>NC_045698.1:54696962-55011296 GCF_009834535.1 Camelus ferus
CCTTCCTTCCTTTCTTCCTTTCTTCCTTTTTTTTTTTTTTTAATTTCTTGGTCATTATCTCTTTAAATATATTGCTTCTGTCCCAGGTTCTCTGTCATCTCTTGGTGACTCCAGTTAAGGTACTTAGATGTTCCTCACCATATCTCGTATGTCTGTTAGGCTCTTTCCCCTCACTTTGTTTCTCTGTGCTTCATTCTGGATTTTTTTCCTCTGACATATCTTCCAGTTTCATCTATGTAAATCTGCTCTAAAAGCCTTTCACTGAGTTCTAAATTTGCGTTATAGTATTTTCAGGTCTAGTATTTTAATTTAACTCATTAAAAAATTCCAGTTCATTACCAAAATGCTCAAGCTTGTCTTAAATACATTAACAGAGGTCTGAGGTCTGTGTCTGCTATCTCCTTTATCTAGTTCATGTGGATTGTTTCTATTGTCTGTTTTTTCTCTTGGGTTTCGGTCAAGTCTTTTCATTTATATATATTTAATAGCTTCTTTTTATTAGGAGCCAGATGTTGTGCATATAAAAAATTTACGCAGATAATTTAAGGCTCTGTGAAATGTTATTTTTCTCCAGAGAGAATTTATTTCTACTTCAGGCAGGCAGCTAGCTTAGAGCACTAGTAATTTCTGCTCACATTGATCCAGCTAAGGACTGAGATGTTTCGAAGCTGAACTTCAGTTGCTATAGGGGCCACTCTGTTTCCAATACCCTTACTTTTGAAGTGTAGTCTTTCCAAATCTCATCCAAAATCCTCATGTGTTCACCATGGCCCCTCTTCCTTAGCAGACTCGGAACTTTCAGAATTAGCAGTTGCAAAGGAAAAGGCAGCTCAAAAACGCCAGGCTCCCTTTGCTGAGCTTCCTCCTTCTCTGGATTCTTTTCCTACAATCCCATGTTTTAGCAATTCTCTCATGTCTTCAAATTGATGTTGTTAATTTTTTTTTCGAGCTTGCCTAGTTCCTAGTGGGAACCATGCTGGACATGGAACTCATTTGAACTGGGGTTTTGGAAGAAGGTCCAGGGAAACTGTGTGAAACTGGCAGTGGGGAGGGATCATACCTGCCCTACCTCCAGGCACTGAGCTTCTTATTTGAGAGGGCTGCAAGGGAAGGAGTCCTCAGGGATGGTCAGATTTTAGTTGTGATAAGCATTAAAGGATATATGCTGAGAAGAGGCTAAGGAAGTTGGAGAGTTTGGAGGAGAGAAGGGTTAATAAAAAGTTTTTGTTTTTTTTTTTTTTCCTTTAGGATGGGTTGGTTGAACTAGATGACATCTAAGTTTCCACGTAATTTGAAATTCTAGGATTCTATTAAACGAGCTGGGCTTCCATTTAGGTTAATTTAGAAGTTTAATTAGAACTTAAAATTTCTCCTGTAGAGATAAGGAGGCTTATCATCATAAAGAAAACTTCCGGGTTTTAATTTCAGTACAATAGCTCCCAGTTGTAAAACGCTGAACTAGCTTCTTTCCATAGTGCACAATGGGATTCTAAAAATCTCAAGTCCAAAGGGATCCAGTTGCAATATTATCTGCTAAGAATTTACTATTCTGTGGATCATTGTGTAGTATACATTTATGGAAACTGCCTCATGTCCTCATACCTTATTCTGTATTATGATTTTATGATTTCTCATATATATTCTATAGGTTCTGGATAGTTCTGTGCTCATGATGTAAGTGCTTCCACTCATCTAACCTCCCCTGGGTCCTCACACTTATTCTCTTCTGTCCTTTCTCTCCCCGGACTCTGTTTCCCACTGGTCCCTCCATTCCACACTTTTCACTCCACTCTCTAGATTCCTCTTCCATGGAGGAGAAAGCTTCCAACATCCTCAGGCTTTCCACTGAGCATTCCTTTCAGCTGTTGTCCAGCTGAATCCTGGCTCTCTCAAGGGAGAGAGAGCTTCTCCTAGAGCCTTCTCTTTCCCGCATATCTCAAACTACCATTTTAGGCTCATGACTCCTTCATCCTTGTGTAAAATCTCCAGTTCCTTTCAGGTCGGGGCTGACCTACCACCTACCCTCTTGATTGCTGTCATGTGCAGCTTCCTACAAGTCCCCCTCAGACACTCATGGATCCTACTCCAGCAGTCCCCCGACTTCACTGAGTCCTTCAGTCCATTCACTCCTTCGCTTCTTACTGTTATCACCTCTACATCTTCCATACTCAATGTAGGAGTCCTCACATCTCTCCATCCTCAGTGTACGTTCCATGGCCCAGGTCAATAATCGTGGTCTTTCAAACTCTTTATTATTTTCTGTCTCTCTCATGTTGTGCCCATATCCAAGTAACTGAACATCGCTGCAGAAAAATCACAAAAACCCTACTTCAGGATGACACCTGCACCCCAATGTTCATAGCAGCATTATTTTACAATAGCCAAGACATGGAAACAGCCTAAATGTGCATCAACAGATGACTGGATAAAGAATAGGTGGTATATTCATACAATGGAATACTACTCAGCCATAAAAACCAACAACATAACACCATTTGCAGCAACATGGATGCTTCTGGAGAATGTCATTCTAAGTGAAGTAAGCCAGAAAGAGAAAGAAAAATACCATATGAGATCACTCATATGTGGAATCTAAAAAACAAACAAACAAACAAACAAACAAAAACAAACAAAGCATAGATACAAAACAGAAATAGACTCACTGACATAGAAACTTGTGGTTGCCAAGGGGGCGGGGGGTGGGAAGAGATAGTCTGGGATTTCAAAATTGTAGAATAGATAAATAAGATTATACTGTATAGCACAGGGAAATATATACAAGATCTTATGGTAGCTCACAGAGAAAAAAATGTGACAATGAATATATATATGTTCATGTATAACTGAAAAATTGTGCTGTACACTGGAATTTGACACAACATTGTAAAATGATTATAAATCAATAAAAAACAAAACAAAACAACAACAAAAAAACCAAAAACACATTGCCGAGGCTCACTTAAAATTGCTGACCACAGATCTCAAAAGGATGTGCTGAGTTGCCAGGTCATTCTATACCATTCCTCTGGTAAATTCACTTTCCTGCTCCTCTGGGGCACTATTTCATACCTTTTCCTCTCATGGCTCCAGCTTGTCTTCCCCACTCATACCTCACAGTGAGTATAGATATAATTAGGAGGGAGCCCCTCATCTTCTCAGCACCAGTGCTCGAACCAGCTGACATCTGTACCCACACACTCTGACTTAACTCTTGTTACCCTGCTACCGTGGGAAAAGTGGCCTTGCCCCTTTTCAACACTAACTCCTGGCTTGTGCCCTGGGTCCTAAGCCCTTTTCTTTCCCAAGGATGTGACTCCAGTAATGCCCTTTTTCTCTTGTGTCATCATATCTCTCTGCCAGCCTACCACAGGATCCTTCCCACTGCTGTATGAGCACTTTTATCTTTCCCTTCAAAGATTATGAACAGGTAGTTCACAGATAGGTTCAAATAAACATCTTAAATATTTGAAAAAATACTTAACACCACTCATAAAAAGAGTAAACCAAATTCATACTACACTGAAGTAACATTTTTAACCTATTATATTAGCAAAGATACAAAAGTTTGAACATATAGTATTGAGAAGGGTATGGAGTAAAGGGCATTTTCATATTGTGAAAAGTGGAAGAAAATAGGTACAACATCAGTGGAGGTCATTTTGACAATATCTCAAAAAATCAGCAAATGCATATGCACTTTGACCCAGGAGCCCCATTCTGGAGTTCATCCAGTATTAGAGCTACAAGTGTTAGAGTGAAGTGCCTCTGGGGCTTTGTAGACATTCTGTGTCTACATTCTCTTTCTAAGTCATTCTATCCAGTTCCACATCTTTAAATACCTTGTATATGCCAGTGACTCTAAAGTCAAAACTTCAGCTCAGAGACTCCGTGCACTCCAGACTAGTTCATCTCAGAATGCCAACCTGATATGGTTTGATGATATCTCAAACTTAAGATGACCCAAGTGGAACTGACTTTTCCTCCTCTAAATCCACTCCCCCTCTCCTCAAGCCATTTTCATTTCAACAAATGATTCTACTCTCCTCCCAGTTTCTTAGGCCAAGAAAGCTAGCAGCATCTTTGATTTCATATAGTCCTGAACTTTTGCTTCTATTTATTCCTTTACTTTATTCCATTTTTAACTTCTCTTAACTTGAAGATATTGACTTTGTTTCTCACTTTCCAATTTCTGTTTTGAACTTCCATTGAGGACTTGAAACAAGTTATTATTTCCCAGGCTAGGAGTTTGGTTCCTCCTGTCCATGGTCTTGGTTTGTCATCTCTCCCTGCCTTGGCTGCTTCTACCTTCCTTCCTCTGGCCACCACATTGCTTCAGTTCTTTGGGAAGAACTCAGAGGGAATGCCAACCAGCCTCTTAAGTGACTGATATGAAAAACTTAGAATGTCAGTGTATTAATTTATAATTATGCATTGTAGCTGCCACATGAATGGGAGAGCTGGTGTCAGCTAATCAGCATTGAGGAAAATTACTCAAAGCCACCTCATAATAATGTTATCTGGTGAGCCTAGAAGCTCAGCAAAGAAGAGTTAGATGATTTTAATGGTAACATCTAGCCAGGTATAGCCAACTCCACCATGCATATTCCTGACGATTAGACTAGTCACTTTGTCATCTGGTCTTATAGAATGTAGGGTTCTTGAGAGCAGGGTCCGTATCTTTCATGCTCATCATTAGCACATGGATGAACACTCCCAGAATTCCCTGTCCTGGGTGGTGCTACACGGGCACTGCCCAACTGTGCTCTGTTTCCCATTTCCCCTGATCTCTGCTAATTCTCTCTCTTCTGTTGACAATTCTTTCTAAATTATCCAAACCAGAGTTGTGATTGCTCCACTTTGGGTCTTGGACATTGTCTTTTAAGGTAACTTTTGGACAAATTTAATCCTAAACATTTGGGGTTGCTTTCACCAGTTTAATTATGAGGTTCTGCCTCACTGTCACCTAAACTACTCATTGGCCTAATTGTGCATCCAGAAGCTACAAGAGTAAGTCATGTACTCATACCCATGGATTTCTGTATGGTAATCTTTGAACATTACTTCATAATCTACAGATATTTAACCATGAATGCCCTAAGTTGTTTCTAAAAATGTAGCTAATCTTCATGAATACAGTCTTACCACCAAAAGAATGTGCCACAAAATCTGAAGACAATGTGATTATAGTTGACTTTTTTGATAGGTAAAGCTAGAATAAAAAATTGAGCATCATAATGAACTAAATGTATGATATTTGTAAGCTTGATAAGAATAATTTAGCAGAAACAGATGAAGACTACTAATTTACAAAAGATTTGCAGTTGCATTGTTGTTGCAACAATTATAATTGGGTTCCAATTATAATTATTATTATGATTAGACTAATGAGATACATTTTTTTAATATGAAAAAATTTATTCAAGGGTTATTCTTACCCTTCATGTGTAAAAGAATCTAAGTAATGAAGCATTGCTATCTACATATGCCAGGGCTTTTGTTGTACCTGAGGAGAAAATATCAGCCCCTGGGAACAAGGGATAATTGCTCAGACCAGGCTACAGCTTACCAAAGGCCTTCTGTGGAAGAGTGTGTCCCTCACGGTGGAGGGGCTATCTCATCAAATGGCAGCGAACACTCATCATAGTTCCTGTGGGGAACCAAATGCAAACCAGCAGCCAGGGAAGTGCACACAGGACAGTCTCCCTCTGTTCCAGAAGACAAGGACCATGTGTATTTCATTCTGCACAGCGTTCCCAGCAAAAAGCCAAGTGCCTGGCACTTAAGAGGCCCTAGCTAAATATTTACTAAGTAGAATGAATGATGACATTATATATTTTACAGCTTTTTTGTTGTTGTTATTTATTGCAGTATAACAAATTACCACAAAATATAGTGGCTTAAAGTATTTGTTATCTGCCATTTTCTGTGGGTCACGAAAACAGGCATGGTGTACCCAGGTGCTCTGGTCCTGAGTCTCCCACTGGACTACAGATGTCCCATGGCTTCATTAGGAAGGATCCACTTTCTAGCTCACTCACGTGGTAGTTGGCAGGACTCAGTTCCTCACAGGCTGTTGGATGGAGGCCTCCCTCAGATCCTTGCTGCAAGGCCTCTCTATAGAGCATCTCACCACATGGCAGCTTGCTCAGTCAGAGCGAGGAATTGAGGGGGCATGCAAGAGACAGCTAGTACTGTAGAAGTCGCAGCCTTTTGTAGCCTAATCACAGAGGTGACATTTCCTCACTTTGGCCACATTCTTTTTGTTAGAGGCAAGTCACCAGATCCAGCCCAAATGCAGGGAGAGGGGATTGCACAAGGGAATGAATACCAGGAGATAAGGATTATTGAGCCATTTTAGAAAGCCACCTACTAGACCTTGAGTTTTTTAAAATGACGATAGTCTCAGAAAAAGAATATTAATTTTCTTGTATCTTTTAAAAAGTGAATTAAATATAACCATATTTATTCAGAAGCATCAGTTAGTTCATGTTTTCCTGAAACAAACAAACAAAAAAACAAAGGTTAATACGGATAAGTACAGCACCTGTATTGACCGTATTTAAAAAATATTTCCAGATTGTTACATTGTAATAAATAATGACCTTCTGAGAATTCAAAGACCCAAATACAAGGGAGTGTATTGCAGCAGACTTAATCAATGTTTAGTGATGATGGAATATAAAATCGAAAAGCCAAGGATAGAAATCAAATTGCCTTTCTCAGAAAGATCCTCAACAATTGAAAAACTGTTCTATAAAACTAAAGAACAGCTTGATGATTTAAAAAATAGAAACTGCAGAAATATTCTGTAGATCCTAGATATGTCCCCACAGCTTATTAGCTTGTCTGTTTGAGAGCAAAGAGGAAGGGCAACAAAAAAAGATTCAAATTAGGCCCTGAGCCACACTGGCTTAGGACTATTAAACTCTAAGTATATCCTGGACTAAAAATAAATCTTCTGCCCTTTTATTTTCAAGTAACTTTCCTCCTTCATATCTGAACCAGAACACAGACACCTATTATTAATTTATATCCAGACTTATTTGATGGACTCTAATGAATGGAGTTTGATGTTCTGATACGGTAAAATTATTCATTATATCCATAGTAATGTTATTGTTTTAAAATAACATAATCAAATTAGTCACCTCTGCAACTTGTGTGACTTCAGGAATGCTAACTGGATATGTATAGAATGGGAGATCAATGACAGACTGGCAACACTTCAGCAAAAGCCACTTCTAGATATTTAACCTATGACCAGGAAATGTCTTAGCCTAGCCATAGATTATTCTATTACATCTAGCCAATAAAATTCGTGCTATTAAGAGTTTTCATTATATCTATTTGTGTTTACAACTATAAGAATAAAGATGGTAGCAGCAACTATATTCTCTTTTTATTTGAAACTCATCTCATAGAAGCAAAATGCTTTACCCCTCTATGCTTAGATCTGTAGTGAAATTGGAAAGGCCACGGACTTTGGAATTAGTCAGGTATCAGTCTCTGCCTCGTCCCTGGAAGCTGTGTGACCTTGAATAAGTTACCTAACTTCCCTGGAAGCTCAGTATCCTCCTAAATAAAATGAGAGAAATGATGGTGATGATTATGGTGATGATAATGAGGATGATCACAGCTAACATGTGTTAGGCACCGTGTTATATTTATGTGCATTAGCTCATTTACTCCTCATAATAAGCCTATGAGATATAAATGCAATTTATCTCAGTATATGTTCTGTCACACACACACATACAGGAATTCTTCAGATCTGTCCACTGCATGTAGATTTTTACCATTTCAACTTATCTACCCTTACCCTAGAACCATAATCACAGATTTTAGCTAGGCTTTGTCTTCTAGTGAAAGAGGCAAATTCCTTGTGAAAGCTTATAGCCCCACAGATTATTAGGGGCTGTTTTTGTTTTCTGTACCATGGTAGTTCCTTTCTGCTACAAGTTCTAAATGCTTTTTCCTCCATTCCTAATACTTTTTTATTATACTGACTTCTTTGAGGTGAAAACCTTGAATTCATGTGTCTTATTTTCATCTTTGGTGGGGTGTGTGTGTATGTGTGTACAGAATGATCATTGCTATTATAGCTTGCTTGTATTAAACAAGTTCAGTTGTTTTTGGTACAACATCCAGAAGGGAATGGTGAAGAGAGACCCATCAATCACTGGAATATGTTAGTTTCCTTCATCTCCTATTTACTATCCAGATCTGAGGTTATTTTTACATGAATCCAGGCTGTGCTTTTTCTAATATGTAGTTAACAATCTGAATGACATGTTCTTTATAGTACCACAATAATTCCGTCCATTACATCACTTAATTTATGGGAGTGCTAACACCAAAATCGATAAACATTATTTCTGAAATGCCAAGAGCATTAATGGTGTGATTAAAAAAGAAAAAGATTCTAAAATCTCTCTGCACAGAGTCCTTTGATATACTGTTGTTGAGGCACACCTACCCAAAGCTGTGATATGGAAGACTTAAATCATTAAGACTCTGTCAATGTTAAAAATGTGTGTCAGAAGCTATTTTTAGCCACACGAATCTTTTGTGCCATATTGTGGAATTCTGTTAGCAGAGAGAGAGGGAGACTATATGTCTCAGAGAAGATTGTCTCAGGTTGTTTTGAGACATATCAACAGTTGCTAAGGAACCGTCGCTAATGCTTCTGGGAAATTCTGTAATATTTCACTTAGAAATTGGAAGAAATTTTTATAGAGCAAAGCTTCTTAGACAAGGAAAGCATCTGAAGGGTGATATTAGGGAACAGCTTCAAACTGGAGAAAAAGTATTTTAAAGTTTCCTAGAAGATTGAGTTTAAATGGAGTTTTGCATCACCATATAATCGCCTCTTACAGAATCCTGGAAGCTCTCATTTACATCTGATTTTAGAACAAGTAGCATTTTAAAATCTGGTCACATTTCAGTTTATTTTCCGTGATTGATGTTTTAAAATGGAGATTAGCACTTCTTTTCACACAGAGAATTAATTAGCATGCTAGGGTGGTGGTTCCACTGATTCTCTTCTCTTTTAGTGAAAAGGCTATGTTAATAGTAAGCACTTAATAGGCACTGACTGTTTACTAGGTTCTACAAAGACATAGTCTTGGCATGTGATGGTTTTAAAACCCAAATAGTCCTCTCTGATTAGCTGTGGCATTGTCAGTAGTGGAGAGACTTTCACCAGCCACTTTCACTGAGGCTTATGTTGCTAGGGGAATCTGGCTAGCAGCCTAACAACCAACTCAGTGCAACATCCCAGTGAGGACCGTTGGGCTAATCACTTGCCACAACCTCGACATCCTATTAGCTATGGTCCAGCTGGCCACAGAGAGCTTTGCCCCCATATATGAACATTACTTTTAGACAAGCTGACTTCCAAAAAATTTTTTATTGAAGTGTAGTTGATTTACAATATTAGTATCAGGTGTACAGCAAAGTGATTCAGTTATACACACACATACATATGTGTGTGTTTATATTTTTTCTTTTCAGATTCTTTTCCACTATATGTTATTATAAGAAATTGAATATAGTTCCCTGTGCTATACAGTAGGTCCTTATTTTATATATAGTAATGTGTGTCTGTAATCCCCAACCCCTAATTTATCCCTCCCCTCTCTTTCCCCTTTGATAACCGTGGTTTATTTTCTGTGTCATTGAGTCTGTTTTTGTAAATAGAATTTGTATCACTTTTTTTAGATTCCACATATAAGTGATATCATATACTATTTTGATTACTGTAGCTTTATAGTATAATCTGGAGTCAGGAAGCATGATTCCTCCAGCTCCATTCTTCTTTTCAAGATTGTTTTGGCTATTCAGGGTCTTTTGTGTTTCCATACAGATTTTTTGTTCCAGTTCTGTGGAAAAATGTCATTTGTAATTTGATAGAGATTGCACTGAATCTGTATATTGCCTTGGGTATTATGGCCATTTTAACAATATTGAGCCTTCAAATCCAAGAGCATGGTGTATCTTTCCATCTTCAGTTTCTTTCAGCGGTGTCCTATAGTTTTCAGAGTACAGGTCCTTTGCCTCTTTAAGTAGGTTATTCCTAGGTATTTTATTCTTTTTGATGTGATGGTAAATGGAATTGTTTTCTTAATTTCTCTTTCCAATAGTTCATTATTTGTGTCTAGAAATGCAACAGGTTTCTGTATATTAATTTTATATCCTGCAACATTTACCAAATTCATTGATAAGCTCTAGTAGTTTTCTGGTAGCCTCTTTAAGATTTTCTGTGTATAGTACCATGTCATCTGCAAACAGTGGCAGTTTTACTTCTTCATTTTCAATCTGGATTCCTTTTATTTCTTTCTCTTCTCTTATTGCTGTGGCTAGGACTTCCAAAACCATGTTGAATAAAAGTGGTGAGAATGGAGGTCCTTTGTCTTTTTCCTGATCTTAGAGGAAATGCTTTCAGCTTTTCACCATTAAGTATGATGTTAGCTGTGGGTTTGTCATAATATGGCCTTTATTATGTGGAGGTATGTTCCCTCTATGCCCACTTTCTGGAGAGATTTTATCATAAATGGATGTTAAACTTTATCAAAAACTTTTTCTGCCTCTACTGAGATGATCATATGGTTTTTATTCTTCAGTTTGTTAATGTACTATATCACACTTATTTATTTGTGGATATTGGAAAATCAATTCTTGCATCCCTGAGATAAATTCCACTTGATCATGGTGTATGATCTTTTATTGTATTATTGGAGTCAGTTTGCTGGTATTTTGTTGAGGATTTTTACATCTATATTCATAAGTGATATTGGCTTGTAATTTTCCTTTTTTGTGATATCTTTTTCTGGTTTTGATATCAGAGTGATGGTGGCCTCATGGAATTAATTCAGAAGTGTTCCTTCCTCTGCAATTGTTTTGAAATAGATTCAGAAGGATAGTCATTAACTCTTCTCTAAATGTTGGGTAGAATTCCCCTATGAAGCATTCTGGTCCTGGACTTTTGCTTGTTGGGAGGTTTTTAATTAGTGATTCAATTTCAGTGCTGGTAATTGGTCTGTTCATATTTTCTATTTCTTCCTGATTCAGTTTTGGGAGATTGTACCTTTCTAAGAAGTTGCCCATTTCTTCTAGGTTGTCCTTTTTATTGGCATATAGTTGCTCATAGTAGCCTCTTATGATCCCTTGTATTTTTCTGGTATTGGTTTTAACTTCTTTTTCATTTCTGATTTTATTAATTTGGGCCCTCTCCCTTTTTTTCTTGATGAGCCTGGCTAAAGGTTTATCAATTTTTTTTAATCTATTCAAAGAACCAGCTTTTAGTTTCATTCACAAACATTAAATGAAAACCTAATATGAGTAAGGAGCTATGGTTAGTGCTGGGGTTAGGACACAGTTAACATGCAGCCCCTGTCCCCAAAGATCTTATATTCTGGTGAGGAGACAACCCTGCAAGCAAGCAATTGCAAAACAGTAGGATAAGAGTCACCATGAAAATGTTTAAGGATCTGGAGAAGGAACAAGGGCTGTTTTTCTGCCTGGGAAGTTGAGCAAAGACCCCTATAGGTGGAGTTGAATAGGAGTTTGTTAGTCACACACATGGAGGAGGGGGTGAGAGGGAGCGAGCAGTGTGTGCAGGGTCCCACAGGCATGAGCAGGGAACAGGCTTCCATCAGTCTTTGATTCTGGTGCCTGGGACCTTGGGAGAGGGTCAGAGATAGAGCAGCACAGTGCACGGAGGCTTGTTCTTTCAACATATGAAACTACTGCAGTGGGCCAATACTGACCAGGGTGGAGAAGAATGTATAATATTAGGAGGGAAGTAATATTAGCGGGAGGTATTAGGAGGGAAAATATATAACACTTGGTGAAGGAGTTGGGGTGGGGGTGCAGGTTGAGGAAGTACATGATCCAACCTTCCCCCAACACATGTGACTTCTACCTCTCATGTTTTCCATCTTGCTATGGCCCTCTCTGTGCTCCGTGCTGCTTCCTGACTCCAGGCCTGTGCTTCTGTGGTCCTCTCTGTCTGGAACACTTTCCCACCTGGCCTAATGATCTTCTCTGAGCTAGCATGGCTAACCTTTTTTGATGCTTCTGCATTTCTCTATTGAAGATACCAGCTAGTAACTGTTCAAATAGGTATCTTTTCTACTTAAGTGCATCCTTTTCCACAGTAGGGGCTATATTTTATTTTCATTTCTGTAGCATGCATAAGCAGAGTGTAACCTTTGTGTAAGGGCTAATAATATATGTTTATTGATGTGAACTGGTTTTAGAGGGTTTTTTTAAACTACTATGTATGTTTTATGCCTTCAGATTGCAGATCAGGTGTCAAATGCAGTCATGATTTAGAAAACACCCAGATGTCAGAAATTCACAGGAACAGGGCAACCTAGGCGACATGTGTTGGTGTTGCCACTTGTCTTAGTGTCTGTTCACTCTGAGGCTTTTCCAACAGTCAGAGAATCCAACAGCCAAGGCAGCATCAGGCCATTTGACTGGATGCAGAATCCACATTTAGAGATGCTTCAAGGACCCAATGCTAGCAATGTAAGATGTAGATGTGCAAAAATGTAGACGCAAGGAAATAAAATTAATGCTGGCAGCAAGCAAATGCTAAGTATCAAATGAGTAGTTATGTGCTAGAGGACTATAGAGGAGATGTGGAAGGCCAATAGCCCTTGAGTATACAGTCAGCAAATTTAGCATAATGCTGAGTCTGAAGCCCTGACTTTGCATGCCAATCAGAATCTTGACCAAAGAAACATTTTCCTAGTCTTTTATTGAATCTGTTAACAGAGAAGCTTGTATCAGAGTTGTCTTAAAGGTCATGCTTGAAGTAGGCCAAAATATGATGTTGAATAGTGCAATTCTTTCTATGTTAGGGAAATAGAAGCTATCAGAGAAAATGTCTGTGATGGTTTGACTAGTACCTTCTTCCCAGGTTTACGGAAAGTGCCACAAAATTCCTGATGATTCTGTGCTTGTGTTAGCTGAAACCATCTAGTCAGACAAATCACTGGCCATCACAAAGTCCATAGGACAAACAATGGCATGGAGCATGTTTTGTTGCAAAGTCCTTGGATATATAGAGTAAAACTTAGAATTATTAATACTAAACACCTACCCATAGACCAACCCATTGAATACCATACACATTTGACCCTTGAACAATGCGGGGTTAATTCACATATCAGTTACAGCTGGCCCTCTGTATCCGCAGTTCTTCCATATCCATGGATTCAACCAACCATGGACCACATAGTACTATACTATTTACTGTTGAAAATATCCACAAATAACTGGACCGTGCGGCTCAAACCCACATTGTTCAAGCGTCAACTGTATATAGAGTCATGATAAATATTTGATACCATTTTTCCTCTGACACAGCAAGCCAGGGTATAGTTAGTTACCTCAACTTCCCAACATAAGAATGGAACTAAATAGAGTTCTTATCATAAGGAAAGACATTTTTTTGTTTTGTTTTTGTTTTTTTGTATATGTACGAGATGATGGATGCTAACTAAACTTATTATGGTAATCATTACACATTTTATGTAAGTCAAATCATTATGCTGTACACCTTAAACTTACATAGTGCTATATGTCATTTATATCTCATTAAAGTTGGGGGGAAAAAGAACGGAACAAAATAAATGAGAAGTAGTATAGCACAGTGATTAAGAATAGTTGATCATGCCAACCTGCTTAGATTCAAATTCTGGCTTTTCAAAACTAGTTGTAGAACCTGGAGCAAGGTGATGATTCTCTCTGTGCCTCAGTTTCCTCATCTGTAAAATGATGACAATAGTGGTACAAACTTCATGGAGTTGTTACTCAGATTAAGTAAAATAATGAATACAGAATGTTTAGAAGAGGTTGTAGCACATAGCATGCAATCACACAATAAATTTAACTATTACTGTTATTAATGATCTTATCTCAAATTGATGATAAACATAGTCTCTATCATTTATTCACCAAATTCAAAATGAACACTGCTGTGTGGCCAGTATGGGACATGAGCTCAAATAACAAATCTTATTATACTTATATAGACAGAAATTCATATTTTTTTGCCATCCAGCAATCATCATGTGGTGGACCATCTGGTAGTGATTATCACTTTATAGAAATCTGTCACTAGGGTAAATAGCAACCCATGTGGAGATTGCCCCAGGCTGTGGGAGGTAGAGGATATTCTTCAGAATTTCAAAGCACATCACCTGTGGGGCTGCGTAGGGATGAGTGGAACTGGACACACCAGGATAACAATCAGGACACATTGCTCTTTCACGTTTCAAAGAAAACAAGTATCATGCTTAAGAAATTTAGTGGCACCATCTCTGACATAGTTCAAAGAACAGCATTGTAATTTGTGTGCCACCTACTTGGTTTTAACAAAGCATTTGAGTCTGTTAAGCACGTTGGTAGGTTAGAAAATCCTGCAAAGACAGGCTGTGTGTGGAAGTTTATAAGCAACATTTGTTTACTCTGCAAGGAAATAATGGTGAGAGTTATAGATGCAGACAGAGATAGCAAATGCCTTACAGTGACTAATAGCACCAAACAAGGCTGTGCACGTATACCATTATCGTCTGCTATCTGGTTTTTTGTTTATTTGTTTTACGATGCCCTTTGTTGCCTTCAAAGATTTCAATTCATGTATTAACATGAAGGTTAGGTCAGATAAGAATGCATCTAATCTCTGCCATATGTAGATGGCAAAAGCAAATTATTATTTGGAATATAAACAACTTTATTACATATTGTCCGCATAGCGATGACTGCGCAGAGGTGGCTCACAGTCAGAATGATGAATAACATTGGTTGGGTGGGTTTGCTAAGTTGTGCATCACTTTGGTCATATTATCAATCCCCAAGCAGAGAAAGATTCTCTGAAATTTCTCTGGATCACTCCTGAAAGTTAAGAGATAAGTTTCATCATCTCAGTGGCGTCATCTCTTGCAATCAATCAGCAATAACCACCACATAGAGATTTAGTGGTGGTGTGTGTAAAAGACACTGTGATAGACAGCATTGTTCAGGAAACAGCAATCTACAGCATGGTCTCCTTTTCCAAAGACGGGGCGATAATGCACAGATTACATAGCAGAATTAATCAATAATAATAAGTTACATAGTAAGACAACTCTAAAGAATTGTTACAGGCAGTATGTGAACAAGTGCCAGATCACTGCTAGACATATAAGAAGAATGTTTATTGTGAGCTGAAGTGGTTCAGAAAAGACTTCTTGAAGAGAGAAAGATGGAGAGGGAGAGGGGAAGGGAGAGGGGGAGAGAGACAGAGACAGTTGAGAGAGAGAGAGAGAAAAGAGAGATGTGAAGATACAAAGTATTATTCTAGGTAGAGAGGACCAGCACAGACATGAGGAAATACAAGGTATACTGGGAGCAAATGCAATCAGTAAGAGTATAAACTACATGAAGAGTCAGGTTACTAAAACTAGGAATGCATACCTTTGAGGATATGCAGTAGCAGGCTAGGGTGTGACAAGACACAGGATAACTATGGGTCACTAGGATATGAACAGCAAAAGAACGTTTGTTCTCTTGCTTGCCGCTGTGCATTTAGGGCTTAGAATAGTCCCTGGCATGTGGTGGGTGCTGGATGAAGCTTTCAGTTTTGTCTTTGATTAGGGATACCCTGATAGAAGATAAGCCTAGAAAATAGTTTGATGCCAGTCTGCAGGGAAACTAAATATAGACATGGCCATGCAGTTCAAACTTTACTATATAGGTTTGGATTTTTAAACTTAGAGTCACACATCCACAGGCTTCAGGTATATGTGAACGCTTTGAGTCATAGGCAAAGAACCTGTGTGCATTTTGCATTATTCTAAGATCCATAGTTCTTATTGGGTATTGAAAGACATCCATGCCCCTCCCCAAAATGAAGCTTTGCTTAATAAGTAATGGATAGTAAGGAATGATTCTGAGCAAGAGAGTGACATAAAATTGGTAATTGGGCTGATGACTCAGGTATCTGTGCAGGGTGAAGGACAGACTGGAGAGACTGGAGCAGAGGACCAGGTGGGAGGCTGTGGCAGGCGGGAGGGAGAGAGATGGCTGTGGCAGACCTATGTGTGAGACTGAGTGTCTTCAACAAGGCAGAGGGAAAAGGAGGTGTTTTAAAGGAGAGCTATGCTTTCGGGAATTCTGACAAAATGTGGAGAAGATGCGAAAATGGGAGGCAATGAAGTTCAAATCAGTTTCCAAAGGAATCAGTCAATCAACATTTATTTATTAAAGCCTCTTGAGTCTTCACCACTTCGATGTAAAGCTTTCATGTAAGAACTCTATTCCTGTCACAATGAGAACTTAGACTTTCCTTGGAAGTCCTGATTGGAGAGCTGTATTAAAAATAAGGACATTAGTGAATTGTAAACTGCCAACTCCTATGAATGCCAAAATTCCAATAGTTTCTTTCAGAATTATCTGATTTCAAATTTCTGATTAAATTCATGGAAGGTGAAGTGTCTTCAGATATTTCGGGTGCCCCTTTGGTTGACCCATTGGATAACTAAGCCTTTCACTCGCTCATTGTCACACTTCCAAGTCAAGAGATTTCAAATGTTGTAGTGTTTCAGAAATAAGAGTCTCTCATTGTCTCAGTACAGATTAGTTTGGGTTGATCATATTTAATGAGAGAATATTAGAATCCTGAAAAATAACATATTCCCGCTGACTATAAAGTACAAAACAAAAAAACAAAAACAAAAACATCTTGTACCTTCCCCTGAAGTAATAGAAAGATTTGGGGACCATCACATTAGAGGAATGTTCACATTTACTTTTGATTGCCCAGGTCAGTAAGGAAAAAGAACCTTCTGGCTCTAAGTTAATCCCACCCAACTGTTTGCAGTTCAGCACCCCTGCGAGGCAGAGGTCAAGAGGAAACTGTGGAAAGGAAACACTGTCTTCAAAGGTTAAAGCACTTTGCTTTCCAAACAGATTTCAAGTCAGCCCAGCTGCCACAAGTGGTCTCAGAACCAAAATAGCCCTGGCCCCGTTACCTGACCACGACCGTGGCTGCGGCAGAGCCACCCATCAGGGCCTCCACTGCCTTAGCCTGTGCTGGAGCCATTTTCCAACGGTCTGGTGCCTGCCTTGCCGGTTTCCACGCAGCAGGTATAAGGAGCATCTCCGTGCCTGCCTGGTGATTGGATGGCTCTTTGGCGGTCTCTGGTGGTAATCATTAGATATGCTTCTAGAAGGAACAGCCGAATATTTGTCTCCATTTGAGCAAGTGCAAAAACAAACATTTGAACGAATCTGCTGAAATTCTCTGGTGTGAATTAAGTCTGATTCTAACTTCTATCTGTAACTCAGAAGGATCACTATATTCTTGACATATAGAGTAGCAACTTACAGTGAGTTATCCTTGCAGTATTTAAATAGTCTCTCTCTCTCTCCCAAAACTCACCTTTTCTCCAGTGGTTCTTCTAAAGGGCAACTCCTAAGAATTGTGTCTGTGTCTGTGTGCATGTCTGTGGGTGTATAAAATTGTGTGGTTAACTTTTTGATTGCCAGATCTTCATAAGATATGAACATTAAACCTCATAATTGTCACAGTTACAAATGTCCAGTTTGGCAACTTGCTGTCTTGTATCAGTAAGTGAATTGGTCATACTGAGCTGTTATATCAAAGAGAGCTGGTGTGCATGCCTCAACACAGGCATTTCCACACTGCATGCCACTGGGTACATGAGGGTTCTTTTCACTTTTCTTTTTAATTCTTGGGGGAGCGTGTATAAACAGTGACATAAATGCCATCCATTAGTCAGTTCAGCCTTCCCTGAAGTATTAGTATCCTAAACAATCCTATTACCAAGGCATTATTTTGATACTTTATTAAAAGTCCTACAGCTCTAGCATGGCTATATTCAAACACAGCTTTATGCAATTAGGATTATAATGGAAGCTTTATTACAATGATATATAACTTGTATGATCCTAATAAAAGTTCCTGTACATAGCAATGCTTTAATAACGTTGTTTCTGTAACAGTGATTCCTTAGTAATGGAGCTTCTCTCATGGCAACTTCATTATTAGGAAATGATTTCAGTAATAGAAATGCAAATAAAGATTTTGAGAGAAGCATTTGATGCATGGCTCTATTACTGACCTGCTATCTTTTCATGCATTACATCTAATCATTATAAACCTACCATGTAGATTATAGTTATGCTTATTACTCTCCTGTAACATTTTAGCATTTGTGCCCTTCCAAATTATCAAAATTAACTGCCATTTTAAAATAGAATTCAAGGGTTAAAATAATTTAAATTTTAATTAAATTTTGTTTCTAAAGCATTCAAAATGTTTCACAAAACCTTCTCTTATTTTTGGTGTATCAGAGATTGAGTGGACCAATAGCATTCAAACTGTAGTATATATACCCTGGAGTGGATGTGAAGACATCCCAAAGGGTATGTGGGTATGGAGAGGTTTAAAGGAATTAATTTCCAGATCTTCTCTTTCCATAGGTACCCTCTCATAAAATCCATCTGCCTGAAAGTCCCTGATGGTCGAGATTTTTCTTCCCTACCTCTCCCTTTTGCCTTTCTCTGACTGTGCAAAACAAAGACACACGTCGCACTCCTCCCATCCCTTACCATGGTATATTGCTCCACTCCCCAGGCCCCAATCCATATTTTTAAGAGTCAGGAAGTATAGGATTGTGGCTAAGTGCCTGGGCTCTGGAGCCAGAGACTGTGTGTGGATCCAGGCTCTGAGAACTTGAGGAATCTAAGCTTTCTCAACCTTAGTTTTCTGCATCTATAAAATGGGGCTAATAATAGTAGGGTATTGTGAGGATTAAGTGGATTCATACACATGTGAAGAAAGTATGATTTGTAATACATACTAAATGATGCTGGTCACTCATGATTTCCAAAAGTATTTCACTTTGTATATTTGTTTATCAAATTTTATATTTTGTTTTGCTCAATTGAGTACTGTTATAATTATAATGACAACTCAATCAATGTCTTAGTTAACACTTGGAGCAATATGGTCACAGGAAATCTTGAAAAGTAAACTCCTTTCTCTCTGTATTTTTTTAATTTGCAAGAATAAGATCAATAAGAAGCTTTTAAGCATAAAATATACATTAGGATAAAGTTCTTTGAGAGAAGCAGAATGGAGATGATTTAAAGGAGAAGGATATAAAATATCCAATTGTTCATATATTTTTAAAATGAGTGATAGTGGGTAGCAATATGCATTTATTTTTGACTGTGTTTAAGAGAGTGACAATAGTATTATTTAAAATTGTATGTTTATGTAAAACAGTATGTTTTTAAAACTGTCCATATTTACAATACACTGGAAATTACATCCTTTGTAACTATTTAATGAAAAATTTTAGAAGTTATCTTCTGTGCCTTGGGGTATGTAGATACGTATTTTTAAATATGGGTGTGTGCAGGCAAAAACATTCAGAGACATTGGAATAAAACACTGATTTATAGGAGTAAAGGTGTAAGTGAAAGTAGAGGTATAAAATTACCTGGATAATTTATGTTTTCTAAGTACTAGATATTAAGAATATAGGTATTAAAAATAATATCTTCGATATCAAGTTTGGAAACTAAGCAAAATTCTAGAATTTTGAGGCTCCTCTGGCAGAAAGTCGGTTTGATTCTGTGTGGACTAATTTGGCCAGATATCTCTGGTGCTTTACAGAGCAGGTCTGAGTGTAGACTGCACGTGTACTCCCAAATTGATTAGTAATGCCTGGGAGAGAGCCCTTGTCTTTGAAGGGAGAGCTGGATTCATCCCTTGATCTGTTTGCAGAAGGTGCCCTCTCAGAGTGGGTCCTACCCTGCGGCAGAAATGGGGAGGGTCTACTTTGGGATGGAGGCTCTGAGAGTTTTACTTCATGCTGTAAAAGGCACCTTTACTACTTACTACTGGAGGAGCACCAGTTAGGACAAGAAAGAATGAATGAGCCCCTTTTGAGGAACATGCTAGAAATGGGCTATTTTCTATGTAAAAAAGTAAGTATTGAAGAAAATGTGTGTGTCCTCAGGTGTGTTTACTGCTAATTGTATTTATATTAGTTTGACGTGCACAGTTTTAGTTTTCATTCTTATTTCATGCCGTGTCTCAAAGTGAAAGTTTAGATGCCGTTTTCTTCCTGGGCAAGTTTCATGTCAGCATATTCATAGTTGTAACCATAATGAATATACAATTTTGTGTGCTGGTTTTCTCACTTAACAGTATTTTCCAGACCCTTGCCAAGGAAAGTAGAGCTTCTTAGAAGAGTGATATGATAATACTGTAGCCATATTTATACCAACTGGCACAGAATCCGAGGAGAGCATAAGCTTTAGTTAATGTGATTTGTTCTGGCCTATTTTCATGACCCTCGGAGACCCAGTACCAGCTTGTTGGAAACTTGGTTCAGATAATGCAGGCCTGCTCTGAGAGCTCAGGCCTTGGCATACCATTTCTCAGAAGTTGCTGACCTACCTCAGCCATCCTAGAAAAGCAGCATCCAGGGACATGATGTGTTTACAAACTTTCAGGAGAGTCATCCAACCCCACCCTGAGCTCTAAGCCTTCTCCATATGTTCTCCTGAATCAAGTCAGTAATTACCAAGGGTTACATCCTATGGCCAAGTCAAAAGTGGCATAAAGCCCAAGCAAGCTGCTTAGAGTCTTTATGGAGTCTGTGTGATGTGTCTGTGAAATATTTCAAAG
Source organism: Camelus ferus (assembly GCF_009834535.1). Taxonomy (NCBI): domain Eukaryota; kingdom Metazoa; phylum Chordata; class Mammalia; order Artiodactyla; family Camelidae; genus Camelus; species Camelus ferus. The sequence goes on from NC_045698.1 coordinate 54,717,682, forward strand.
GATGCTTTAATTGTAACATTAAAACAGTGCTACTTAAAACAGTGAGGGAGTAGTTGAGTAGTTTGTATTGGTAGTGATATCAATTAATTTAATTATTTTGGAGGAAAATGTGATAATATAGATCAACAGCCATGTAAATATCCCCACTGACTGTTTTTACTCATTACTGAAATTTTGTTATATACACACACACTATATATTTTATACTGTTATACATATATAACAGTATAAAACTGGAAAATAATCTAAATGTCTAATAGTGGAATATCTATTATATTAGCCAGATGGAATACTATGTAGCTAAAATGTTGTGAGGATTATGCAAAATATAGGAAAGTATGAAATAATGTTAAGAGCTAAACGGAAAATGAGTCATAAAATTATTTATTTACTGTGTACATAACTATGAAAGATAGATAGGTGGGTAGGTAGATATCAATAAAATTGGCAAGAAATCAACCTTTAAGAGGAAAGAAAAAAGAACTCAAGGATGACCTAGTCTGAAACGATCATGAGATTTATTGACTTTGCTGGTCTGAAGGGCCATGGGGAGAAAATAATGGTGAGCTCAGAGCTCAGCCTTTAAATCAGGGTTCATCTCCTGAGTCCATGTGCGAAGACTGTGTGTTTTCTGGCACTGGTCTTCTTTTTCGGTTTTAGACTGTTTTTGGGGTTCTAGATTTTCTTGTCTAGAAAATACTGAACTAGATCCAAACTGTAAAAATCAGTGCTTGAGATTCCAACAGAAGTTACCGTGGAGAAATATTTGGTCAGGAAATGGGATAGAGTGTACATTTTTTATCCTGACATTATTAAGTTGCTTACATTTTTAATAAAATATTTCTAAAGATAAGAAACTACCATTCTTGCCCACATGTATCAGTTTATTCCTCTAACACTTGTTTGCAAAATACCAGGATACAATTATTGCCTGAAAAAAAATCTGTGATTATATTTTTATATAGAAAAATATGATTTCTTAATACTATAGCTTATTAGTAACATTGTTTTTGTTACCTAGTTTCAAATGATTAGTCCACTAAAAAGTGGGAGAAGTATCTCATTGTAGCTAAATTTTTATAGGTCCGATCTCTACCTAACATTTTTCATTATTAGAGGAGTAATAATAGACTTTGTAATGGGTTTATCACATCCTTAGGAGTTTTCTTCATGGAGTCTCTTTCTAGAGTGCTTCTAAAGAGAAAAACTGATTTTAACTTGAAGAAATCACTGGGAATCTGCTTCTAGGAATAAAAAGAATATTTTTATTATCAAAATATGGTAAGAAGCAGGAAGGAGATACCTAACTGTCGGCTGTAAACTGAGGTGCTTTTGTAAGAAATTTATATTGATATTTATCTAAGGGGAAGCATTGTGGTGTTTTAAAAAATCATCTTAAAGATTAATCTGTATGTTTTTCTGTTGCTTTAAAATTCTATTTGGCACCATCCTAAAAAAGTAATTATACTAACAGACTTGCTATTTTATTTTGTGTTGCTTATAAAATATCTTCCTCTGTGATAGTTGCCAGACATTAATATCTAGTTACCAATAAATTAGGCTGTTTTGTAAGTTTGTTCTTGAAAATCCTTGACTTTTCTGATTGCTGATTCACCACTCTGTTATACTCCAACATTCTCTAAAGTGGTGTCACTGTTTTAGTGAGTGTCCCGGAAATAGACTTACTAAGCCCAAAATTGTCACCATTATGTAATGCAGTGGAAGGGGGGTAAAAAGAATTAATGCTTGGAAAGCACAAGATCCCAATTGTTTTCCTTTAAGACAAAGAGAATAAATGTAATGCCTGCAAGTTGTTTCATACTGAAGCGCTGCATTTAGTTTTTAGCAGGCTTGGCGTTAGTACGGAAAGATTAATTTCTATCCTTGAAACTGGACATGCGCTCATGGCTCCATCATTTCTGAGTGCCAGAGGGTGGATAAGCCACCTCTCTGAGCAAATTTCTACAAAATGTGTGGAGGCTGAGTGAAGGGTCTTCTCTTTGGCCCTCTCAACACTCAAGGATTTGACTAGAGAGACAGGAAACCTAGAGTGTCCACTTGACAGCACCACCCATCTGGTATTTTTAAAAAATGAATGTTTCCACCCGAACAGAACATTTTAATAGAAACATTGATATGGAACATAACAAGGCTTTTAAACAGAGACTTAAAGTCCTTTTTGTCTTCATTTAAATCTGTTTTATTTTTCTTTCTGTGATGCTATATAAGATCTCATCAATATACAAAATCATTCTGAGCCTCAGATTTTCTCATTTTCTCTGGATGAGAGCTTTGATTAGCTTTTTTACAAGTTCTTCATTAGTAATTGGCTTGTGTTTCTGTTTTTGTTTTTGTCTGTTGTCTCTAATAAGTTTATGTTTTATCAAAGAATTCTTTGAGCATGGTCTGAAATATGCTACTCTGTGTTATGTTACAGAATATTACAATTTGATACTCTTTATAAAATGCAACCAACAAGTGCTATTAGGATTAAATGTTCATTTCTTCTTCTTGATGCTGGTGGCTGGGGTGGGCTGTTCGGTCTTATCATCATGCCTGACCTAGTTGTGCAGCCATTCCTGTTTAATTAATAGACATTTACATAAGCTCTTCTTTTCCCCCAGCAAGCTTTATAATGGTCTTGTTGGTTATCTCCTTTCACCCTGTGAAGTATCAGCAATGCTATTTCCATTTTGCATATCAAAATACAGAGAGATTAAATTATGTACAACAAATTGATAACTGAGTAAGTTTGAGAACTCAGAATTCTGGCATATTAATGGTGTTGCTTAAAGCAACAACCCACATAGACTCTATAAATATATTCAAACTCTGCTCTCTAATCTAGGAGTTGGGGTTGGGACTGTCAGCAGCCCAAGGAGGGAGCCCTTTGTAGATTTATGCAGGGGTGGGAGAATTAGTTTCTGGACTCCCTCTGGAGCCATGAAAGGAAAGTTTTTGTTAGCAGAGGAGGTGGTATCTGAGAACTGTTGCTCTGATGTCTGTAATTTTTAATAAAAATTCTAGGAAGACTTGTGGCTTCTGTGCAGCATATGAATTTGAAGAACTGTCTTTTTTTTTTTTAATCTACCTTTTTTCCAACCACCATTAGAATTTTATTTCTAATTAGCTAACTGGCCACAGAATGTCAGCAGGTGCAGCTAGAGCAAACCATAGCTTGCTGACCTTTCTGGGTGCTTGACCAAGACTTTCACTTCTTTCCGCATATTTTTTTTCTTTAGTATTTTCTCACTGTTTTTCTAACTATATCCTCACACATTTACTAAGGTTAGAAATATATGCTAGGGTATATCTTCTTTCCATCTTTTTTTCCTGTTTTTTTCCAAAACTTTTTTCAAAAATAAGAGAGGATTGCTTGTTTGTCAAATCTTGCTTCTTTGTCTTGTATAGATGTTGATAACATCCTGTAATGCTTTGGAACTTAACAGGGATTGCCTCAGTCATTTAATAACCCACCATCACCACTACCACCACCAACAAAATAAGTGGGCATTTTTTTGTTCTCCTCCAAATGCACTCAACTTGTTAGTCTTACTCAAACGAAGAAAGTGTGCCTCTCACCTAACTCCCTTCCCATTAAACTTGTAATAGCCTCTTTCTGTCTTCAGTTCTACTGCCACATTCTTTCTTCTCTTCCCCTGCTCAAAGTCCCGCCCATTCTTTAAGGTCTGGACCAGATTAAATACCACATCTTCAGGTAGTCTTTCCTGCTCCCTCCTCCTATAGTCAGAAGTGACCTTTCCTTTCTCTGAATTTTCATATTCCTGGGTTTGTACCTTTTAAGTGGTACATAATCTGTCATGTATTAAAGTGATTTCTGTAATCTTTGAATTGCGAGTGTCATAACAGTGCATGGGGAGAGATGAGGAGAGAAGATGGCCCTATTTCCGTCGACTCAAGGTCCCTCTCAGCTCATGAAAATATACACCCTGTATACAGTCTGATGTTTTCAGTTGCAGGGCACTCACCACAGCATTACAGAAATTGCACAACTGCAACAAGCGATAGATCTGCAGGGTGGAAACAGCAGTTGAGTTTGGGCATCATGTCTCTTGATACCTGAATACCACGAGTATCATTCCAGGGAACAAGTGGTCTTTCCATGTGTGGGGGCTTAGGCCTGGCCACTGGTGAGCTCCTCTCTGACTTCAGGACACCCTTCATCCTATAGTGGGGAGCATCTCATTCTATGTTAGTGCCACTGTGATCGCCTATACAGTCCTCTCTAGAGTGTGAAGCCTCTCCACGTCTCCTCTCCAAATGATGAAAAAAAATCCCTCCCACAGAGGGCATCTGTCTTGACAGTTTTTCTTGTTTCTGGTCACAGGTCCTATTATTCATCCCCCATAATCATACCAGGTGAAACTGCTGTTCTCTCTGGGGATCTGCTTTTCCATTCCCTTTAGAAATCTAAGGGAAGGGAAGTGAGTAGCGACAAACTTATTTTACCTTTGGAACTTTCTCCTCTAGCCGTGCAATCTGGGACTTTTAATACTGACTGTGCAACTGACTGTAAATACGAAGAGTTGAGAGAATGGGATTTGTGTTTTTCTTTCTAGTACCTAAAACTTAATGTCAACTATGTGAGAGCAGATTTTGCTTCTGTCTTGAGTGTGCTTGTATTTCTAGTGCCTAGAACAGTACCTGGTACATAGAACAGGCTCCATAAATATTTGTTGAGTCAGTGAGTGGGGTGGACAGATGATTAGATGGATGGAGGTTTAGCATGGAGTCTTACCCACAATAGGTATTCAGTGATGTTTATTGAATGCATGAGTAAAAAAACACATGAAGTAATAAAGGAGTGAGTCAAGTAGAAAGGCATGAGCTTATTATATATTTTAGTAGTATTTGATCTGCTTTTGAGTCTGAGTAACATATCTCAGGGGGATATGGTGATATTGCAGAGGGTATACTAGCTCATGCAATTAAAATATGCATCTTGCATCAGTTCTTTTAAATGGTGATAAAGGATATTATTTTTATGTAGAAACCAATAGATTTTAGAATATATTGCAAAGTTGACAAAAGTTTTTAATGTAGAGAGTTATTCCCAACCATGCCCTCAAACCCTCTTTTTGTTCTTAGATACACTTTGGAGGAAATATTTCAGAAAACAGATATTGAAGCTTTTTCTTATCTGGGGACTCCATGAATGTACAGGAGGTGCTGTCCTTGGCCTTGTGCCAAGGAGAGAGAATGTTGCTGTCTCCTCCATTTCCCCGCAGTGGTGTGGGGGCCATTCATGCTTCCTGCACAAATATTCCTTTTTATGAAACAGGCTGCATGTGCCAGAAACAATTTACTTTGTCACAGTAGGATTTCTTTGTCTATGTAGTAGTTCCATGAAGATTTATTGAGTGCCTACTAGATGAAAGGCACCGTCCTGGATGCTGAGATTAAAACGATAATCAGAATAGATAGGAAGACTCCTGTAAACAATCAATTTCCTATGCAGGACAGTGTGGAATTAAGCAGTAGGCTTAAGCATGGGTGAAGAGGGAACACAGGAGAGGACACCTGATACAGGGTTGGGGTAAAGAAAGCTGGGATGTGTAGGGAAGAAATGGCCATTAGTAGGTGAGGGAGGTCGGGAGGGTGTTCCAGGAAGAGAGATTCCACATGTACAGAGGCCTGGAGGTAAGAAAAAGCAGTATGTTTGGGGAGCAGCAAGTAGTTTCATGATAAACTATATAAAAATATAGGTGAATATCTGGTTTTCTAATCCTGAATAGGATTTTTTAAACATAAAAATGATAAAAGAAATAACAAAGGAGAAAAATGATTGATTGATTGATTTAATATTGTTTCCTATCTAAATCATCAGGAACAAAATTTGAAGATAAATAACAATTTGGAAATAAAAAATATTTTGAATATTTCAGCAACTTCCATGAGAGCAGAGGTTATCAGTTTATGTACCACTGTAGTACTAACATTTGACCCAGTGCATGGCTCACAATGATAGTTGAATGAATGAAAAGAATCAATATCCCTTAAAAAAAACTAAAGAGCTAATAGAAATGAATAAGAAAATCGAACAAATTATAGAAGGGAAATAAAGCAAGTACAGAAATTAGTAAAGCAGGAGGCGAAGATTCTTAGAGAAGACTGACAAAAGACACACATGACAGTGACTGGCTCATGGTAGGCACTCGATAACTAGCTGTTCAGTGAATAAAAAGCAACAGAAAATTACAAGGTGTGTATAAAAAGATCTGAAAGGGAATTCACCAAACAGGGAATAAATCTGAGTGGGGCAGTTTTAGATTATTCTGCCTTTCTTCTTTGTTCTTTTCTGTATTTTCTGAACTCTCTCTATGTATTGCTTTTATAATTTTTATGAAAATGCATTCACTTGAAATTTTTAAAAATAGATTTTTTAAGAGGCAGACTAGAGAGGATAAAAACCAGGGATGATCCTTGACACCAGCACTGGTCAGTGGGATGAGTGGGTGCAGTGTATGAGTGTGCGCTTTCGATGTTTTGCCCCTCACTACACAGACAACTGTAAGCATAATCTCTTGGAACTTGTTCTCCAAAGTGTCAATAATACAGCCTTCCTTGAAGAGCTATTGGGAAATGTGACCCCTGCAAAGCTCTTAGTACAGTGCCTGATAACTGTACATGCTCAATGGCCATTTTCCTTTTCCAGCCTAAGGGGGCAGGATGAGTTACCCTTCTTCATTCTAAGGAATGTGCCCAGAATGGAAGGCAGATTTCATCAGTCTGGAATATGAAACTGGATGAAAGCTTAGCATGTGAAATTATGTTTGTGCCCTCCTAGAGAGCCAAGAAAATTAAGAAATGAACCCAGTAACTCATCATATTTATTAGATGTAAGAATGAAGGTGCAGTATTATCATTTCCTTGTGATAGTCATATCTAATAGTTTTGGAACCAGTTCACAGTATTCATGTCAGACTTATTTTATGAGACATTTAACCATTGCTAAATTAAATTTCGTAAGAGAATGTGCCACTGTAACTCCTCTGGAGTTAGAGATAGAAATCTGACCCATCATTTCTATTTTCACGGAAAACCATTTAGCAGAACTTTGTTCCAGTAGAAGTGTTTATTGAGTTGTACGCCTAACACAGTTCATTGGCTGCATGCATTTCCACACTGACATTTTTCTCAGCTCAGATTTGCATCAGTTCATTAGTACTGACAGCAGATGGTAGCACTTTCACACAAATTTACCTTCTGAATTGATCTAAGACATGTCACTAAAAAGATCCTGACAGTTTTGATGTTCTTCCATTTCTGAAAATGGTATGTTAAACAAATAAGGTGTAGGATTTTAGATTTTTTTGAACTCCAGCACATAATTCCTAAACCAACTAAAGATGCTTTCATCTCTGATTCTGCTGTCTGATAGAGAAAGTAGAAAATACAGATAATCTTTCCTGATAGGATAAGCGTTAAAAAATTTCCATTGCAGAAAAATGGCTCTTGGAGAATATTATCCAGATTGTTTACACTGATCAGATGACTCAAATTATTTGTAAACTCTCTACCTTACTTTGTCTGAATACAAATTGCTTGGCTTGCAGGATCAGCTGATTGAATAAACTGAAAAAATAGAATTGGCTCAAGTAGCAAGGCTCTTTGAATTGTCACTTCTGCAGCATTAGAATATCCAGAGGATTAACCACGTTCTTGAATTACAGATCTTTTGCCTTTAGTTAGGGTTAAATTGTTATAAAATTGTCCGACAAGAAGACTTAATGTTTGCTAAGTAAATGAATGAGGGAATTAGAATGAATTCTAATCACATCAGGGAAACTATATTTTTCTACATTATGTAATCATTATTACTTTCTTAATAACTCAAGGGCCTTATATTCATTATATATTTAGAAATAAGGATTTATTTTGAGTATTTTAATAATAATTTTCCATCTGTATTTGAAAAATAATTAATGATTTGGTTAATTTCTCACAACTAAGAGAAGCTGATACATTTGAGAAAGCACTGGATGTTGACTACATATAGTTTAACTGTGTAATTAATTATGGTACTTTTAACATATTGCTAGAAGAGTGGTCATGATTAATAATACACTTAAAGGATTTACTTAACAACAAGAAGGACTCTTTGGGTTCTAAATGCTCTCTAAAAGAATACCCTTACTAGCATTGTAACAATAGGAGCACAGTTAATACTGACTTAATTTGGCTAAAATACAGTAACTTTGTTCAATACAGTAACTTTATTCAACACAGTTTTATTCCCCCTCTTCCTTTGTGTTATTATTGTCATGTTATTTATTTATTACATCTATGTATGTTTTAAACCCAACAGTACAGTATTATGATTTGTGTTTATAAAACCCTATGTCTATTAACGTAATTAAGAGAAGAAAAAATACTTAGCTCATCTTTTGTGTTTATCATTTATGATGCTTTTTATTTTTTCCTGTGGATTCGCATTACCCTCTTGTTTTATTGCCTGAAGGACTTCCTTTAGTATATCTTATAAGGTGAGTCTAGTGGCAAGGAATTCTCTGTCTGTTTCTTTGGGAATGTATATATATATAGCCTTCATCTTTGAAGGATAGTTTTGCTGGATATAGAACTCTTGATTGACAGTTACAAGGTTCTTTCCCAGAACTTTGGCTATGTCTTTCTGCTGCTGTCTGGACTGATGAGGAGCCAGCCACTGTTGTATTCTTATTCCTCTTTATATGATGCGTTCTTGCTCTCTTGCTCCTTTTAAGATTTCTTTGGCTATCAACCATTTGGCTATGATGTGTCTAGGTGTGGATCTCTACTTAGGGTTTGTTGAGCTTATTGTATCTATAGATTAAATGGTTCAAATCAAGGTTTAGAAGTTTTCGGCCAATATTTCTTCAAATATTTTGTCTGCCCCTTTCTCTCTCCTCTCCTTCTTGTACTCCTACTATGTGTATGCTGGTATGGTTGATATTTTCTGAAGCTTTGTTCATTTTTCTTCCATTTTTTTCTTTAGATTGAATAACTTCTATTAATATATATTCAAATTCATTAACTCTTTTTACTGCCATCTCATACACACTGTTGAATTCATGTAGTGAATTTTTAATTTCTGTATTATACTTTCCAAAGACAAATATTTGTTTGGTTCTTTTTATAGTTAGTATTCCTTGACTGAGATTACCAACTTGCAAAGATACTGTCATAATTTTTCTCTTTTAACTCTTTAAACACAATTTTCTTTAATTCTTCTGGATTCCAGTATTTTTCCCTGATGGCTGTCTTTTTTTGTTTTTGTTGCTATCGTTCTTGTCTGCTTTTTTTAGTAACTTGCCTAGCCTTTAGCTACAGAATTTACCTCCTCTGTGGCCGTTGATGTCTCTGCTATTTTGTCTTTCATTCTTATTTTTATGTTTTTGCCTGGCTTCCAGCTATGTCTACATATGTTTCTGGTTAGCCAATGATTGGACAGAGGTTGTGCTCAAATACCTCAAGCCTATAAGGCTTCCTTCCTTTGCTGATGGTTATGTGTGTGGATTGGGAGCACATTCAAATTTCAATTAATGTTTAAGTTGGCATCAGCTTTTACTTTTCCTCAGGGCTTCTTATATCTCCCCTGAACATGTGCTTAGCTCTCCATCAGCCCAGGATGCCTGGAGAACTTAGCTAGTTCTTGTATAGCTGTCTCACATCCAGGATCTGCCCATTAGATTTCTGTCTGGTCTGCTGCTTGCCTCACCTGGGACTGTACCATCAGGCTACCATAGTTGCAGGTCTTCCTTTTCATTTAGTACCTATTTTGATATTTTTATTGCTAATGCCACTGGGCAGTAGTTACCTCTGTCTGTTAGAAATCAAGTCAGTCCTCCTGGCAGCACAACTACTGCTTCTTCTGGCCAACTCACTCTTGTAAAACTTTCCTGTTGATGGAGCCAGGTGGAGATTGGTGGGAGTGCGATATGGGAGTATTTCTAGGTAAGAAGATTGCAAACTCTCTGTGTGCCTAACTTTAAGTTCTAGCAGCTCTTCATGAATTAAATATTTATCAAAATTTTTGTTTGCCTTTGGTTGATTTCTACATCCCAGAATTTTTTTTTTGACAACTTTGTTCAGTTTTATACTTGTTTTTCAAGGAGATTTGCTGACCTCTACAGCAAATAGCTAGAAGCCCTGCTATAGCTAGAAGCCCACTGCTGTTGTTATTTATTTATAAAACTTTTCTTAAAAGATTACACAAATATCCCTTATTATAATTTTAGGAAGATCAGCATTTCATAGCTTGGCTTTTTTAAACCAAAGCATCTTAGAGAAACAACATAATTTTTATTTTTAAAATACAATTTAAACTTTTGATTTTTAAAGACAGTCAATCATTTAAGTATATTCAGTCTAATTATATAAACATGATTTCTTAGTAGAGGACAAATTTTTTTTCAGGTGGCCAGACCTGTATTCAGGAACTGTCCAAGCTGTTCTAAAAGCTAAGACATTGGAAGTCTTGATTATTTAGAAAGGTGTTTCACACAAGCATTATCATGCATTTTATTTTATTAGAATATAACTTTAAATGTTAATGTGTTTTTATTTTGTTTGAGGAAAAATGAATATTAAAATGATGTAGATTACCAAAGTATTTTTGAAGTGCTTGAGCTTTTATTTTAATTTACATTTATTTAAATTATTTTCCTTTAATTTGTCTTGAAAACCAATATATTGGTAATTCTAATTGCTGTATATACATAGACTTTTTACTCATTCAGACTTTTCTTGCCCTTGGTTATAATCAGTTGTCAGATGTTCCTAAACATTTAGATACTAGTCAGTGATATTTTTACCATGCTGTAAACTCTATAGGAGCTTCTTGTTTTTAGATATTTAAATTGGGCTTTGTTATAGGGTATTATAAGACCACATTTTGGATGTCCAGGTGCTATTATCCTGTCTGTTTAGATATCAGTGGGTTTGTATAGTATTAGCCAACTAAGTGCATATTATATGTCAGACACTGTTTTGATCAGTTTTTTCATTGAAGGGTCACAATCAATCTGAGGCAGATGCGATCATTAGTCTCAGTTACCAGATGAAGAAACAGACATGAAATGGTTAAGTGGTTTGCCAACAAAGCTCACAGCTACAAAGTAGAAGAGCAAACCTTGACTCAACTCTTAACTGCAGATCCCAAGCCTGCTCTTATCTACTGGCTAAATGGAACGAGCAAAGATGACTTGTAGGAATGAAGTCCAAGTCTTTATGAAGCAGCATCAAATGAGAAGAGTTGCATTGTGATATGAAGCAACATATCTGTTTAGAAAATGGGCCCCTGAACTTTAAGTGTGCCTGTATCGCTCAGATGTATGTTATACTCTGATATAGCTATCCTTCTGAGGCTTTGTAAAGGTTAGGCCATAGACCTGTAAGGAAGAGGTCTTGTCTGTAGGATGAAGCCATTCCTCATGAGAGTTACCAACTCCTCAAGTTACTGAACTACCAGGGGTTAGGAGTCTTGGAGAACACTGTTGGGTAGTGGTTGTGGAGTGCTTCCATCCACCATGCAGGACCAGAAAGGGAAGGCCCAGCCAAGATCTCTTCCTAGTGTCCCACATGACTCAAATGGGTCTGGGAGCTCCAGTATTGTAACAGTCTGAGTCTTTAAGAGCCCTATTGCTCTGTGTGTTTGTTCCCCTTTCAGTGTTTCCAGGCTTTCAGCAGCATGTTTGAGTAATCCATTCTACCTCAGCTACAGGAAGCTCAGGCTCAAGTGTTTAAAGTTGTCGGAGTTTCACCCTGAGTATAAAAGTGGCCATGGTAATCTTCAAGGCCCGCCAAGGGGAGAGTGACTCTTGGAGAGGGATGGAGGCTGCATGGCTGAACTGACTCTACCCTTTATGAGTGTTCCATGTAATGCCATCCTTAAAGTCTAGGTTTCATGTTATTAAAGAAGGTAACATGTCTTCATAGATTTGGTTACTGCTCTTCAATCCTTCTTGGTTATTATGTAAGTAATCCAAGAAGAATTTAGACTAAATTTAGCTTTTTATTTATTTATTTAAAAATTTATTTTTTAATCAATCTTTTTTTGGGGGGGTAATTAGGTTTTTATTTAATTTCTTTATTTTAATGAAGGTACTAGGGATCGACTCCAGGACCTTGTGTATGCTAAGCCTGTGCTCTACTACTGAGCTATACCTTCCCCGCTAAATTTAGCCTTTTAAATTCCAACCCTCTAAACGGTAATTATTTTAGTCCAGGATAATTCTAAAATTCTTTTGCATTTCCTGTGCACATTTTCCATGCTCATTTCCCTTTAGGGTGTTCTCCCTCCAACATGTTCACTGCACACTTGGATTTCTCTTGCCATTCTGATCTCTGCTTAAAGACTACCCCTCTACCAAGGCCTTCCCTTTCACCAAATCTTAATTATTACCACAATCCCTCCAAAATCACATTACTCTGTTTTGTTTTATGCACAGCACTTATTATTATCTGGATTATCCTGTTTACTTATTTGTTCTGTGTATTTATTGGCTGTCTCCTGCACTGGGAAATAAGTTCGGTGGAATCAGGGACTTGGTTTTTCTTAGAGATAGAGATCTCCTAACTATATCTGGAACTGTTCCTGGTAGACACATAAGAGATGATCAGTAGATATGTGCTGAATAAATACTACTTAAAGGAAGAGAAGGGAAGCGAGAATCAAGTTGGACAGGAGAACTTCCAAAAGGCAATAACACGTCTGGGCTGTGTTAGCACCCAGGGTCTGGTGAGTAACAGGAATGAGGGGTGGGGAGAGCTGGAGAGAAGGGAGCTCAGGCTCTGTGTATGAGAATCAGGACACCTGGTTGTGGCACTCAGGGAGCCACACACTAGCCTGCACCCAGCAGATAACTTAGCCCTTGCCACACAAACACACACACACCCACGCACACACACACACACATCCATACATCTCCACACCCATTGTCACTCCTACAAGTGGAACTGTCCCCCCCGTTTCATGTGGGTGGTGTGTGCACTTGGGTACAGACATGAATGTTTTGGGGTTGGATGGTAGAGGCAGCAGGGACAGCCACTCATAATTCTTCCCCCAGACAGCTCTGAGTTCAGCTTCTCCTTGGACAGGCTGAGAAAAGAAGAAGCTAGCAGAAGAAGCGAGGCAGTCCCTAGTCCAAATCCAGCCTATGGGCTTGTGTTTTATTTGGCCCACATCATGTTTTTAAAAAATTGTGCCAACATTTAAATTTAGGAGGTTTTACATTAAAAAATCTGGATTTCTAGGTTATTTTGACAAACAGAAAGACCTGGCACGCTGAACCTGCATTCCCACATGGTACAATTGGCTGGAACAGAGTAGCAAGCACAGCCTTGGCTGGGCACACTCTCCAGGTCCCCACCGTCCCTGACACCTGCTGGTGCATTTAACTGGCCTCACCCCTTCAGGTCACCTGCCTGCTCTTCATAGGTAATTGCCTTAGTCTGTTTGGGTTGCTATAACAAAATTCCACAGATTGGGTAGCTGGTATACAACAGAAGTGTATTTCTCACGGTTCTGGAGGATGGAAGTCTGAGACCAGGTGGAGGTCTCAGGCCCTCTCTTATGAGGCCCCTCTTCCAGGTTGCCGACTTCTCACTGTGTCCTCACCTGGCAGAAAGGGGTGAGCAGGCCCTCTGGAGCCTCTTTTATAAGGGCATTAATCTTATCATGAGGGCTCCACCCTCATGACCTAAGCACTCCCCAAAGGCCCTACCTCCTAATACCATCACACTGGGCATTAGGATTTCGACATAAGACTTGGATGGGGGACACAAATGTTCAGATTATAGCAGTATTTGAGTTTGCAGTCTCTGGCATAATGGGTAATGCACAATGTAAGCAACTGAACAACTTATCAACAGTAATTGTTTTCCTGTTGGTAGGATCTGTGCATAGATCACTCACTGCATAGAAGCCTTCTCCCCATTGCTTGCCAAGTGATGTCCTCATCCTTAACCAGGCAGCAATGACCTGTATCTTACATCCAGTCATTCTCTTATAAAGGCAGTGGAGTTCCATTTTATGGTTTTTTAAATTGTGAAAGCAGCTCCATAAGCTTGGGAGAGACAGGAGACAAACAGATAAACAGAGAAACTAAGAGAAAGACAGACAGACAGACAGACAGACAGACAGACAGAAGCAGTACAATTTAAATAGTGCCAGCCATGCCCCTTTCCCACCCCACCCTCTACCCCATCCACTCACTGGACATGTGCCCACTGGCCCTGGACACAGGCCTGAAACAATCAACATGTTGGCAAAATTTATGTTAAAAAGGTATGTGAGTGATTTTGGTCCCCTTGCCATTGACAAAGAGGAGAGTGGGATACTTTGTTCAGATGGTCAGGCTCCTGAATTTCATAGACATCCTGGAGGAAAAACTGAAGAATAATTATAGGCCAAAGGAAGTACTAGCTAAAGGAGCGTTCAAGGGACTGATCAGATGTATCTGCAATGTGTATTGAGCGCCGTACTACACCTGACTGCACTACTTTATCAATAAATAGTTTCTTCTCACCAACTTCTCATGTTTGGGTTATTAATTTTATTCCAAAATAGGAATCTAGCTGTATCTTAATTTAATACCTTAAAATTGAAAACAGACCTTTATTTTAAAGGAGTAAAAACATATTAAGTATTTTAATTTTTTCAAAGTAAACTCATGCTGGCAATCCTGGGCCAACTCTGATCGTTACAGGAGCATCCGATACTTGGACAACCCTTTTTTGTACTTCATCCCTGCAAGACAAATGAATTCATGACTCCTGTGGTAAAGAATTCTCGAAAAATCAATAGGTAAGAAACACCATCAAGATATATTGGCTTTCACTCTTATTTTAAAAGTGTAAATCTTTTTATGTGATTCTAAAAGCTAAGCTAAAAAAGAAATATTCTTTGTAATAATAATAATAGCTAACACTTATTGATTTTTTATGGTGTGCTAGGCACTGGTCTAAGTATTTCGGCTATATTAATGCACTGGATTTTTATAATACCCCTGTGAGCTAAGTACCATTATTTTACCTGATATACAGAAAAGGATGCTAAAGCACAGAGGGTTTAAATGACTTGGCCAAGGTCACACAGCTAGTTAAGCGGTAGAACTAGGATTTGAACCCAGGCCATTTTGCCTCAGAGCCATATGCTTAACCACTGCACTCTACTACCTTAGCAAATGCTGTAAGTTGTGTCACATTAAAATCATCAATGGAATTCAGGAGCCCAGAGCCTGGACCTTCCCTTCAACAACTTTAGTGAAGGATTGTCAGTCACTTTGGTCCTCGAGTCCCCATCAAGCAGTGGGCTGGCATTCGGAAATGGTGGGATCCCAGGTGGTGGGCACACGTCTTGGAGGAAAGCCTCATTTCTCCGATTGCTAGTAACTGACTTTCTACTCTCCTCCAACTACAACTGAAACTGTGTTTATTTGTTTCCCAGGAACGTCAACTACATCACATCATGGCTGAGCATCGTAGGGCCAGCTGTTGGGCTGAATGTGCCTCTTAGTTATGCCGGAGCAGCCTCTCAGGATGAATGAAATGTCAGTGGACAAGGTGAAAAGAGAAGCCTGTGCTGCATGTGTTGCTGTCACAAAGATCCAGGTGTCTCTGCTGCACTTAGAGGTGTCATCCCTGCTGGCCCCGCCATGTATTAAGTCTGCTTTCATCTTTAGCAGGCTGGACACTGACTTCTTTGTTTAGTTTTCCAACCAACCAGCTGCTAATTATTTAGGAAGCATTTGATTTTGCTACAATAATCCTCACCCAACTACAGGCCTGGGCAGTTTTATTTTAGAATTGATGTTCTTGAAACAAGTCTTTACTGCTCAGTTAACCTTCTTTTATTCTCTTGGCTTTTGGTTTATTCTTGTTCTTCTGATTCTTTTATTGAGCCAAAGAGCTTAGAAGAATGTTGAAAGTTTACGTGGCCAGCCCTGGTTTTAACAGGATCAATATTGTGCAAGATTTCAGCTCACCGACGTTTTGACATGGATGGTTGCCCTTGGAAGCAAATGTCTGCAGCAGCTGATACGCTGCATGTTTAGAAGAAACACTGGAAAGACACAAATCACTATAAATAGCAAAAAATGAATTTAACTGGGTCATAGAAATACTGACGTCATCAGGGCATCTCCAGGTCATTCTTTCATGCCTGAGACTCGTGCTTTTCGTCTTTAATATGAGAATAAGAAGCTATCTCATAGTGTTGCTGTGAGAAGCACATGAGATGCTTAGTGCGAGAGAAAATATCGTAAAGTATTATACAAATATTCATTAAATGCTCACTTTCTTGTATTTGATTATTAGTTGCTCATTCTGTCAGTAGCCAGTAAGTTTAACAGCCAGTAAGGTATTAAGGTGAATCTAATAGGAAGAATTTTCAGTTTAGAGTTGCTTGCTTTTCATTTTAACTTGCTAGGGTCTGAAACTAAGAGAAAAATGTAGTTGCCTCTTTAGAGCATCTGGATTAGTGTCTGTCAGTGAGGGATGTACCTTAGAGTCCCGTGAGACTCTTAAAATTCAGACACTGGGCCGAAACAGCCTCTCTGGGGTGATTCTGATGCTTATGTTCTCACAGAAGCTCTGGTCTGGATAAACCCTTCGAGCTGCATTTATGTGTATTGTTTTCGTCTCCCAACAGGCCTTTTCCAGTTCTGTGCACAGCTCTGGCAAGCTGGACCTAACTTCCTAACGTTGTCTGGGCATCGCCCCCAGACTCTAAATAGTAAGAAAGTCTAAGAGGTGTTTGCTCGTGAGGCGGCCCACTTGGGGGAAGCAGTGAGGATGAGAGGATTATCTGCGGGCAAATTGCAGACGTCTGTGACAGCCCTGCCAGTGTCTGGATTACGGGCTAAACTCTCACACAGAGAGCACAAGTAGAGAAAGGGTTAATTGAAACTGCTAGAAAAGCTAAAAGTAAATTTTAAAACGCTGAGCTGCACGTATTCATGCTGGGATGAGAGACTCCCTACATGCTTGCTGGGCATTTTGGTATTTACCACTTAACATCTTTTCAACTTCAGCAAGGGATTTTTTCCCCCCACTCCTCTAATGTAAACACAGATTTCTGAGCAAGTCATTTCTCAAGCCATGTCATTTCCGGGATAAAAAAAAAATGTAATAATGTATTATCTGGATGATGTACTCATCTGGAAATATTAGTTATCCTTCGCTTACAGATTTTGAAATGATAGAATCCTGTTATTTTGGGGCCAGTGTGTAGTGGCGCAAAATGATAGAACTTTGTTTTTAAGTTAAGAAAAAGGTTTTTTCTGATTGCTAAAGACCTAAAAATTCATCAGTGGCAGAAAAAGTTCTGAAGAGCTCCCTCCCCAGATAGATCTCTCTCCTCAAACAGCTCTATTCCTTTTGAGAATTTTTTCACTTAAAAAATTTAATTTTTGGTTGATAAAAATTTCCATTTTTTAAGACTGCAGTTATATAACAGACTGTTTTCCCAACAGTCATAAGACATTAGAAAATATTTTGTTTTGTCAAAGTAACAGTTCTTTCTCTGTAACATGAGGATCTTTCCTCAGGGTTTCCTCTCCTGCTAATACAATGCGAAGCCCCTTCGGTCAGAAACAAAGCTGGTTAAAGCTGCTACCAGCCAGTCTTCTAAACTCTGCTCTTGTGTGACTTTGGAAAAACAGCTTCACCTCTTTGGTTCTCTGTTTCCATGCCTGCACAGTGAGGAGGTTCAGCCATGTGACTCATGAGGCCCACCCCGATTCTTGGCTCTGTGAAATAGGGAGAAGTCTAGAGAGCTAGACTATGAGGCTGGTTTGCCTCTAGCTTTGTCTAATTTTCTTTATGTCTTTTAGTCTGTTATCACTTCTGTTTTTAAAAGTTCCTAATATCAACCCCACTCACCCTACAAAGGCATAGACATCAAAATTGTATGTGAGTCTGAATGCACTTCATAACTAACAGTGCTGTGTGGAGTTGGGGGAGAGTGGACAATCGGCCCTGCTCCTGTGACAGAGCGTACCTACTCCCTCCCACCTCAGTTCAGGCCCGATTCCACCCCAGGCGAGTGGGCCTGAGGTCTTTTCTGCCCACAGCCTCCTCTGACCATCTGACTGTTGCTCAGGCTGGTTTCCACCTGGAAATGCTTCCTTCCTCATCTCTCTCCCCAAGTTTCTACCTGGTCTACATGACTCACTCTTTTACAAAGCCATCTCTGATTCCCACAGCCCCTCCTGGTGAACCTCTTCCTTCATAATCACTGTACTTAGGCAGAGTAGCATTTAATTGTCTCCTTTTCACTCTGGATTTGATGGATAGTAAATAAATTACTGACCCACTTTTTGGAGGGTATGTTGTAAGGTGGCATGCATGGAAGAGTCGCTGTCTGCCCCTTGTAAGTCATCCATGGAAGCTTCTTGGTCTGGGGACCGGAGTGGGTGGGTGAACCAGTTCGTTGAGTGACTGGAAAGGCCAGAGGCTAGCTTACAAGCTGGAGGTTAAAAAATGAAGCTACTCTCCCCCTCCAAAAAAAATGAAATAGGAAAAAAAAGTCAGTAGTGGGTTTTTGCATCCATTTCTCCCGAAATACAGTTTTTATTCATATTCTCAAGATATTAGGCAATGGAGATCTGTATTGTCAATAACAGCTCTTACATAATTCAGGAGAGCTGATATTGCAGTGAGTTGGATTTTTTTTAGGATTAAAATTTGAAAATAAGAATATGCACATATTCACTTCAGTGGATACTTATTGAGTTCCCCCTTTTTCTGAGCTCTAGGCTTGGTGGCAGTGGCAGCAAACAGAGAGACCTGACTCAGGCTCATAAGGATGCCCAGGTCCAGTGGAGAAGATGGACAAGAAGATGCAGGGACGGTGGGATGTGTGCTATGGCAGAGGTTTGGAAGGCAAGCAACAGGGAAAGTTCACAGAAGAGGAATGTGAAAGGAGTGAAACTCTTAGGATTTAGCCAGGTCAGGAAAGGAGCAGATACCTTGAAGGTGTGTATGGGGAAGTGGTAAAGAGTGAGGCTGGCTATCAGGACTGGAGCCAGGTCTGGGGAGCATTTATTGCTACACTGAGGATTAGTATTTGGCCTGAAAACCACAAAGAGCCGCTGAGGGAATTCAAGTAGAGCGGTTAGAGTGATCACATTTGCATTTTAGAAAGAACTTGTATCTTTAAAGTGACTAATCACAGACACTTTCTTGGTTTTTTCACCAACAGATACTGGCCCTCATGCTTTAGAAGGTACAGGAGTGCAGAAAGGGCTGGGAGTAGGCCAAGGACAATTTTTTATTCTTGCCTAGGGCCTTCCAAAGCAAAACCTGCCAGTGTCTGAAAAGCCTGAGTCCCAGTTTACTGTGTTACATGGGGTGAGTCACTGCACCTCTCTGAGCCTCTGTTTCCTGTATATTAAGTGGAAGAAGGGATATTAATTCAAGTAAAATCAATTTATTGGTTTATGACCAGTATTTATCTTTTTTAATGAAATAGAATGTGTTTGGGGAAAAATCCCATTTGTTTCTCCTTTACTCTCACAATACTGTCATACTCACCACACGTCTGACACTAAGTGCTGTGGGTTTTCCATATATCAGACAAGTCTGCAACACCTGCTGGGTGTTCTACAATTAAGTTCAGTTCTCACACTATCTACTTGGAGTTTTAGCATCAGATCCATAAGACTGCCCCATTTAAGATACGAGTTGCAAGTCCAAGGTTGTCACCTATATTTTTAACTGACCAGCCATAAATTGGGGTTCCCATGAACCCCACCTTGGGTTCAGTAATTTGCTAGAATGGTTCATAGTACTCAGGGAAACACTTACTTATGCTTACCAGTTTGTTATATAACAAAGGATATGATCAAGGATATGGATAAAGAGCTACATAGGGCAGGGTCCAGGAGGGTCCCAAGTGCAAGAACTTCTGTCCCCAAGGAAGTGGGGTGCACCACCCTCCTGGAATGTAGATGTGTTCACCAGTCTGGAAGCTCTCTGAACCACATACTTTTGGAATTTTTATGGAGGCTTCATCATGTAGAAATGATCAATCATTAACTCCAATTCTAGCCCTGCTCCCCTTCCCCAGTGATGAGGGATGGGGCTGAAAGTTCCAAGCTTCTGATCCAGAGCTTGGTCTTTCTGGTGACCAGCCCCCATCCTGAAGCTATTCAGGAGCCCGCCCAGAGTCACCTCGTTAGAACAAAACTATCACCCAGGAAATTCTGAGGCATTTAGGGGCTCTCTGTTAGGAACTGGGATCAAAGACCAAATATTGGAACAAAAGATGCTCCTCATAATCTCATCACTAAGGAAATTTCAAGGGTTTTAGGAGTTCTGTGCCAGGAACCTGGGGCAGAGACCAATATATGTTTTCTGTTATTTCAGAGATACATAGAAAGGAGTGCAATGCACGTAGTGAAGGTATTATTGTTTTGTGAAACTTTAATTTCAAGTACATGCATAGAAAATCTGTATTATGATGTGTGTATGTGCGCATGTGCTAGGTTGTGATGTAAGTGTATTTCTAACTCCAGGGAGCAGTCAGAGATTTAAATGTGATGTAAGTGTATTTCTAACTCCAGGGAGCAGTCAGAGATTTAAAAACTAATGGACAAATAAGCTCCCTTGCAATTCTAAGAATCTCTGATTCTCTTCTCATGCTGCTGACCAGTAAGTTGCTAAAGGTTGTTCTAGAAGGTATAGGAAGTACTTAACTATTATCGTGCCCATGGCACTGGGCTACTTCGATATGCACATAGGTTCTCACAGCTCTCCCTCTGGATTTCTGTAGGGCTTGTCTGTAAAAGTGATTTCACATTTTATTCTTAAATTTGATAGTGTTCTTTAAAGCAGTTCTGTAATGTCAAGCCCTTGCTTTAATTTTTTTTGTGTTGTCAATATTGACACCTAGTGGTAAAAGAGCCCTATTACAAATACTCTGAATTCTAGACTGTTAGAACTTAAAGTGATCTTAGAGGTCACCAAGTCCCATTTGGTAAATTAGGTTAAAAATGAACTGGAAACGCAATGTATTCCAACGTTCAGATAAAGTTCACATTAGAATAAATAAAGCCTCTGGCTAGGTGGTGATTTCTTGGATTACCTTGAAGTTTTTCAAATAACTAGAAATCACTGTTAGGCAGAAGTTAAACAAAGTATGCTGTGATAGGCTAACAAGAAATCATAGTTCAATAAATCTACAGCCTTTGGTGTGTTGGTATTTACGTATGTACGCCAGATCTTCAGGGCTGAGCATGGCTATTATTTCTTTTATATCAAAACGTACCAAATAGTTTTAGGGCTTTTAGGTTGTTTCTAATTCTTCACTGTTTATTTAACATGCATTCATTGGGCACTTACTTCCTGAATGTTCAAGACCTGTGCTGAGGATATACTGTTCAGTAGGACAGACAAAGCCCTTCCCTCAGAGAACTTTCCAAATGTAATGCAGTAAGATATGTGTGCAGAAATAGTTACATCCTGTTTCTTTGGGTTACACCCTCACTAAGGGAATAAACAGGTCAAAGGATATGGAATGTCTTGAGATTTTTGATTCATGCTGCTCAGTTATTCACCAATAAGGCTATCCCAGTTTGCATTCCCCAAAGCAGTCTGTGTGCTACCATTTCCTAAAATCTTTGAAAATAATTTTATTTTACTGTGCTTTTATTATTGATCATTTTCTCCTCTGGTCTTGCTACAATTTGCATGGCTTCTCATTTTTGTTTCTTCCCAATGTGGTATATATTTCTCAGTGTGACCAGGGTTAGTTTGTAGCCTCTCTGTTGTACACTTGATTACCCCACATCTTCATTTTGCCCCATGCGAGCTGACTGTCTATGTACTGGTTTGTACAGCCAGAGAGTATGGCAGTTAAACGATAAGGATTTGTATGATTTAAAAAAATTATTATGGGAAATTTCATACAGACTCACAAGTAAAGAAGATTGTACAATGAACCTTCACATACCTATAAGTCGGAATCAGCAACTACCAGGATTTTTGCCACATTTGCTTCATTTAACCCTTGTTTTTTACTTTATATTTGCTCAGATTTTTTTTAAACACAGACATTATGTCATTTGTTTTTACAGGTGCACGCTGAACATTTTTTATTTGATCTTTTCTGTTAAGTTTTACTCCAAACTTAGGTGTTAAAGTATCTTTGGGATTTGCCCTCTGCTTTTACTTCTGAGTGTGGGGTTTGTAACGTCTTTCTTATTCTGCATTTGCCAGTGATATTGGGGAACTTTTCTCTAAAATGGCCCCCTGTTCTGTTATTGGGTCAGCTGGTGCCATCAAAGCAGAACGTGAAATGTGCTAGTTGCAGGTTCTGCAGCCTGGATTACCCATCCGCAGATCCTCACCACGCTGAGGACATTTCATAGATGCTGTCAAACCACAGGCAACGTCTCACGACCATTCTCAGGTGTGATTAAATTGAGTAATTATGTAATATGTGACTAAATCTGCTCACTGTTGTACAAATTTAAACAGTAGCTTGTTTCTTAGGCAGAAACTCCTTCAAAAATCTGAAAAATGTATAGACCCCCTTTTCAGAAAAATATGTGTGTATGTGTGTGTATGCTTACAGAAAAATCAGAAAATTCTACATAGTTTCAGGAGGACACACACACACACACACACACACACACACACACACACACACACACCCCGCTATCCCGCTATGTTATGTCATGGGCAGGAGGAAGAGGGATATGGTGACAGGGAAAAAACTACCTAATTATAAACAGAAGAAAATGTATAAAATACAGAGTGAACGGAAGTCAACTATTGCATATACTAGCACTGAAATTTTAAGAAAATACTTGGAATATATCAAGAACTGAAGGAGGGGCAAAGTGGTCCAACGTATCTGCAAACACACACAAAAACAGAGTACCTGAAGCTGTCAAGCTACATAGAAAAAATATATATGTCTTCTCATAAACCAGATAAATAAATGCTCAAAGCTGTTGGGGGAAAAGATATGACAAAACAATCTATTTCATGTCATTGTTTCCAAAACAGGTATTAATAGACAAAACCTGTTTCAACAAGTAACATTTCCCTCCACTGTTCTCAGCTGTGATTGACATAAAAAGTTATTTAAAATGTGGCTCACTCTGCCCACTATTGTTCAGATTTAAACATTTGCTGGTTGTAAGAGGTAAGAAAGCAGTATAATATATTTATCCACATCTAGACTTATTTGAAAATGTGGGTATGCTCAGCATGTCCTACCCTTTTAACCCAACCAAGTAACATGACCCCTTGTTCTACTTCTAATTAACTACAGTGAATGAGATTTAGAAAGCTAGACTTCAAACACAAACAAACAAAAACTCCTACACTATGAATAGATTAGATAATTTATGTCAATAACTTATTACCACAAGTAAGGACCTGCGGAGGAAGCTGACACTTCTCAGACTGGAAAGTCTGAAGAGGTGATCTGGGGTCATGATTTCCTCTTCTCCCTCCTACAGGAGAAACTCCTTAGCATCAGAGTTGCCATTTGAAAGCTTCAGGTCCTCTGGGAAGCAATGATGACGTTCATCACATCTGGCTCGAGTTCTAAGTGCTGTATGTGAGTAGCTCCATCATTTTGAAGATACACACCACATACTAAAGCCTGAATGCGGTGGCGACTGTGTGTGTGTGCATATTTGGAAATATGGGTTGTCACTCCTGGGTCCCTTCAAATGTGTCACTCTAAAAATGATTTTCCCCATGAGACAACTTACACTTAAAAACATTCAGTTGTTGAATGTTTTAATACTTTGCTCTAAAACTCCTGTGGTGACATTACCATGACAATAAGCTTTGAAAATCCACTTCTTTTCCTCACACACTAATAAACATGCCATACCTTTTCCAAATAATACAGATGGAAATTGTACTAGAAACTAGAAATGCTTAGTACAACCTATGAAGGCAATCTCCCAACTACAATATCATAAGAAATGTAAGTTAACACTTGGATGATCCATTTAAACAGATTTTATAGGTTAAAATAAAGATTATACAAGTAGCTGTTAGTGAAAATTTTGGTGTAATATGGTAATTTATAATCTTGGTCTCTTTTCTCGACTTTGTGTAAAACCAATAAAGAAATGTTAGCTACTCTGTCAACCTTGAAACAGACTCCAGGAATGTTATCTATAGCATGATCATTATAACCAAATCCTGCCGCCAGACATTTACCTGGAATGAAATATAGAAAATACATATATACAAAGATACACATTCAAATTTGCATAGCTGTCAAATTAGAACCATGTCTCTCAGCTCTATCAAAAAATAAAAGGGAAAAAAACCATATATTTGAGGCATTGTGTATTTCCCTAATATAGTTTAAAGTTTTTTGCAGAACATCACTAACTTGTATGTTTCAACATTTCCATATAAACATACAGAAAATTTACTAATCATGTTATACCTTCCCTTCAAAAAGTGCAAAACAAAAACTTATTAAATACCCAGCATAAATTTATACAATATCAGGCTAAGTAGCTGCCTGTAAGGCAGTGTTTACTATGTTGCTCTGAGGTGGATCTCCTACAGGAACGGTTTAATTTAGAGGATGGACTCCTGGTTTCAGCTGTGCTGATTACTTGGGGAAGTTATTTGAAAAATACTGAAGAGCTACCTTTTTTGGGCTTCTGGCTTATAAAATGAGGTGGCTGGAAAAGAGCAGGAGTATCCCCATCAGTGGGATGGCTACATAAAGACTGCCTTAGAGCTCGTTGAAAAGACAGATTTCTCCCAGAAATACCATAAAGATGGTTTCCCAGAAGATCAGGTGTACTTGTATAATCTAACAAATGCCTTAGGGATTCTGATGTTCTCGATTTGGGAACCATAGGACTCAATGATCTCCAGATTCTTTCTGCACACTAACAATTTCTGATCTGTTTGGGGTTTGCTAGGCAAATACAAGATGTAACATAAATTAATTATTCATTCACAATTTTTTAAACCTTTTAATCAACAAGTAATTTAAGACTCACAAGAAATTGCAAAAACACTATCATTTGTATACTTCACCCAACCTTGCCTTAATGATAACATATTTGATAACCAGAGTATATTCTCAAAACCAGTAAATTGGCATTTATAACACTATTAACTAAACTACAGATTTACTTGTATTTCAATTTTTATGCTCTTTTTTGGTATACAGCACTTTGAAATTCCATCACAAGTATTGATTTGTGTAAACGTTACCACAATCAGGACAGAACTGCTCCATCACCACAAAGACACCCCCTGGTGCTACCCTTTTGTAGTTCGACTACCATCCTTCATCCGTAGCAACTACCCATCTCTTCTCTGTTGCTGTAATTTTTTTCAAGAATTTTATATAAATGAAATGTTACAGGACCTATGTAACCTTTTCAGTTTGGCTTTTTGTGCTTAGCATACCACTAAGAAACATCAAAGTTGTTGCTTGCAACAAGTGTCTTTTATGACTGAGTAGCATTTCACTTACAGATGTAACCACAGTTTACCTGTTTGCCCACTGAAAGACATTTATGTTGCTCTAGTTCTTGACTATCATAAATAAATTTGCCATGAACACGTGTGTACAGGATTTTGTGTGGGCAGATGTTTCATCTTTGTATGATAACTACCCAGGAGTGCAATTGCTGGATCTAAAGTATATGTTAACTCTCTAAGGAACTGTCAAACTTTGTCAGAGTGACTGTACCATTTCTTAGTCCCACCAACAATCTAGTTGCTCCAGTCTCACCAGTGCTTGGTATTGTCAGTATTTTAAATTTTAGTCATTAGGTAGGTGTATACTGGTATCATCTCCTTATGATTTTAACTTACATTTTTCTAATGGCTAATGATGTTAATCATCTTTTCACGTGCTTGTCATCTCTTCAGGGAAGTATTTATTCATTCGCCCATTTTGTAATAGGATTGTTTTCTTAGTTTTGAGATTAGGGAGTTCTTCATATATTTTGGATACAAGTCTTTTATTGGATATGTAATTTGCAAATATTTTCTCCCAGTCTGTAGTCTGTTTTTTCATCTTCTTGACAAGATATCTCACAGAGCAAAAGATTTTTATTTTGATTAAGTCCACTTTATCCTTTGTGTGTGTGTGGAATGTGCTTTGAAGTGTGATGTCTTAGAATTCTTCACCTGACCCTGCCATGAAGATGTTGTTTTCTTCTAGTTTTTACAGCTTTACTTTTTATATTCAGATATATTATCCATTTTGAGTTAGTTTTTGTATAAGGTGTGAAATTTAGATTGAAGTCCATTTTTTTGCAAATGGAAGTCCACACAATTTATTGAAAAAACTGTCTTCCGTTGAACTGCTTTTGTATGTCAAGTCAGTTGGCCATACCTGTATATTTATGGAGTCTCCTATTTTCCTATTTTATTGATCTGTGTCTGTCCCTCCAATACACCATTTTGTTTACTGTAGCTACAAATTATCTTAAAACCAGTTTGTGATTCCTCTACCTTTATTCTTCATTTTCAATATTGTACTGGCTATTGTAGTCCTTTTGCCTTTCCATAATTTTTAGAATTAACTTTTCTACTTCTACCAAAAAGAGCTGCTGGGATTTTGCTTAAATTTTGCAACCATGATGAGTGCCTCATTTTTTCTTCCTCTATAGCAGCGCCAGGCAGAACTTTGAGATGGATCCAAAAATGAAGGGGCTCTGGTCACAAAGTGTGAGGGAGTAGGGGTTGGGATGGTGGGAAGGCTGAGGGAACTTAAATCAGTCTTGAACACTTTTGGGTCTGAGGTGTCTGTGGTAGATTTATGGGTCAGTCAGTTGTCACAGGACGGGGGCATCCTGGGTGTACCAAGGAGACAAGTGCAAGCCAGCCTTCATTGCAGGATGCCTTAACTCCTTCCAGGAAAGTTTATCCTTCGCAGCAGGAGCTAGACATGCCCAGAAAAGATGTGGTCTCTGACCCTCCTCCCTCGTGCACACCCTGTAGGTCCACCCCACCCACTGGCAGTTTCCTGTCCCTGCTTTTAATCCTCAGGCCTCTGCCCTCCCCATGTCTGAGCCTGGGGTGAAACCATGTGTCCCCATGCAGCCTCTTCTGGTGGGTCAGGTGGAGGGTCAGTTATGACCATCTGGAAGCATCTGGTCAGCCTTTGGGAATGGCTTAATCAGTAACTGCAACTATAAGCACCAGGAAGCATTGGGATGGAAAGACAAACTATGTCTAATTACCACATACAAATGTACCTAGTTAACATGTATATCTTAATGTCAAATATATTTCAATTGAAAAAAAAGAGCCAATCTGTCTCTACCTTTTTTGTGACAAGTATAAGCACAAGTGTGAATGTGGGATCAGTGGTTTAAGGTAGGACAGCAGGTGACATGCCAGGGGGGGACCTAAAGCTGGATGGGGAATGCAGGTTTGAGCAAGTGAGGTCAGCTTTTAGGAGCAGCCAGGGAACACACAACACACAAGGTCTCCTATGTCAAGATCAAATTCTGGTCTTTATCTTCTAGAAGATGGGAAGCCAAAAAGTTCTATCTTCCAAAGATTCTAACATGACCCAACATTAGACTGATCAAATTAACTCATACCTATTAATGCTGCCAAAAGCAGCTCCTCACTAACTTAAGATTTTAGATTGATTTTTACCATTTTTCCCTAAGGAAATTTTGAAACAACTATTTGTGGCACGGGGCCCCTATGGACCCAACCAACACCCAGCTTCAATCATCAAAACTATTCAAACTATCTGGACCATTTCTACCTAGTCACTTCCATTACTTTGTGTGCCTTGAAGTAAACCTCAAGGTCAAAATCTAGGTTACTGATAAGCTTTGGACAAAGATAAGCACCTAGATTAACTTTCCATAACTCATCTCCCTTACTCCTCTTGCCTTAATTTGCCAGGCATACATGTCCATTAACTTAATTGTGTAATGCCTAAGTTTTGCTATCATATACATACTTAAAACATGGGCCCTGACCTTGAGCTAACTGAAAACCACCAGAGCAGGGAGCAACTTGAGCACCTTATGTATCATACTGGGTCCCTAAATGGATCCAAGAATGTACATTGCCCAGCGTTCCCAAGATGATACCCACTAGAAGCTCTGAGTTTTTAGACCCTCTACACAGGAATACTGTACATTTAGCTATTCCAGATTTAACCCATAGTTTGTTTACTCCATGGAGAAGGGAAAAAACTTACCAATCCCACTTTAAAAAATTCTGAACTGTTTTCCCAATCTCCTAAAATTAGTAAAGCATACAGTGCATCTCCATGGTAACAAAAATAAGACACAGAATGTGTTTTTGGCATATGAAAATTTATTACTATTGTGCTTTCACCATCAAAACTTATGATCTTGGTCTTTCCTTCTTGCCTTTGTATAAAGCCAAGAGAGAGACATTGGCTACTTTGACCACCTTAAAGCGGACTCCAGGAATGTCACCAACAGCATGTCCTTTACGACCAAATCCAGCAACCAGAACTTCATCATTTTCCTGGAATAAAAACCAACAGTTTACTTCTGGTGTAAGTGGCAATCACTAAAAATGCCCACTCATCCTATAAATGGTGGTGGTGGGGGACACCACTCCAGGAACAGAAGCTAACAGACTAAAACACTTACCTCGATAAAATTCAAACAACCATCATTGGGTACAAAGGCTGTGATTTTTTTGCCATTCTTGATTAGCTGAACCCTGACACACTTCCTGATGGCAGAATTTGGCTGTTTGGCTTCAACCCCTCTGAAATATAAACAGCATAACAGAGTCAACTGGCTTTCTGAAAAGGGGCACATTTTAATTCATTAAGCATAAAACTTATTGAATAGTAGTATTCCTACCTTTTCAACCCATTCCTAAATTGCTAAACTTCAACCAAGTTCTTCCTCATAATGAAACTAATTAGGACAATAGGGGAAACTTCTGGCCTCCTTATAGTTGTAAAATATGAACCAAGAACTAAAGCTAGAAAACCTGCATTCAAATCCTGACTGCCACTAAATTGGACGGGGCCACATGAAATTATCATTTTGTAAAATCTTAAAAAGAGTTGAGTACTGGCAAGTTCACGTGGCTCAATCTTCGTTGGATAACATCACTGAAGAAACTTCTTTATGTTAGTTTTCTTAAGTGGAAAGATCTGACTGCAAATATTAAGTATTTGATGGGTACAAACTGCTCAGAACAGTTTCCACACATATTAAGGTCTCATAATGTTCCTTATTTCATTATCGTTACTTTCTCCCCTCCAACGCCATCCCAATCCCTTCCAAACTAATGCGAAAAATTGAAAAACCTTTGGGGCTTATCTAACCCTAGCCCTCATGTTACCAATTTTCCAACAAACGTGGCTACACAAAGACCTAGAATTTACATTAAACCTCTTTAAGCGCATTTATCTCGAGTTAACCACTAAAACACTGAAAGAAGCAGCAGAGGACTTTAACTCACACTTTTTCAAGCACAATTCCCTTTGCATGAGAAGCGCCTCCAAAAGGGTTGGCCTTCAGGGCTGTGCCCAAATGGGCTTTCTTGTACTGTTTATCATGCCACTTCTGGTCTCGTCGGTGGCTGCGGAGCTTCCTGGCAGTACGAAGACCGCGACACTTGCCTAAAAATCAAAATCACCTTAGTTCCCCAGTGAAAACACCCAACCGTATTCTAATATCTCAGACACTAGCCTCACCTGGACTATAGGCCAGTAGGCTCTGGCATCACATCTCAGCCCAGGGTCCGAACCTCCAAGTTCCCCTTCAACAAACTAAGACGTGGACACAAGCGCCCGGATAGCTGCGTCTTCCCAACGGAACGAAGCCCCGCGCCAACGCTCAGGAGAAGCGTCGCCCCCGCACCTACCCTCCCGGTCCCTCAGTAACTCCAGCTCCACGGCCTCTGCGCCGCACGGGCCCCTTCCCGTCGGGCCATGTGCCTGCGGCAGTGGCGCTCCCTGGCCCTCCCGTCGGCCCCCGGTACGGCTCTCCCGTATGGCTCTCCCTCACGGCTCTGCTCCTATCTGTCCGCCAGTCCCCGAAACCCCGCAGTTCCACCCCAGCCCCCTCAGCCCGGCCAGGGACAGCTCACCCATCCTGCTGGCGCCACGGGCCTGAGCGAAAGAGAGAAGTCGTCCAGGAAAGAGCCACAAGCCACCGCGCGCGAGCAAGCCCCGCCCAGCCGAGGACCCGTGCGGCTGTCTGCTCAGCGCCCGGTCTGGCCGGCGCCTCTCGGTAGGAAGCGACAAGGCTGCACCACTTTCCAGAATCTTCGTCTTAATGAATTTGTGTGAAATCCAGAGCTATCTAATTTGTACTGTGGTTTATTTCTTTTTGTATGAATGCTGCTGACGGAAGGAACCGGGACTACCAATCCCGGAAGCCTTTGCACAAGATCCGCTCCCAGCGCAGGCGCTCTGGGCAGACCCGCCGGGCGGGCTTCGTGGAGTCGGAGGGAGGGCTTCGTGGTGCCGGAGGGCGGGCGGGTCGGCCCTCGGCGTCAGCGTCATGGAAGGTGGGCCTGCAGTTATAGTTTGGAAAGTAAGACTTCGAAGCGTTAACTCTTACGCACAAGAAGCACAGTAAATTGAAAAACGTTTAGTGAAGCAAGGTGACGTAGTATTTTAAAACCCGAGCATTTGTAGACCCGGCCTTAAACCCTAAAGTTGCTGTTTTGGTTAGGGGACCTTGGGTAATTAATTTAATTAACTCTTTAAACCTCTGGAGAATGAAATAGATATGAAAGTTTTCTGGGATATTGGTTTATTTATAAACTTAAAAAAAAAGTCTTACCTGTGCTGGGCACGGCTCTAGGAATTGGAGATACAACAGTTAAGAGTGAAGTTTTCTGCTCTAAAGTTTATATTCTAGTTGTGAGAAGGTAGGAAATATAGGTGCATTTAAAAATAAAAAAGGTAATTTTACTTACTGGTAAGTGCTATAGAGAAAGTACAGTTGGTTAGGTGATAGTGACTCGGGATGAGGGTGACTAGTCTGGACAGGGTTGTGTTAGAAGATATCTCTGTGGAGATTACATTTGAGCTGAGGTCCTAAACAGAGGGAGCCATTCAGATAAGTGTGCAGGTAAAGGCTTCCAAGAAGAGGGATTCTGAACAAGTAGAATGGGCTGGCGCTTTCCAAGAGCTGAAGTGTCAGGGGAGGGGCTGCTGAGTGCTTGAGGAGTAGTGTGGCACTAGATGAGGTCTGGGAGGTACACAGGGACATGTAGAGCCTGTTCACCATGGTAAAGGCTTTGTTTCCTCTTCCTGTGGTTGAATCTTTGGAAAGTTTTGAACAGGGGAACAACAGATAGGATTTATATTTTCATATGTTCACTCTGGCTGTTGTGAGGAGAAAACTAAGACGAATCCTTGAGGCCAGTTGGGAGGATGTTGTGATAGTTCAATTGGGAAATAATTATGGCTTAGAATCTCAGTCTAGGTGGTAAAAAGTGGTTGTATCAGATACACAGTTTGATGGTAGAGCCAACAGGATTTGCTCAGGACTGTAGGGTGTAAGAGAGGAGTTAATTATGATTTTTGACCTGAGCAATTGGGTAGTTTGTGGTTTTATTTACTGAGTGGAAAATACTGGGAGGGGAGAAGTTTAGAAGGGGAAATTAGAGTTCTGTTAGGGATGTGTTAAGTTTGAGATGCTTGTTAGACATACAAGTAGGGATGTGGGGTGGGTAGTTGGATATGTGGGTATGGAATTCAAGAGAGTCATCAGTGAATAGATAACACTGAAAGCCACGGCTCTGAGTGAGATCATTTAGGGGATGACTGTAGCTAGAACAGAGAAAGGTTGGAGGCCTAAGGCCTGGGCACACTGAAAGAGCAGCAGGTGAAGTAAAATAGACTGAAAAGGAGTGGCCAGTGCTATGTTCTAACCAAAGCCAAGTGAAGACAGTGGAAGTGAGCAAGTGTGAAAGAAGGAGTAGATGAGGACTGAAAATTACCTTTTAGGTTTGGCCATGTGGAGGTTACTGGTGACTTTGTCAAGAGGGGATCCCATGGAGTGGTGAAGATGTAAGCCTGATTGGGCTGGAGTCAAGAGAATATAGGAGAGAAGGAAGTGGAGACAGCAATTATAGACCATTTTTGCAAGGAGTTTTTGTATAAAGTTTAGAGAAAAGGGACCAAATCTAAAGGAGGATGTGGTGTCAGGATGGGTTTGTTTAAGATGGTATGTTTTATGGCATTTTTATATTGCTGATGGGATTGTTTCAGTAGAGAAGAAAAAATAGATAATTCATAGAGAAAAGGGATAATTACATGAGCAAATCCTCGAGTAGACTACAGGGGTGCTCAAGTGGAGGAATTGACCTTAGGAATAATAACAATTTATCTATAGTAATAGAGAAGGCAGAATATAGGGGTACAACTTCAAGTAAATTCAAAGATTTTTTGATAGGAAGATGTAGAACCTCTTTTGACTGCTCTTCACTCAATGAAATAAGAAACAAGGGCATCAGTGAAGAGAAAGTAGGGAAAAGAGGTTTGAGTAGAGAGGGTAGGATGTGATAGCAATGTTAGCATTAAATCTTACTATGTGCCACATACTATTTTAAGTGCCTTACATTTATTAACTGCCTTAATTCCCATAACACTAAAAGATAAATACGTTTATTACCTCTGCTTTACTAAGGAATAGGGTCTTAGTCCATTTAGGCTGCTATAACAAAATACCATAGATGGGTGGCTTATAAAAAAACAAATTTATTTCTCACAGTTCTAGAAACTGAAAAGTTTAAGATCAAGGTGCTGCCAGGTTTGGTGTCTGTTGAGAACGCACTTCCTGGTTCAAAGATTTTGCTATAACCTCATATGGCAGAAGGTCCAAGGAGGTTTGGGGTTGCTTTTTTTTTTTTTAATTGTTTTTGTTTGTCTTTTTCCAGTTTTATTGAAATGTAATTGACATATTGAGATCTCTTTTTAAGAGTACTAATCTCATTCGTGAGGGCTCCACCCTCAACCTAATCACCTCCCAAAGTCTCCCCTTCTACTACTAATGCCATCACATTGGGGATTAGGTTTCAACATAAAGAGTTTTGTCTCCTAATTTAGCAGTGTGGGAAAATTGACAAGAGAATGTAGGATTGTTGACCAGTTCTGAGGGCCCATTTGAAATTAGTTATCCAGTTACATCAGTTAGCATGATTTTGTGTATTTTCTTTAGACTCATTCAGTGTAGTGACTGAATAGGTAGAGAGTTGGATTTTAGCAGGGCTGGGGGTGGAATCTAGTCAGGTGAATGTGATAGAGGAAGGACAAGGGAATTGAGAGTTGTTACAAGGAAAGGATTACAGTGAACCATGAGACTGAAGCTGGAGAAATAAGGAGCCAGGGGTAGGCAAAACACTTCTGAAGGCCTGACCATACCAGACAGGAGAAATTTCTGTGAAGCTAAGTAAGATAATGCAGCATTAGTACAGAAGTAGATAAACTGACTAATGAATAGAGAGTTCAGCAAAAGACTCATATGAGTATAGAATATTTAAATGACAGAATTAGATGTCAGATCAATGTGTAAAGGAAGGATTGTTGAACACATGGAGCTGCACAAAAAGTGGTTATCCAAATTAAATTGGATCACCATCTCAGGCTGAAAATAAAAATCAACTCCAGACATTGAGAGCCTGAATGTCACAAATTAAAATTTTTAAATTCTTAATAGAAAACAAAGGTGAATATCTTCTTGAACTTGGGAAAGGAAAATATTTCTAAAGAAAAAGAATGATAAATTTGACCAGATTAAGAACTTCTGTTCAACAAAAATGCCTGAAAGAAAGCAAAAGGACAAGTTAGAAACTAAGTGGATATTCATAGGAAGTGGTTGTAAAGTTGGAATGATTTATTCCTTGAAAGCTTAGTAAAACATCCTATAAAACCATCTGAGCCTGCTGGTGTTTTTGTTTGTTTGTTTTGTGGGAAGATTATTAATCCCAGTCTAAATCTCTTTAATTAGTTACAGAACCATTCAGAGAACTGAGATTTCTTCTTGAGCCAGATCTGGTAAGTCATTTTTTTGAGTTTGTGTATTCCATCTAACTTTTCAAAATTGTTTTGTGAAGCTGTTATGACATTCTGTTTTGCATATATGTTTGTATATATTTGTTGTTGGAAGGTTTTTAACTGTGAATTCAATTTCTTTGTAAATATAGTGCTATATAGGTTATTTATTTCTTCTTGAGTGAGCTTTGGTAATGTGTGCCTTTCAAGGAAGTTTTTCATTTTATCTAAGTTGTCAAATTTATGGGCATAAAGTTGTTTGTAATATTCCTTTTTAATCTTTTTAATATCTATAGAGTGATGTCTCATCTTCTGTTCCTGATATTGATAAGTTGAGTCTTCTCTTTTTTTCTTGGTCAGCCAAAAGTTTATTAATCTTACTGATCTCTTCAAAGAACCAGCTTTGGGTTTCACTGATTTTCTCTATTGTTTTTCTGTTTTCAATTTCATTGATTTCTGGTGTTATCTTTATTATTCACTTTCTTCTGTTTGTTTTGGATTTAAATTTGTTCTTCTTTTATTAGTTTCTTAAAGTGGAAGCTTAGGTCATTGATTTGAGACCTTTGTTCTTTCCTAATATATTTAATGGTATGACTATCCCTCTAAGAGCTGCATACCATGAGTTTTGGTATGTTGTATTTTAGTTTTAATTCAGTTCAAAACATTTGCTAATTTCCATTTTTATTTCCTTTTTGAATCATGGATTATTTAGAATTGTGTTACTTAATATTCAAATATTTGGAGATTTTTTTCCAAATAGCTATATGATTCATTTCTAGTTTAATTCCATTATGGTCTAAGAACATCCTTTTTTTGATTTCAGTATTTTAAAAATGTGTTGAGGTTTGCTTTTTGGCCCAGAATATAGTCACTCTTGGTGAATTCTTCATGTACACTTAAAAAGAAAGTATATTTTGCTGTTTTGGGGAAAAATGCATTATAAATGTTAATTAGCCCAAGGTGGTTGATAGTGCTGTCAGGTCTTCTGTATCCTGTATTCAGGATAATAGTGACAGTATGTGGAGAGAGTGGGGATCATAGTTGGATGTTGGATTATGGTTTACTTTGGTTTTAATTATTTTATCATTAAAAACAAACAAAGCATGAACCGATGGACAGAGTGTGTTATGAACTAAGGGTTTTGATTATTATAGCTATGAAAAAAATTTTTTAAGGATTTAATTTTTGTTTTTGGAGCTTTGAAATTTTTACTTCCTGATAAAGAACTTATTACTTAATTTGGAGCCTGAAAGGAGACAGAATTTCCTTTAACACTAGGCCCTAAGCTTTCTAAAAGGGTCCCCAAACAAAAATGACCTTGAGGAATTAGAGGAAAAGAAAGAAAGCGTCCATGACTGAAAGGTAGTGAGCCAGTGGGAAAATAGAGATCGGTGAAGTTGAAGGGATGGGCAGGACCAGCTCATGTCCAACCTGTAGGCCAGGATAAGGAATTTGGGTTTATTTTGAGTGTGATGAGAAGCCATTGGAGGGCTTCAAGTGAAAGACTGACAAGATCTGATTTACATTTTAAAAATATCACTATGTCTGCTATGGAAGGGCATCATAGAGGGGCAGGAGAGGACCTAGGTTATCCAAGGAGAGGGCTTTTACATTAGAACAATTGAGAGATCATAGGTAGTAGCATTGGAGATGGAGAGATTTAAGATTCAGGGTATAATTTGGAGTTAGGTCATGTTGGAAAGAGCAAAATCAGTGACATCATAATTATCATCATCACACCGCCACCATCTCTATCAGGTATGGAGTGCTATTTAGGTGCCAGGCTTAGGACTTCATACGCATGATTTCTTTTAACCCTCAAAACAACTCCTATGTGGCAGGTGCTGTTATTATCCCCATTTCACAAAGAGTAAGTTGAGACTTGAAGAAGTTAAATTGCTTAACCAGAACATGTTTGTTAGTTTCCAGATTTGTTATCAGAATTTTGATTTTTAAGGAGTTTAAAAAAATTTGTAAATAAATATTAAGTAAATAAGGCATAAAATTGTTGGGAAATGATTTTCTAGCCAGTAAAACACCAAACTAAGGAGCGTAGTTGTTAAAATGAAAGTATTCTTATAAGTTGATATCCATGGTTCCTAGAGGTATATGAAACCTGATAGACTGTCACTAAAGAATACCATTTGGTAGTTCTTGAAATACCAAACAGGGGAGTAGGGGGAGGAAGGAGAACAAGTTTTTCTCTTTCCTAGTATTTCCTTCCGAGTAGGAGGAGTTACATTATATATTTACAAATAAATGCCAATTTATTCATTCTATGACAGGCGAGTAAAGGTGGCGTCTGTGGTAAATATTGGAAAAATAGTCTAGGCATGTTCATCTCTTCCTTTTTTCCTTTTTGGAGTCCAGCCTGCCTGTGGGGCACATGTTTTCTCAGGTTTCTTCTGGGCAGGCTCCTCTTCTCTTGGAGAGCCCAGTGCTGCTGTGACAGGCTGCCTTGCCTATCTTCTGAGGAGAGGGGCTCGCTTACAATCCATTTTGCTCCTGCACTAAATTCTGTCCTCCACTCTGGCCTTTCATAGGCATAAAAGTGGTATTTGGGCCTCTGCTTGTCTTACCCCTTGTGGTTATTTCTCAGTTGATTTAGCACTCAGGTGGGGCAGAAGGGTATTATTATTTGACTTCTCTCGGAGACACCCCCTCATTCCCCAACTAAGAAGAAAAATTGATCTTCATGAATTAGATCAGTTGATAAGGAGATTTAGGTCAAGGGTGATGCTGATTCTTTGTACTGTATGGGAGAGAAGTTAACTTTGGGGAAGAATAGCCAAGGATTTTAACAATGTTGATAGTTGATACTGGAGCATTTAGAATGGTTAGAAGTTATTCCTAGTGCTTTAGCTATAAAAATTGAGGTATTAGTTGCTATGGAAATGTGACAAGTTAAAATAACAGCTTTAAATGGGAAAGAAGAAGCAGTAAAACCAATGCTTACACGCTTTGTATAATTACTAGTAATGAATGTTGAGTGCTTCATTTACCTGATTAAATTATTAAACACAACTTTTGCTTTATCCAAAATGAATGATATTTCTTCTCCTTTCATTCTAGCTACTTTTTGGTGTAGTGATTATTTCTTCTCATATCTATCCTGTGGAACTAAAGAAATATGTGTATTGCTCTATAATCTTACTAATATACAGTCCTGATCTTTAAAATCGTGTTATTTAATTAAACCTCTGTGTAGGTTCGAGGGGGAATTAACATGTTCTTTGATGCCCTTTGTGAAGTTCCTGGGAGGGAGTTATGTTAATTGCGTATTAAAAGTTATTCTCCAGGTGTTCTTTAACTTGGCCGAGAACCAAACAAAAGAAAATTGGTCTCTATTTCAACAGGGACCTTTGAATTATAAGAAATGAAAGATAATTCTTCTTACTAGGAAAAAAAAATAATTTTCATTACTCAATGAAACATTAAGCTTTAGAATCTCATTCCCTGGAGAGGTTTAAGAATCTGGTAGAGGGGTCAGATCTGTGCTGTCTGAGTTCAGTGGGGACTAGTTAATCTTAGTAATTGGGAATGGCCAGTGTCACTCTCTCAGCCTTTGCTTTCCACAGTAAAATGAAGATTCACCAGGATTATTTCTGGATTGTTTAAATGTAATAATATGTAAATTATTACAATATATAAATATAAAACTATAAAAGTAAATGTGCAGAATTTTGAGCATTTTGTATTACTAAGGCT
Source organism: Camelus ferus (assembly GCF_009834535.1). Classification (NCBI taxonomy): domain Eukaryota; kingdom Metazoa; phylum Chordata; class Mammalia; order Artiodactyla; family Camelidae; genus Camelus; species Camelus ferus. Next base: position 54,755,375 of record NC_045698.1, read on the forward strand.
TTATTGCTTAAAAGACTGTAAAGTAAAACAGTATTTTTTCCTATAAATTGAAAGAAAAAAGAACAAGAGAGAAAAAGAAGGAATGAGAAAAAGGAAGGGAGGAAGAAAAGAAGTGAAGGGTTCTAGGTTTATATAGCTTCATGAAGGACAGAGGTAATTTTTTCTCTGATCGAAAACATTAAATTTTCATTCAGAGAATCGACTTTGCTCTTATAAAAACGGTGGCCTAAACTATAGGGCAACATCAAATGGCACATGTCCTCAATATGAGTTTTATTTTACTGATTTAAAACTCTGATTTCTTTCTCTGTCGAGGTGGGGACTCTGCAGGTGCCTGGTGAAAGCATTTTTGAGAGTAGTGGAGGCCTTTTCTTCCCTTGGAAAGCTGCTTCAACTCTTCAAGAGTGAGTTATGACTTACCTCTTGTCTCCTTTTCTGTTATATAGCAGCCTCTCTCTATGCCTCATCTAATCAGCCATTGCTTATAGTGAAGGTGGGGCTGATCTCAGAGAAGGTCTCTGGTTTGCTAGTTGAAACATCCCCCAAAATTATTTACCCCAGCAATTACGTGTTCACATTTCTGCATGTCGCTGGGCTGGGAGCTTCTTGGGGGCGAGAACTAGATCTTTTTACCGTGTATTCCTGGCATCTAGCACATGACAATCAATGCTTGTCTAAGAGACAGACTTATGTAAGAGCAAGCCTCCTGTTTCAGTTTAACTTGAAAAATGAGAATGTAAAACATGTGCCACTAATTTGACATTTTATCCATGTTCCAAAAAGTCAATGGAGAATCTAAAGTAAGAAACATTAACATTTAAACCCAAAGCATTTAAAAGTATTTCATTTACTAACCTGATTCTAATCAACTGAGAAGTTAATTTGATGAAAATTGGTAGAAATCATGGGAGCAGTTAGGCTCTGAACTTGATAAAGAGTCTGTATTAGTCTGGATGTTCCAGAGAAAACCAATATGAATATGGTTCATATGCATATGAATATATGATTTATTAAAGAATTGGCTCATGCAGTTATAGAGGCTGAGAAGTTCCAAAATCTGCAGTCAGCAAGCTGGAGACCCAGAGAGAGGGTGTAATAGTTTCAGTTATAGAGTCTGAAGGCAGGAAGACTGATATCCTTGCTCCAAGACAGGTAGAGAAAGTGAAATCTCCCTTACTCTACCTTTTTTTTTGGTCAGTGAAGGTACTGGGGATTAAACCCAGGACCTCGTGCATGCTAAGCATGTGCTCTACCACTGAGCTGTTACTCTCCCACATTCCACCTTTTTGTTCTATTTGGAATTTCAGTGGTTTGGATGAGGACCACTAACATTGGAAAGGGCAATCTGATTTACTCAGTCTACCAATTCAGATGTTCATCTCATTCAGAAACTGCCTGAGAGACATACCCAGAATAATGTTTAACCAAATATCTGGGCACCTCATAGCCCAGTCAGATTGTGTCATACTCCTCCACAAGGAGCAAGAAGTACATGCATATTATGATAATTTGCTAGTAAACTGATAGAATGGGTTTTTGGCCATTTGCATTTTCAAGCTACTGAATTCAATGAAATACTTGAATTAGTTGATTTTCTGGTTATGGTTGCCTAAATATTCAGGCCCTGGGAGTCACAACCATGTGACATGAAGTGGGAATTAATTATGTGACTTTTTTGAAAAGCTTATTCATTATTCTGTACATTTTTTTTAGCACTGACTTTGACCAGCAGCATCTTGGGCTCTAGGTGTACTTGAGTTAATTAGACACGGTCCCTGCCCTCATGGAGCAGGCCTTCTGGTGAGGAAATGCACCATAAATAAGTAACAAGAAAGTAAATACCTCAGTACAAACTGTGGTGTGTGTTATAATGAGAGTGAACAGAAGGCAGGGAGAGCCAAAGGGGTGTGAGGTGATCCCCACAGAGGGAACAACATGTGCAGAGTCATGAGGTGCAAAAAAGCTTGGCATATGGAGGGTGTTGAGAAGCACCAGTGTGCACCAGCAAGCCAGTGTGCTGGAGCATGGTGTGGGGAAGGGCGGCCATAAATGAGTTGAGAGAGACCAGCAAGGGCCAGGTCATGCAGGCTTCGTAGGAGGTACATGGATTTGGATTTTGAATCAGTGTGCAAAGACTGCTGTAATTAATTTGAATATTTGACTAATGTCATTTTCAGTCTGAGAGCACTTGGATGAATAGAGACTGTAATCTGACATATGCTAGATGCTTCTTAAGGTAAATATTAGAATTAATGTAGATCCATTTTTTTCCCATAAGAACTCAATTCCATATGGCCATATATGATTATGGGAAGATAGATTTTTGATATTCAAATTTTCAGGTAGCATTTCATTTAGTAATGTATAGTAAATCAGAAGATGAAGCAAATCCAAAATATTTTCAGTTGAAAAGAAGGTGGCATGGATGTACAACTTCCTGTTCTCTCATGGAAAATTTTAAGAGGGTATTTTTCATGCTCTTCTACATTTTCTGTTTATCTTGTAAGTCACTAACTGCTCTTTGTTCTGGAATATCTTTAGGATGTTTCTATAGCTAATAGCCTAGAAAGGTAGAAATAGTGCCCTCCTCTTTAGCAAAGGACGAGTTTGTTTATAGTCTTGGAAACTCAGGGTTCCTCTCCTGAAATGAAATCCACTGTGTGTGCAAGCATCCGTCTGGGCCCACCCATATTGCTTTAGGGGAGGTGACACAAGTGGACTGATGCTCGTAGTGCTTACTATGTGGTGAATAATAAACTAAGTCCTTTGTCTCCAGTCCATGAGTATTGTCTTCTGGAAGCATCCATGAAACCATGGCAGGCTAACTTGTTAGCTTACAAGTTGGTTAAAATCTTAGACCTTCATGGTTTTGGACACAGACCCTTCAGCCATCTGAGCAGGCAAGTACAATTCCAGGCAGGTGATACCCTGTGCTTTGCAGCCTGCAAGCTATCATATTAGCATTTTTTATCATTGCTTTTCTCCTCTGAAGTCACAAGATGAGCTATTCTCAGACAATCACATTTGAAGTGTGACTTCTATTCTAAAATACATGTGTGAAACCTACTAGCTACTAATTATTCTGCCTTAAATGTTCTTATTCAAGTGAGAGAAAATTTCAACAGCAGAAGGAATACTATATTAAAAACTTAAGACCATCAAGTCATAAAATATATTGAAATGATACTTGATTTAAATAAAAAATTTTGTATATGTTTGTGTGCCTGAAAATATAACTGAAGCATACCTCCAAAAAAGAATTTTATGTGATAAACACTAAGGGATTAATATAGTTTCTGAGTGTTCACAGAACCATTTTGATTACAGTCCAAGATCATCACGGGCTTGAGCTCTCACCTCCTTCTGACCAGGAATTTGAGGAGCAGGGTGATCAGATACTACTTCTGCTAGCATAGGAGACTGTGAGCAGCTGGAGGAGATATTCTTTATTTGCACTGTTCAGTACAGTGGCCCCTAGCCACATGTGGTTACTGAGCACTTGAAATTTTGGTTAGTCTGAATTGAGATATGTATAAGTGTAAATTATACATCAGGTTTCAGACTTAGGGCAGAAAAGGAAGGTAAAATATTAATAATTAAAAAAATACTTATGTTTGAAATAATATTTTAGATATATTAGGTTAAATAAAATAGATTATTAAAACTAATTTCACCTGTTTATTTTCAGTTCTTTTAATGTGGCTACTAGACAATTTACAATTACGTATGTAGCTGTTATGTTATTTCTGTTGAACAGTGCTGTTCTAGATCCTTACTACTCACATGCAGTCCTCAAGCAAGCAGCGTCAGCAGCGTCAGCATCATCTGGAAGCTTGTTAGAAACAAAGAATCCCATTCCCCACCCCAGACCTACTGAATCAGAATTTGCATTTTAAGAAAATCTCATGTGATTTGTATACAGGTTAAAATTTGAGTAGCAGAGAATCCCTAAGACTAGGATTGCCAGATTTAGCAAATAAAAATACAAGATATCTAGTGGAATATAGTTTTCAGACAAACAACAAATGATTTTTTAGCATAGTATGTCCCAAAATCTGCGTTGGACATACTTATTAATAAAATTATTTGTTGTTTATCTGAAGTTCACATTTAACTGAATGTCCTGAATTCTATTTGGCAACGCTGCCTAAGACTGAACTCCTCTTGTCCAGACCTGTCTTGCTACTTGAAATTCTGCAGAATCAGGAAAAGGACAGAAAGGTAGAGATGAGGGGTGGAAGTTGGGTAAAATGAAAGAACAGAGAAGAAAGGGAAATATGCTGGAAAGTAGGAGTTAAGAATGGGAATGGACAGGCTTTTTTTTTTTTTTTTAACAATTTTTATTAGTAACTTTCTTCCTTATGTCTGTTTTCTCCTATTTCTCCCAGTCATTGTGCTTTTATTTTCTCATTTTCTACAGGGTTCCCTAGAACCATGTTAGAAGATGGTATGTGTGCAAAGTAAACAGTGAGGAAGGGGAAGTGTTTCATCAAGGTCAAGTCCCCAGGCTTCCTACAATCCATCATCTCTGAAATGCCACTTACAAATAGTCCCTTTCAGCTACTGATACTTTGCCATTGAAGAGATTGAGGTTCTTGAAAAATACTAACACTTTCATCTTGGAGGATTTTCTTTATTATAGCATTTTAATTATATGTTTTTATATAAAACAACTTTTAGGAATTTTTTTTTAATGCTCTTCAGGTGTAGGGGTCGGAGTAGAGGCTGGCAAAGAAGGAATAACAATAGATATTCTTTATTTAGCTAGGCATTGAAGTAAGAAAGACTTTCATCTATGTTATTTATTTATTTAAACTTTTATTTTATGGTGGTAAAAACAGTTAACATGAGATCCACTCTAATTTTTCAGTGTTTGCTACAGTATTGTTAAATATAGATACAATCGTGTACAGCAGATCTCTAGAATTTATTAATCTTGCTTAACTGAAACTTTATGCCACTTGATTAGCAACTCCCATTTTCTCCTCCCTCAGCCGCTGGCAACCACCTTTCCACTCTCTGATTCTATGAATTTGCCTATTTTACATACCTCATGTAGATAGAATCATGTAGTATTTATGACTGACTTCTTTCACTTAGCATAGTGTCCACAAATTTCATCCATGTAGTCACATATTGCAGAATTCACTTTTTTTAAGGCTGAATATTATTTCGTTGTATGTCACATATTCTTTACCCACTCATCCATCCACAGACACTTTGGTTATTTCTATATCTTGGCTATAGTGAATAGTGCTGCAGTGAACATTAGAGTGCTAATATCTCTTTGAGATCCTGATTTCAATTCTTTGAGATAATTATTCATAAATGTGATTGGTGGATTATATGGTAGTTCTATTTGTAATTTTTTGAGCTATCTGCATGTTGTTTTCCATAGCAGCTGCACCATTTTGTATTCCCACCGACAGTGTACAGGTGTTCCAATTTCTCCACATTCTTGCCAATACTTGTCTTTTTTTTTTTCTTTGTTTTTTTAACAGAAAGTCCCCCGGGTCAAAGCACCACAGAGGAAAGGCAGGAAGGGTCCCAGGGTCTTAGGGCTAGGGGAGCAGTGAGGCCCCACAGGACCAGAAAGCCGGGTAGGGCACCTAGTTGGCAGGAGCTGTCAGTCTGTGGAGGAGGGAAAACTTGTGAGATGTGACCCAGATTCCACAGTGCGGAAGTGAGGTGCCAGGGACTCCCAAACTTGCCTTGTTTTTTTGATAATAGCCATCCTGACAGATGTGAGGTAGTATCTCCTTGTGGTTTTGATTTGCATTTCCCTGATGATTAGTTGCATTGAGAACCTTTTGATATACATGTTGACCATTTCTGTGGCTTCTTTGGAGAAATGTCTATTCAAGTCATTAGCCCATTTTTAAATTGGGTTATTTGCAAAAAGTTCCTTGTATAATCTGGAAATTGCACCCTATATCAGATACATGTTTTGCAGATGTTCTCTCTTCATTCTTTAGGTTGCCTTTTCACTCTTGATTGTTTCCTTTGCTGTGCAGAGACTTTTTAGTTTGATATAGTCCCACATCCATTTTTGCCTTTATTGCCTGTGCTCTGGTAGCATACTCATGAATTCATTTCCCCTGAGACCAATGTCACAAAGGTGTCTCCCTATGCTTTCTTCTAGGTTTTAAGTCTTAATCCATTTTGAGTTGATTTTTGTGTATGGTGTGAGACAAGTGTCCAGTTTCATTCTTTTGCATGTGGACATCGAGTTTTCCCAGCACCATTATGTGTTCTTGGTACCCTTGTTGATCAGTTAACAGTATATACATGGATTTATTTCTAGGCTCTCTATTCTGTCCTCTTGGTCTATATGTCTGTCTTTGTGCCAGTACTGTACTGTTTTAATTACTGTAGCTTTGTGATGTATTTTGAAATAAGGAAGTGTGATGCCTACAGCTTTGTTCTTCTTTTTCAAGATGGATTTGGCTATTCAGGGTCTCATTTAATCTTCACAACAATTCTTTGAGTTAAGTACTTTTGTCCCCACTCTGTAAACGAGGAAAAGTAATTTTCCTAATACCAGATAGCAATTAAGGGCTAGAGCTGGGAATACACATCCTCGCTGTCTCCAAAGCCAGTGTCCTCTACCACTGCGTTCCACACCTCAGCAAATGGAGAGTCATGAATTCAGTAGGAAACTGTGAATTAGGACACATATGTAAAATTAGGTAAGTCTCAGAGATTTTTACTTATTTATTCACCTGAAAAATATGCATATAATGATTTATACTTCATAGATTTTTTAGGAGAATTTAATAGTTTCCTAAAAAAGCACTATGAGATTCTTCAGAGAGTACCAAAACAATGCCAATTTCCAAAAAGAGCTTAATTGACAGATTTTTCTCATAAAAATCTGCTCCCTAATAATCTTTCATTGAGATGAATAATCAGACAACCTAAAGAGACCCATTGGCTTCACTCTGTATTCTAAAGTAAGCAGTATCAGACCCCTCCTTCCATCCTCCTCCCCACATAATACGTCCTGGGAAAGCTCTCTTTTTATTGGTTGAATGTATTGTCAATCACAAGGCATAAAAAGAACTGCCTCTGCTCTTTTCGCATTTATGAATTAACAGATGTGCCTAGTTTGAAGAAACTGATTATTTCTTGATGGGAAGAAAAATCGTGCTTAGTTTTTCACTAATTTCTTTCTGTATGATATTTTCACTAACTTTGGATCAGATACTTGCCAGGAAAAATGTAAGGTGAGTAACTGCACATCTTTTAATGCAATGCACCTGTGAATTTCAGTGTAAGTGTGAAATTAGGTGGCTCTGTAATTTCTTTATATTGTTTTCACAGCTATATTTGTTAACAGTTCAAAATGAATTTTCTAGGTTAGATCATTTGGTAGCTACTAAAATCATTCAACTAGGGTTTGTAAATAAGAGATAAAAATACAATCTCTGTTAAAAGAGGGAAGAGCTATTTATTTCTTCAAACTATCCAAGAAACATTTGTATTTTGTATCAAAGTATATCTCTATGAGAAAATGACTCAAATCAGCATTCATGTTTCTTTTATACTTATAGGTAAGCATTAATTTCTGTTTCTCCTGCCATTAGTACGTGAGAGGAGAGTAAAGGAAAAATTTAAAAGCCTCAAAAATATATAACCTGTCCCCCAAAGAAAAGATGTTAAATTATTTTAACTGGTAGAAGATGGTAATTGTGTGGAGTATATGCTATTTAAAGCTAACAAGCAAAATTTCTACTTCTATTTCCTTTGTCCTTTTGGCTTTTTTCCATACTATATAAAGGAACATACAAAGATTTCTCTATGAGGAAGAATATTCAAAATCTGAATATCAGTCAACTTATGTTATATCTTGCAATTACTCAGATGTACCATCTCAACAAATCCGTCAGGGGATTTAGTATGAACACAAAGGATGGTGGCAAGCAGGACAATCTGCCAAAACTTATGTTAAGGAATTCTTAAGTCACCAGCTGATAAAAACAACAAGTACATGAGTTATTTTTCATTTGTTTTCTCCCATTGTTTCCATGTCAATTAGTGCTTTCTTGCACGTTGACTTTCAAGTAATAGGTGACCTATACTCCTTAAAGTAGTTAAAGCTTAGTAATGTTTCCTCACCTGGTTTATACAGAAATGACTCATTTGTGTATTTCACTGGTAAAATGTACACCAAGAACTAAGAAATCCCAGTTCTGTTTCTGAGGCAAGATTAATGGGTTTAAATAATTTTAGCTTCAGAAGGGACCCCTAGAAGTCATGTAAATCAATGACCATTTGGATCTAATAATATGGCATATTAATTCATTATGGAGGAAACAACTGTTGCCATTTTGTAAATGCTCTTTCAAATCATGGATCTGAAATTTAAAATATCTTTTAACTCTATGAGCAATTCAGAGTTCTTAAGTCTCTAGGAAGGATGATTGTATTTTAAGCCTAATATGTGTATCCTAAGCTTAGACCAAGTTTTGGTCATCACTCTTCCTTTACATGTTCCTTCCTCAAATTGGGTTTATACTTAGACAAAAAAGAAATCTTTTCCCTCTCTCATAGCATCCCCTGTGAGCTCCCATTTCCCACTGCCCTTTCAGAGTTTGTTCATTCATTAAATTGTTAGTTCATTTATGCATATAACACATATGTTTTTAATACTTGATACTTTTAAATAGGCACTGTGCTAGGTGTTGGGTATACAGTGGTGAGCAATGCAGATATAGTCTCTGCCCTCATGAACCTTTAAGTCTAGAGTGGAAGTGCTCATAAATCAAATGAATGATCTTATTACAAATAAACTGAAATGTGCTTTGAAAGAAAAGTATGGGAGACTATGAACACATAGAATAGGGGGATCTGAACTAGTCTGAAAAGTTAGGGACAGTGTTCCGAGGAAGTGGTATTTGAGCTGTGATCTGGAGGGTATGGAGGACATGACAGGAAGGTGGGGGGAAGGGCAAGAAGGAATATTCCAGGTGGAGAGAACAGCAGGTGCTAAAATTCTTCTGAGGAAGGAGGGGAACATGAAACATTCAGGGAACGGAACTAAAGAACGCTAGTTTAGCTGGAGCAGAGGGGAGGAGGTGAAATGAGTTGAGCACAGCTATCAGGTCAAGGTCCTTCAGCACCTTGTAGGCCATGGTGAAAATGTGGTCTTTATCCTGAGCAGAACCATGAAGCAGTTACTTTACCTTCATCATCATAAAGGAGTACTTATGAGACTCATGATGGAATACTTGGTACATCAAAAATATGGTACCAGCCACCGCAAGCCTGTGGCTCCTGATTATTTTTCATGTTTTCCTTTCACTGGAAATGAATATTCTACTGCTAGTGTAGGTTTACTTTTTTTTTTTTTTAATTAAAAATTACTATTTCTTAGTTTATTTGCAAGATAAGTTTAACCGGATCATTCTTTAGCTTTATTTCAGTTCAGAGGTTATATAGTGATGTGAAAGTCAGTATGTATAGTGTTTTGTCTTTGATTGAGATTATAGCTTCCCTTAAAACCTCATTAGTTCAGACTTATGGGTGGGGGCAAGACCTATTTAAATTACAGTTTATTTTAAAAAGTATAGCAGCATTATCATAAGTCCATACATTCACTGAAATGAAAATAAGCCTATGTTGTTGTCCAAAAGCTTTTCATTAATGAACACATGAAAAATTTTAATTAGTAGAGCAGAATCTCAAGCCAAGCATGTTAACAATATGAAAACTCATTCATTTATTCATGTGCTTTTATTCAATAAACATATATTAAATTCCTCTGCTAACTAGATATTTCCAAATGACTTGATATATTTTTATCCTATTTAGGTAAAATATATCTCATAATTTTGTTTTTGTTCATTAAGACTTTTTAAAATTGAATATTTAACCCTGTATCATGAATTATGATTTTTGGAAAGATGAAGTTCAAATGAAAGAAATTAAAAAATTGATTTGTGTATAGTGATATTATTAGAAAGCTTGAAACTCTTCTGGGGCAGAAAATGTTCTCCACTTACAGGAAGATACTGCAAGGAACATGGCCAAAGGCAGGGAACAATCATACAATCCACCACTGTCACAATATTTTTTTTTCATTTTTTTTTTATTGAGTTATAGTCAGTTTACAATGTTGTGTCAATTTCCAGTGTAGAGCACAATTTTTCAGTTATACATGAACATACATATATTCATTGTTGCATTCTTTTTAACTGTGAGCTACCACAAGATCTTGTATATATTTCCCTGTGCCATACAGTGTAATCTTGTTTATCTATTCTACATATGCCTGTCAGTATCTACAAATTTCGAACTCACAGTCTTTTCCTTCCCACCCCTTTCCCCCTTGGCAACCACAAGTTTGTAGTCTATGTCTGTGAGTCTGTTTCTGTTTTGTATTTATGTTCATTTGCCTTTTTCTTTCTTTCTTTCTTTTTTTTTAGATTCCACATATGAGCGATCTCATATGGTATTTTTCTTTCTTTTTCTGACTTACTTCACTTAAAATGACATTATCCAGGGACTTCCATGTTGCTGCAAATAGCGTGTAAATAATATGCTAGACGATTTCTCAATTTATATATTTTAGACTGTGTAACAGCTTCCTGTTATTATCAACAAAGTATTTAACACATAGCATAGTCTCTCAAGTCGTCCTTTCACCTGGGGATCTCCCTCTATGTCTTCCTTCTTTAGAGCCCTTTTGTCCTCTTGCTCCAGTCTGGGTTAATTCTCTCTAGGTGTGATGTACAATAGTCATCTTTAGGTTTCTCTTTGTCACTCTTCTGAATTTGATCCACTGTTTTTGTTGTTTTTGTTGTTGTTGTTGTTGTTGTTGTTTTGATGCCCGTGCTTTCCTCTTTCTTGATTTTCTCCCTTACTTGGCTGGAACGTATCCTCCATTAGCTTTGGAAAGGATGTGAGAGAGACATTTTTTGAATCCTTGCGTGAGTCTTGTTTTTTTAATTTCTGGAAACTTTTAGGGCATTTTCTTTATCCCAGGCGTCAAAATGCTACAAATACCTTATCTCACAAATATCAACTCAGAATGGATCATCAAAGTGCTAAATGTAAAAGCTGAAATTTTCAAGCTTCTAGATAAAACACAAGAGAAACTCTTCATGACCTTAAGTTAGGAAATATTTCTTTTAGATACAAAAAATAGACAATAAAAGAAAAAAATTCATTAGACTTTTGAAAATTAAAGCTTTTGCTTTTTTAAAGTCACCATTAAGAAAGTGAAAATACATATTCCACCACAAACCCTGTACATGAATGTTTTTGTATCTTTATTTGTAGCTGCCCCAAACTAGAAACATCATAAAAGTCCGTCAGTGAGTGCGTAAACAAAATGTGACATATCCATACAATGAAATATTTCTCAATAATAAAATGCAATAAAATATTGATACATGTAACAACATCAGTAAGTGTCAGTCATAAAACTGAAAGAAGCCAAGTACTAAAGAATATATGTTACATGATTCTATTTATAACTCAAGAAAATTCAAACTAATCTAAAGTGACAGAAAGTTAGTCTGTACTTGCCTGTGGCTGAGGTAGGGGAAACATCTCTCCACTGCAGAAGTGCATGGGGAAACTTCTGTGGGATGTAAATATTCTGCATCTTTATTGTGGCAGTGTGTCATGGATATATGCATATGCCCAAACCCATCATATTGTATACATTGAATGAATTCATGCAGCTTATTGTACTTAACTTACACCTCAGTAGAGCTGATAAAGTGAAAAAATAATTGCAGGTATATTGGAATTTATTAATAGCATCTAGTAGACATTATAGTTATCAATTTATCATCTTCAGAAATTCTCATTAGATATTAGAGAATGTATTATGAAGAAAATGGTGCATTTAATTTGTAATGATTCCATATAATTAATTCTAAAACAATTCACTATAATATATATTTAGTAACTCTGTAGCTAAAATTATGTTTTGTGTATAATGATATGTAATACATGTATTTCTCTAATTACAAAAATGTTAAGAGTTTATATAATAGTCATACATATAGGTCTTGGATAGGAGTCTCATATATTACAGGTACAACCTAAGAAAAATTTAAAATATGCAACAAACTGAACATTTTTATGACATGACACAATTGAAGATTTAGACTGACATGGTATGTAATGTTAGAGAATTATATTTTCCAAATGTAATTGGGCTGTTATTTTAAAAAGTCTTTATTCTTTAGAAATACATACTTAAATGATACAATTTCTGATATTTTCTTCAAAGTAATACCAGAGATGGGAAGTGGGTGGATAAGCAGGTAACACAAGATTAGTTATGGCTTGATAATTACTGAAGCTGGATGATGGGTACAGGTGATTGAAGGAGGGGGAGGGGTCTTATGCTTTTCTGTTTAAATTTGTGTGTTTGTAATATTCCATGATGAAAAGATGTATCTATGTTCTAACTTAGCAATTTCACTTCTAGAAATTTATCTTAAGGAACTTCTCAGGGGTATGAATAAATAATCCATGACAGTGTTCAATGTAGTATTGTTTATTAATTGGAAATAACTTAAATACTTAATAGGTATTCAGTTAAATAAATTTGTATGATGTAATACCACATGGAATTAAAAATACAGAAAAATATGTAATAAGATGGGAAAACATGTGTGATATATTTTTAAGTGAAAAAATTGCAGGCTTTAAAACAGGATGTTTACAAAAATCTGATTTTAAATAATATAAAATATAAATTATATATGTGTAGGGTGTGTATGAGTATGTAGTGAAATGCTGAAAGGACATATATTATAATTTATATCCTCATAATTTTCAGAAATATCTTTTTGAATAGTGTATTTTTTTAATAAAAAGCATTGGATATTTTCACTTTAATATGCTAACAATATAATGTATAAAATTACACTGTAAAATATTTTATTATGTTTTATTATTTGGTTATTTGATTTATTTGGTTATTATTTATTTTTTGTTAAACCTCAGCGTCTAGCACACTGCTTGGAACATAGTAGACTATTCAGTGAATAAAGATTAGGGTCGATACTTAAAATTTTGTTCTTCTTTAAAATGTTCAGTCTTTTCCTTGTTTTCTTTGAAGAACAGATATAGTATTACTTTTTAAATCAGAAATTCATACTCAAAAGTGTACAGTTTTGACAGGCTAAGATTCTGCTCCTCTATTCTGAGATGTAATAAACCAAAATATTCTCCTTAAAATTTCATGTAATATCTAAAATGTAGATATTTGTTTAGCATCTTATTTTTGTTTTTTCTAGTTTCAGCTCTCGAACATCTTCAAATAAAGAAGTGGTTATAAAGAGCGGTAAGACCTGTAATTGTCCTTATGGGGGCGTTGAGGAAGGGTTTTGTCTGTGATGGACTTCCCTGAACGCCGGTACTTGCATCAGGAGTCTCTCATGTGAAAATCTCTTAAACTAGTGTATTCTAAATCATGAACCAAAAGAGACTCAAACCTGGTACATTTCACAGTCTTTAGCATATTCTTGTCACTCAATTACTTTAATAAATCAATGACATTTACCCTTTGTACTCATATCATTTTATTTGACAGATCAGCAGAATAATCGAGATACAAAGCCAATGCAGAATTTCACAATACCAGTCACACAGGTATGGACATGTTAGGAAACTAGATTGTATCTTTAAAAAAAAATGTAAACACATTTCAATTAGATCAGAGCCACTATGAAAATATAAATAATAATTCTATTAATAACCAACATTTTTACTTGAACTTTGGGTGGGGAAATGTATTATGGTAATGTTATAGTTGAGAAAGATTGAAGTTTCATTTGCTCTCATATTTCATTACAATATTCAGTTTTACTTTTGTTACTTTCAGAATAGTAACTGTTTATCTCTGGTTACTGGTAAACTTGGGTTGCTGCTGCCTGTTTAATTTCTCTTTTATCTGTACTTAGACTAGAGTAATTGGTGTGAAATAGTTGATCTAGGTAAGTAGATCTTTCAGATAGAGACCTGCTTTTGTGACTCCAGACTGATGTACTGAGGTGCACTGTCTTGTGCTTCCTGGTAATCTACAAAAGTTTCATAAGATGTAGAACAAGGTTAGAATACCTTGCTAGTTTATGTATATTAAGTGGTCCGGAGTTGCTCTGTCTAAGACAGTAGACTCTAGCCACATGCAGCTACTTAAATTTAAATTCAAACTGAATAATGTTAAGTAAAATTAAAAATTAAGCTCCTCAGTTGTCCTGGCTACATTTCCAGTGCATAATAGTCAATGCCCCAGAATGTCCTATTAGACATTAATGGTCTGGAGAATTATGCTTGATTTCTAGAAACCTCTTGTTTTCTTCAACATGTTAATTTCTTAACTTAAAGTTTTGAATTATTTGGGTTCCTATGATATTGTTTTTTGAAAAGATTACTGCCATTAGTTTCATGGCATGGTGAATTTTAAAAAAAATAGACTTTTTTTTTTAGTAGTTTTAGGTTTACAGAAAAAATTGAACAAAAGTACAAAAGGTTCCCATATACCTTCTCAGTCTACCCACACACCCAATTTCCCCTATACTTAAAATTTTGCATTAGTGTGGTACATTTGTTAAAACTGATGATCCACTATTGATACATTATTAACTAAGTCCATGTTTTGTATTAGGATTCACTCTTTGCGCTGTATGGGTTTTAACAAATGTATAATGATACCTATCTACTATTACAGTATCACACAGAATAATAGTTTCATGGCTAAATATCTACTGCCCTCCACCTATTTATTCCCTTTTCCTCCCCCTACATGGTGACTGATGACTTTTTAAAGTCATTATTGCTAATGTTATCACTTTCAAAGCTGGTTTTTTGTTTGTTTTTATAATTTCATCATTTCCGTTTCTAGTGCTTTGTGGAATGGGGCTAATGTACCTTTCAGGTATACCTATCATTTTTAGGCTTGTTAGGATCAGGTCCACCCATCTCCTTTTCCCCACAAGAGCGTAGACTCTCAAGCTAACAGAGTTCCAACAGGATTTGAATTGGCTCTTTTCCTTCCAAGAAACCTTTTGTACCATAGAAACAAATTTGTATCTTAAATTTTGTTTATTTGGTTTAATTAGGCTCTCAACTACAGTCTGAGCAGACAAAGACATTTAGAAAAAGAACCTTGGAATGCATTCAGTTATTATAACCCGGTTAATATCTCCATGGATGGAATTCCCTGCATTCTCTTCTGGGCGAAAAGAATAACAATTAAATTTAAGAATCAGACCTGGCTGGACCTTACAGAAGAAGCTTTTGGCCAGAAGGCAACAGTGGATGCTGGCAATTCAAATTGCAGTGAAGAAAGTGCCATGTAAGTTGACCCCTTTACTGGAGCAAGCCTTTAGGGTGAGTGTAGCCTGTTAACTGGGTGGTCCAGTCTTCTGTCATTTCAGAAAATAGAAGTAGGCTTCTTTGTACATGACCCTGACATGCATTTCTGAGGAAATATTTAATGTCAAGTGAAAGAATAAGTCAGAAATTAATTTTTTTTAATTTCTTAGTTTTCCCAGCAATTTTCTTCTGAACACTTTAGCTAATTGTTATAATACCTTATGGAAAATCAGAGTTCTGAAAATGAGGGTTCCCAAACTCATTCTGAAAAAGAGAAAGGATTCCAGGCTTGATATCAACTCCAAATGTGAAGTATCAAACTACATTTGTCTCAGCAAGGAGGAAATTACATGTCAATGATCAGAGTCATAAATATTCTAGTAGGTGAAACTGAGAAAACTGACTCTAGCCAGGTCAGATGTTTGATTATAGGAAGTGTTCTAAAGTTGTGGAACATTGCCTGTTTGCAAATGTGCAAGGGTACCTTTGGCCAGATTTCAGAGAGTTCTTTAGGGTATTTAAAAATGATTAGAATAATTATATTTGAGATAGCAGATTAAACAAATACCCCTTTTGAAGAGGAAGTCAGTTTGCAGTGCCTTTCTCTGCTTTTCAGTCATCTAGGCAAGTATTTTTTGCTTGTATTTGTTTTGGTCCAGGGGGAGGAAGCCTGGCACATCCCACTTGCTTTCTATAAACCTCATTGCTTTAAACATTTGTTGGTATAATGGAGGCTTTTGGAAAATTCTCTGCATTTGTTTTGGCCTGGTTTAGATGGGCAGAATGCTTTGCATAAACCATAACATACTGTGTGTTTGTTTCTCTGTATTCTTATATCCTTTGGTGGAAACACATTTTTATTCCTGAACTTCTCATTTAAAAATTCTTGATGATGGATAAAAATAGATTGTATTAATATACACTTACAAGTTATATTACAAGTCTTAGTAAGTATCTTGCTATTTAGAATGACTATCTCTTATTAGGGAACTAGGAAATTGTAAGCCTAAGCATTAGAGTCCTCCCAGATTTGTTTTTTCTGTTACAGCACGCCTATCAAAAAGACTCCAGCACTGCTGAGAGCTCAGGACTTTTTCCTCAGGCTCTAATTAATTACCTACAGGGCTCTTTATTTGTGGTCAGCTGCAGGGAGAGAGATTACCTGGAGATCATCTTGCCTGTCCATGGCTGACTGGCCTTCCTTGATTCCATTTATCCTGACTCCAGGGTATTTGTGGGGAAGATCAGGGCACCACAGCTTTTTGCTGGGCTTTAGAAACCTTAATTATCTCTGGGAACCTAGAGACAGAAAAGATGAAAACTTATCTTATAGGCCCAGTTCTCCCAATGAGCTCTGTGAATTGACAAACAGGAGCCGCTGTAGGACCATCATCTGTGAGACGGAGGTGATGGCATCTGTCACTTGCGACCAACAGGGCTTGAGCACTTGGTATCAGCCGGGCACCTTGTGAGGACTTCGCAGGTAGTTATCTGTTATTCTGCACAATGCTATTGCAAACAAGTCCTTGAGTCAGAGTTACAGTTGTCATCTGTGTTTCAGGTGAGAAAATCAAAGCTCACAGGTTAGGAAGATCTAAGATTGTATAGCTTGTATGGTAATAGAGCTGGGGTCTAAAACGTCTTTAACAATGCCATCTTACCTCCTCTCTCTCGGCCCTGTCTCATAGGGGTGTGAAAACAAATGAGGAAATGTATGCGTGAGAACTTTGTCAAGTACTACTCAAAGTACTAGTATTATCTTCCTAAGATACTAGTAATAATTAGGATAAAATAGTGTCTGGTTACTTGTTGGAGAGGCCTAGGGGCCTTTGTTTTCACAATACACAAATTAATGATTGGGTGAGACCTGACTGTTTTTCTGTCACTGCCCATGAATTTTAGTGGGTGACTCCCAAGTGTGCATCATCCACCTTTTGGAGTCCTGCTCAGGCGAGTGTGCAGGCCTCCTGGAGAGCCCATGCAAGGGCGTGGGTGGGAGGCTTCCCAGGTTGTAAGGGCCTCAGGGACCAGCTACTGAGACTGTTCCTGATTCCTGTGAGTTGCATAGATTAGTGAGATGCCTTTGCTGGGCTGGCAAGGAAATCTTATATTCAAGAACCAGAAAGGGAGTTGTGGAAAGAACAAACCCAAGCAAAGACATAACCATGTAAGGTCAAAAACACAGATTAAAAAAAGATGACCATATTTTAGTCCTTAGAAACAAAATGTTCAGGGAAAGGCAAATTGTTGGCAGACAGATTTGCTATGAAAGTCTTTTTAAATAGTGAAAGCCCTACAAATAGAGCATAATCCCAGCATCTGTGTGTATTTTGAATTTAGACAATTATAGTCTGACGAATTGAGAATCTGTTTTAAATATGGGAGGGTAGGGCCCTTGGAAGAGTAAAAGGAGCTTTTTTTTTTTTGAAGGACTCCCTAGGTTGTATTTCCCTTTCATGTTCCCAGGTTATGGTGCAGTGCTTGGCATAGATTTTCACTGAGTGCTGAATTTGCTTTGTTGAAATCGGACCTCGTGTTCTTTGCTCTGCAACAGAGCACGTTAACAGCTTTCACTGAAACCAGGGCTGCTGGAGAAATCTCTGGGGGCATCAGAAGCATAGAGGCTGTTGAGCTGCTCCATCAGAGATTCTGGTGGGCTCAGCATGGCTTTGCTTTGAACTTAACTTCGTTAGCTGGAGAGCCAGTTTGTGGATAACTATACTATTCTGATTCCTTGGGAGAACTGGAGAAATTTCTGTTAGAATAAGTGGCTAGTCAAATTTATAAAGTACAATCCAAGAAATGCATTTCATTTCTTTAAAGTATTTTCAGTAATTTGTAACAGATTATCAGAATATTGTTAGAGAAAAATCCTCTTGAAGACTGCTTTACTGAGTAAATTAGCTTATGAAGTGTTTGTAAATGAGTGCTTCTAATGTGTCTAAGCTTACGATGTTAAGAAATAAAGATATTTCTTTTAGCGATCTTATTAATATGGTGTTTTATAAATACCCCTTCCCTTTTCTCTATATGTAGTATGAAGATAAACTTCAGCTCAGTCACTGACATTTCTATTTTTGGATAAGTGGTACCAAATTAATGAGATTATATTTGTGTGATTTTTTTTTAAGTGTGTAATTGGACGTTTTATAACCATCTACTTCTGCTTTTTTTTGGTTTTATAATGTATATTGAGGTGTTATAATTTCTAGACATTATAATGTCACATCAGTGCCATCCTTTATATATTTAATTTCTCACATATTCCCATTTTAGTTGTTTATTTAGCTTTTTATAATTCTTATTTTCAACCTATTGAAATTTAAATGGAATATGCTAAACTGCACATATTTAAAGTGTACAGTTTTGGTCAGTTTTGACATATGTTTGAAACCATCACCACAATCAAGACAGCAAATATTTTCATCATACTCAGAAGTTTCCTTGTGCTCCTTTGTAATCTGTCTCTCTGCCATTCCCACTTCTCCAGGTAACCACTGTTCACTTTCTATCATTATAGATTAGTTTGCATTTTCTAGAATTTTATGTAAATAATCGTATAGTGTACACTCTTTTTAGTCTGGCTTTTTTCACTTAACATAATGATTTTGATATTTTTCTACGTTATTGCATGTATCAAAGGTATGTTCCTTTTTATTGTTCAGTAGTAAGTACTCCTTTGTATGGATATACCATAACTTATTTATCTATCCACCTCTTGGTGGACATTTGTTTTTCCCTCAGTTTTTAGTAACTTTCTAAATAAAGTTGCTATAAACATTCATGTACGAGTCTTTGTAGGAACATATATTTTCTTTTCTCTTAAATACCTAGAAGTGGAATGGCTGCATCATATGGTATGTGTAGGTTTAGCTTTTTAAGAAACTGCCAAGCTGGTTTTTTTAATCATTGTAGCATTTATCCACCAGCATTGTATGAGAGTTCCAGCTGCTTCACATCCTTACCAACAATTGGTATGGTCAGTATGGGATTATAGAGAAAGTATTTTTATGTTTTTGTATGGTTAGTAATTTCTGAACAAATTTTTTCAGGATCTCGGTTAAAAGATAAGTCTTGGAGTTAGTAAGAGATGTACCTCCTCAGAGGAACGTGATTATGTGCTCAGGACCATCGAGATATTCCAGGGCTTAGAACCCAGAGAGGCTTTTTATCTCCCCTTTGGAGACATTTATTTACATACATGGGTGTTAGACATGCAGCCATTTGTCTCCTTCATGGTGAGCTGTTTGCTCCCATCCAAAGGTTAATAAAAGTCATATACTTTTATTTCCCAAAGAAAATGTTTGACACTAAGAAAGCAAATGTTTATCTCCCTCTCTTAGGAGGTTAAGGAGGACCCCTGCCTCTCTTCTGTATAAACTCCTACAGTCACAATTTTAGTGTTCTTCACCTATGCTATAAATCTCTGTATGTACAGGATGACATCTGGCTCTCATCATATTGCCCAGGAGGAAGAAGCAGGCTAAAAAGAGAACCAATATGGTTATTGCTCTGGGTTAGTAATGATCTGTCTCTGCTCTAGGAAATCTTGTGTTAACATTTAGAAAAATGTGAATAAATGTAGATGTTAAAGGCTTAAGAGTAGTTTTTTAAAAAGTTGTTAAAACATTCTGATTACCATGGTATTGTATTGTGGTTTTATTTTATATTTTCCCAATGACTAATGATGTTGACATCTCTTCATGTACTTATTAGATATTTGTATATCTTCCTTTGTGAAGTGCATTGTCTTTTGAGCATTTTGAAGCTGGATTGTCTCCTTATAATTGAGCTGTTAGTGTTATTTGCTGTATTTCAGATACAAGTTCTTTGTGTATGTGTGTTGTGAATATTTTCTCACATTCTGTGGTTTGCTTTTTTTTTCTTAACAGTATCTTTTGAAGAGCAAACATTTTTGAATTTAATAAAGTCCAATTTATCAGTTTTTTTCTTTTATAGTTCATGGTTTTATATTTTTTCAAGAAACTGTTGCATACCCCAAGATTTCAGAAATGTTCTTTTATGTTTCTTATATGTATCTTATAGTTTTAGTTGTTACATTTAGGCCTGTGATCCATTTGGAGATAATTTTTGAATATAGTGTGGAGTAAGGGTTATTTCTACTTTGATGGACTGTGTTTCTGTTTTCTTAGGTTGTCTCTCAAGTTTGGTGATGCTGGAAATCCCAAAGGTCTTGATATAAGGTAAGTATGGATATCATTTTGGAATATCATAGGTTTAGCACTTCAGATTAACTCCATATAATTTATTAATTCAACAGGTAGGTATCAAGGGCCTGCTATGTGACAAGCACTGTGGCATGTGAAATGCCACACATATGTAATTACACTGACGAGTCAGTGGTGTTATGACGGGATCCTATAGTAATACTTTCTTTAGTTTCAAAGCATCTATACTTTATCCTTCTTCCATTAGGGACCTAGAAAACACATGAACCTAGGAATGTGATACCCTTTTCCTCTGAGCAAAGAATAACATATATTTAAAGCTCTAAAGTTGGGCTCTAGTTTGAAATTATTTTCTATATATAGCTCCTTAAAACTGAGTCACACGTATTATTTAACAATAATGAAAAATTCTCTATTAGCAGAGTTCCCCAGCAGACAATCAGCATAGGCCTACATTTTTCTGTGTTTATGTATGGAATAATGCATCTGCCTGCGGTGGTTTATCCAAGCAGTTAGGAACTGCTCTGGAGGTAGGGGGCAATTTGAAGGCATTAAAATTTTTTTTCTTATAAAAATGTTTCCCTTCCTGTAGGACCAACCAGTTAGTGGAGATAAGTAGCTGTGTCTTTAGCATTACTTGAAAAAGCAGCAGGATGTGCTAGAGCAGTCTTCCCTAAGCTGTGTTATGTGGAACACTTCTGCTCATGTAAATGTTTATAATATTCCCCAGAAAAGGGATCCTGTAGTCAAACGTGTTTGAGAAAGACTGCATACCTCCTCTTGGAGATTCATAGTATAAATTTGTATATTGAAGCTTCTGTGAAGACATGCCCTTAAGAGGAAGATTGCTGTACTTGGTGACTTAGATTAACTTAGCATTTCCTACATTTAACCTTGGAAAGCTCTTGCCACAGAACATTTGCCCATGTATCATGGGACACTAGTGTTTCACAGGTCGTAATTTAGAATTTACATGCCATCATCTTTCAGAGGAACTTTATAAGGAAAATTAAATTCCACAAGGTAACAAAACACGTATACATATCTGTTTGATATAGGAATGGGGAATATTTTTGATTCAAATAGTACTCTTTTGTTTTTTTACCAAAAGGAAAGTAACTTTATGATTATTTTTTCTGATGATAAAGCTATGCACCAGACACTGTATTCCCTTGGGCATTTTCATTTGAGAACACTACAGTTCACCAGCTCAACTGCCAGCCTTTCTTTACCTAAAAGCTTTCTCAGGCCTAAAAGGCCCACTGCCTCCCATCCTTACCTCAGCAGCTCTCAACCAGTGACTGAAAGAAGTCTATAAATATCCCAGCTCCCTCCCCCTCAGGTGAGATAACTCAGAGGTGTGTGTCCTGCTTGTCTCCCAGGATTCCTCATGGGCATTAAACACCAGTTGCTCACAGTGGAAACTTGTTTAACTGTGTCCTTTGGGGCTGCCTTCTAATCCTCTGTCGTTTCTCTTTGCTCCAGTCTATGTATTTTGAATGACTAAATTCCCAAATAAATTTGGGATCGCCTCCACAGAATAATTGTATTATAATTGCATTCACATCCTTGTCTGTTTCTCTAGGAGCACAAACTAAGACAAGGTTATACATGTCCATTGAAAATAGAAAAATCAGAAAATAATGAGCTATAAAAAGAAAATGAAAATCATTCATAATCCAACCACTATTGGTGATCACTATTAACATTTGTTTTTCCTATTTTTACTTTTTTTATTGTGGTAAAAGTTACATAACATAAAAGTTACCATTTTAAAGTGTTCAGTTCCATAGCATTTACTACATTCACAGTGTTGTACAGTCATCACCTTTATGTAGTTCCAGAACATTTTATCTCCCCAAAAGGAAACTACATACTCATTAGCAATCACTCCGCATCCCCCTTCCCAGCCCCTGGCAGCCACCAGTCTGCTTTCTATCTCTATGGATTTGCTTATTCTGGACATTTCATATACATGGGATCATATAACATACGACCTTTTATTTCTGAATTTTCCAGTGTATACTTTTGAAAGAGCAACTTGGAAGGGCAGAAACTGAAGTAGGCACACACCCTCCATCCACACCCCTCCATCCCTCTCCCTGTTCAATGTCAGACACCTGTGTGATTGCTAGGGGAGCTGGCTGCTGGAGCACCCTTTGCCTGCATGTCCACCAGAGGGCCAGACATCCCCCAGTGCAGCCCTGACCAGTGGTATGAGGTGTTTCCAGATCTCCCAGCAGGACAGAGCCAAAATCTCCCTCCAGGGACTCTGCTGAATGAATGCCTTTACTTGTTCTCCCCTCCCTCCACCCATTTCCCATCTTCCCTGCCCTGTCCTTCTGGGATTTTTCTTAAAAAAATCACTTGTCCACAAATCCTTGTCTCAGAATCTGCTCCAGGAGCCAGCCGCATGTTCAAGAGGCCTGGGCAGAGGGTGTCATGTCCTCCAGGCCCATATGCATGCCTCTGCTGTCCCGAAGTGGGCCAGAGACACAGAGCCAAAGACCCCATGTGCTGGACAGCTATTTGGAAAAACAACCTGGTTTTTTCACCAGGAATGATTTTTCAAGCAGATCCATTGGTGCCTCAATGCATCCGTCTCACTGAGCCTGTCGTAACTGCCTCATTCTCAGGCTGTTAATCTGAAACAGGGCTGCAGACAATGTGGCAGGCTCTCTCCCAGCCCTGAGCCCAAGGACAGTCATTTCTGGGGAATCAAGAGCCAGCCTTCCCTTTCTGGGACTGACTCATCTCTCCCACTGCTCACCCTGGAACCTCTGACTCCAGAGCTCAGACCTGAGATATCTACTCCCTTCATCCTGGCCTTCAGCATTCTTGGTGGATTGTTGCAGTGGTCAGGATTGGCCGGGCTCAACTACATCCCTGAAAACACCTTCAGTATCTGACTTAGGTGCCCAGGGTGAGCTGGGGGTGTCCAAGATAACATCGGATGTTTATAACACCAGGCACAACACAGGGCACTCGCCATGCATGGCCCTTTTAACTTAAACAAGCATAACCCATTTTACAGATGAGGAAACCAAGGCCTAGAGAGGTTGTTTAACAACACTTATCATAGGATTAATAAAAGCAGTATTCGTGAGAACTCTTTTGGCTGCACAAAGCCGAAAGGGAACTGATTGATTAATGGGATTGAAAACAGCACCTTCAGGCTCAACTGAATCAAAGTGTTTAACCAGCCTCATCAGGGCAGCATCTTTCTCCATCTCTTGGCTCTGCTGTTCTCATGTTAACTTCATTCCTAGGCAGGCAAGATGGTGGCCAGCAATTGTGAGCTGACAGTTATCCACTTAAAAGAGCTCTCTGTTGCCTGATAGCTGTAGCAGAAGCATGAGGATTGCATTTTACTGACCCAGCCTGAGGCATATGCCTCTTTCTAAGCAATCACAGTGATTAAAGGGCTGCAATACACTGATTGGCAGGACCTGTGAGACTTCACTGAGGAGGGAGAGGGTCAGCCCTATACTCACCAAGATGCTGTTCCCAGAGGAGCAGGATCATAGCCTGGAGGTAGGCAGAGCCAGGATCAAAACCCAAGCTTTCACCCTGAGCTATACTGATCTCAGTTGCTTTTTTTTTTTTAATTGAAGTATATTTAATTTACAATTATTGTGTTAGTTTCAGGTATACAGCAAAGTGAGTGATTGCTATTAACATTTTGATCTCTGCCTTTCCAGAATCTTTTTCTGTGAAGTCACACATTTTTTAAATGAAAAAAGTTATCATGACATGCATATTATAACTTTCTTATTGCTAGAGAATATTCCATTTCAAAATGGCTAAGAATAAGGGCTCTGGTCTCAGATTGGATTCGAAGCCCAGCTCCAATGTTACTCCCTGAGTAAATTTGCAAAAGTTACTTATTTAACTCCTCTGTGGATAATAGTATTATCTATCTCATGGTGTTGTAGTGAAGATTAAATAATATACACATAAAGAACATAGAAAGGTGCTTGACTCATAGTCAGAGCTATTACTGTTATTTTTGACCATTATTTATTTAGCTTATTCTATGTTATTGTCCATTTAGTTTTTGTCAGTTTTTTGCAATAATAAAATTATTTTCATTCTAAAAAAGAAAATAACTCCAAACTTTATGTGTTTTTCCTTTTGTAGGAATTTGTATTGTTCACTTTTGGGGGCTGCCCTGTAATTTACTTTTATTCTCACCAATCAGGAGGCTGTTGTTCAGAACTAGAAAAGTAAAAGCCTTTCTCTGAGCCAGTTCTACTACCTGACAAAAGAGGGCGCGATTGTACTGTTCATAATCAATGTCCTGTGTCAGCAAATGTAAAAGTGCTCTGGGGGGTATTAACTGTTTTAAAATCATTTTCAGATTCACCCTTACCAATTACATCCAGAGCTGGTTTAGTTTGCACCGAGTTGAGATTATTTTCAATAATTCAGTTCAAGCATCTTTTAATGCAACTGGCATATATGCTCCGTCAAGTTACTCCTACCACTGCCAGCGTGTCAGCAGCCTGCAGCAGTACGATGCCCTTTTGTTGCCCAGTGACACCAATGATATGTCAAGCCTGTGGGAGGTCACTTTTGTTGATTTCCAGGTAATAAACTAAAACATATGCTTAATGTACCTGTGTGTTTTGAGCCAAAGAAACTCAGTGTTTGTTTGAAAACATAGATGTTTAAGGAGAAGAGAGGAGTGGAGATCTTTAAACTAATAGTGGTGTTTTTTCCCTTTGTCTTCTAAGGTATGAAATAGAATAGGATTGAGTATTTCCTCTTCCTGCACAGTGACCTCCCCACCCCCCACCCCCTTCCCAAGGACTTGCTTTTACATTCAGGTTTATCCAGTCACGAATAATAATCAGTGAGGAATGCTAGCAACCTAAGCTGAAGTGAAGCTGTGGCATGAAGCCCAGTGACTAACACTTCCTGGAGTGAGAGGCCCTTCTAGGGAGAGGAATTGTTGGACAATTATTTTATTTCCTTCAGGGAAGGGAGTAGTGATCCTATTAGGGCAGATAAGAAGTACATCTGTAGCATGAGTGACAGCTTTGGCGTTTAGCATAGGATTGGAACTGTCAGCCAGGGAGTCAAAAATATCCCAAAGATCCTCTTGAAGGTATTTGGGGAAAGGCATGAAGGCATAAGAGATTCCTTTGCACCTCCAGAATCTCAGGCTAAGAGACATTTGTCAATTTCCTTTATTCTGTTTACTGTGAAAAAAGCTTAACTTGTACTTCTGACACACTGAAATAGGCAGGGTTTTGCCTGTTCCTTTTATGGGCACTTCCTGATCTTTCCCATATACAAATACATATTTACTCCCCCACCCCTCAGCTTGGAGAAGTGTGGTGGGGTAATTTGGAGTAGGGAAAAATTTTGCATTTTGGAGTTAGAAAGACATAGTTTTGAATTAGTTCTCAGCCACTTGGGCAAATTACTTCACCCTCTCAGTTTCTGACCTGTCTTTACAAATGTAAAGAATTCATGGCCTAATATATGTGGCAACACCCAGGATTGTGTCAGGCATGGATTAACAGTAACTAATACTTACGAGTCCTCTTTGTGGGTCAACACTGTTGTAGTTATTTTACATACTTTGTCTTCAAAACTTACCATAATGCTGCAAGATAACTGCTGTTATCCCTGTTTTGCAAATGAGATGACTGAAACTCTAATGATTACATAATTGCTCAGTGATATAACTGGTAAAGAGGCAGAGGCAGAATTTGAATTATGGACTGTCTGGCTCCAAAGACACTTTACAATATATGTAATGTATATATATTCATATAATATTTATAAAGTATGTATTATATCTGTTTCTCTCTCTTGCCCTTTAAAAAGAGAAGTAGGCAGAAAGGACAATGAGGAGGTAATAATGAAAGGAAGGAATAATTCACAGATAATCTTACCTGATTAGAACAGATGAATTGACCGATTTATACCTCCACCTTGTTCCAGGAATGACTTACTATGACATGTAGAAATACTTCAAGAAGAATAATTTTGCAAAATAAGTAAACCATTTCACACCCATTAGGATGATGGTTACTAAAAAAAACAACAAAAACCCCCCAAAGCAAAAATAACAACTGTTGGCAAAGATGTAGGGAAATTAGAACCCTTGTACATTGTTGATGGGAATGTAAAATGGTGTAGCCACTACGGAAAACAGTATGGCGGTTCCTCAGAAAGTTAAACATAGAATTACTGTGTGATCCAGCAATTCCATTTGGGAGTATATATCTAAAAGAATTGAAAACAGGTACTTGAATGGATATTTGTGTACCTATGTTCATGGCAGCAGTATTGACAATAGCCAAAAGATGGACGTAACCCAAATGTCCATCAGTGGATGAATGGAAAACAAAATCTAGCATATACATGTAATGGACTATTATTTAGCCTTAAAAAGGAAGGAACTTCAGATACATCCAACAACATGAATGAACCTTGAGGATATTCTACTATGTGAAATAAACCACACACAAAAGAACAAATATTTATATAATTCTGCTTATGAAGTACTAGAGTAGTCACATTTGAAGACAGAAAGTAGAATGGTGGTTGCTGTGGGCTGGGGGAAGTAGGGTACAGAGAGTTAGTGTTTAATGGAGACAGAGTTTCAGTTTTGCAAGATGAAAACAATTCTGGAGAATGATGGTGCTGACGGCTACACAGTGATGTGAATGTACTTAATGCCACTTAATACACCTAAATATGGTTAAGATGGTAGATTTTATGTTATGTATATTTTACAATGAAAAATGTAAAACAAAACAAAAAAAATAGACATGGTGTTAAGAAAAACAGAGGAAGAAAAGATCGGTTAGAGCCACTGGTGAAGTTGGTACACAAAACCACAAGATCATCTGTCTGCCCTGGCTAGAAGCAGCACAGTAATTTGGCTCTGAAGCTTTTGAACAGCCAGCATAAGAAAAAATCACCTGCTACATGTTCATGGGATTCACAAGACTACCTGAAGTGTGCTTGTGAGGAGCACATCCATCCTTGGTGCAGCATCCTCAACAGCAGCCTCACAGTGGACAGAGCACTGGGTGTTGGAGGTGGACCTTGTAAAACACCCTTCATGTGGGCAGATGCAGAATGCAAGCCCAGCCCAAGGAAGAAGTGGTGGTGGTGATGGAGGTTAAGGCATATATAAAAAAGGCTACATTCCACGTATGCAGCTTCGCTGATCTGGCTTAATCTAGGAATAAAGTATAGAGTGATGTCACATGCATGGCAAACTCAGATGCCTCTGATAAAACTCAGATGCCTCAGGTGGGCCAGCTGGGGACTGTGGCAAAGTTGTAGTTGGCATCGCATGGAGTATATTTTTGCTTTGTAGGAATGCAGGCCCAGTATTGCTGGATCTTTTGACTTTTCAATTGAAGATAGGAATCTGGATTCTTGGAGGAAATTTTCAGGATATTTAGAAATCTGGGCCAAACAAAACTTACCTGTGGGGAAGATAACAGAGTGCTTGCAACCTCTAGTCCAGAACATGGATAGACAGCATATCTCTCAGGTATTCTCCACAGATACTGTTCTCAATCAAGTCTTAAGAATTAAGTGGCAGTCAACATGAGGATATTCACTATGGCTGGAATTGCAGCATCAGGTGAGGCCATCTTTTGTCTTTGAGGAGTTTGTCGTTGAGAAGGCCACTTTGCCTCTTTTTAGAGTGAGCAGGCCAACTATCCCAGAAGCCATACCAGGAGTCCCCTTCAGGAGTTGTTTTGGTTCAGTCTAGAGCTCAGATAGTTGGGTGAGCAAGACTCTTAAGGTCTATGGTATGATGGGTGACTGCAATCATTTAAGCATGGGAAAATGCTGGAGTGCCCACTTAAGTCATAAAAATGAATTTTTGGTAAAGCACTCATGGATAATTCAATTTTCTGATGCACCCTTCTAAAAGCAGCTAGGTGACTGAGGTGATGCTATATAGTATTATATTCTAAAAGCCAGCTGAACGTGGGAGCTGCCTCCCACAAATGATTGATCTCATTTAGAGTCTTTACTCTGTAGGCCCTGTTTCTTCCATTGTGATAGTATTTAGATATTGGGGCCAGTTGTCGATTTGAACTTCCCCTAGTTCCAAGTAATTAAACCACTTCATTTGCACATATGAGAGAGCTTTTCTTTCTGTTCTCTGGGCAGATTGCAAGGGGTATATAGCTCTTCCAAAAGCAGTACTAAGTCTGCATGTTACAGCCAATAAAGAGGTTAGTGACTGGAGGAAGAAAAGACACAATTACCAAGAGTTACAGAGTTGTACTGAAAAGTGACTCTAAAGGCAAACTGCCCCGGTTTGAATTACAGCTTCAGTGCACTTAATACTGTGTGACTCTGGGCAAATTACTTAACTTTTCTGTCTCGGTTTCCTCATCCATAAATTGGAATACAGTAGTAACTTATTCAAAGGCTCTTGTGAGTATTAAACAAGTTAAGGCAGTGTCTAGTACATAAAAAATCTTTATTAAGTGTTAGCTTTTGTTATTATCTGTATTTTATGTCATTGGGAATCATGATATCTTCTCTTAAAAGACTCTTCCTACCTACTTCCTGTCAACAGAATCAAAGGCAGAGGAACCGAGACTTAATATTCTTTGTGAAATTTTTATTAACACTTACAAAATTTTGGAGACACCAGACATTGTGGTTTTAGATGAACCAAGATTCAGATTAAAAGAGGTTTTATTTCAGAGCCTTGAAAACTTTACTGGCTTCTTAATTATAACAACCATCTATCCCAGAGTTTCTGGCTCAGTCTTGATTTAAAATTAAATTTCACTCTCCTCCAAAACGCAGTCATATTTGTTAGATAATGTGTTTAAATTATTCAGAAAATATGGCCCCAGTATTTAAATTTGACTAATTAGGGGTCCAGGACCCCTAGCCCAACTGGGAAGTAGGTCTTAGGAGGAAAGAATATATCACTTCAACTCTTTCCTTTCTCCTGACAGATCCAAGGCTTTACCATCAAGGGGGAACAATTTGCCAGGGCTCGAGACTGTGCCTCTTCTTTCTCGCCAGCCATTCTGATTGGCCTGGCAATGTCTCTGATCCTGCTGCTGGTGTTGGCGTACGCCCTGCACATGCTTATCTACCTGCGGTATCTGGACCGGCACTACGATTTCTTCGCCTCTCCGGCCCACTTCCCCCAGATGAAAGCTCGAGATGCAGCAGAAGAGAAGGAGCTGCTCAGGAGCCAGGGAGCCGAATGCTATGAACTGAGAAGCCAACAGATATGCAAGATTTATGTTTAACAGCACAGGTCCCTCTCCCACACGAAGTCCACAATAGACTCTGAAAGCAGCTGTTTTTGTTCTTTGCTGTTTGACTTGCAATATAAGGTTTTCACCAAAAAGCTTGATTTTTTTTAAAAGAAATGCATGCAAAGACTACATCTTGGAGCATCCACTGGCCTTCTTAGATAGACTTGGAGCAATGAAAAAGGTATCTCAGGAATCCCACAGAGGTCAGTGTTATTGCTGCCCCAAAGTTCTTGAAAGCAAAAGAATATAGCAAGTTAAGGAGACCCCCCAAAAAAGAATGATGCAATATAGATAAGGGAAAACACATTTGGTCCTCCTTGCCTGTGCCAATTTGCACGTGACAAATATAGAAATAATATTAGGTTATCTGGAAGTTCAGAATTTAAAATATAACATAGTTAGCATTTTTCAGAAATTATGTCCCAATTTTATTTTTAAAAATAGTCTTTTTTTCCCCCTTTCACAGAACTTTTTAGGGAAGACTGCTGTCAATATGGTAGACACTTTATTCAAGGACGTCCTTATCACTTACTTTGCTATTCATAGGTGGCGCAGTTCAATCTGTGAAGGAGTGATGATAGTCTTGGCAGTATTTTACCTTTTCCATTTGGTTGTGGTGCCAAAGCTTGTCTCATTTGTCTGATTTAGACCTCCATCAGCTTTCATAGGTGCCACTTGAATTAAACGACTAAATTAAGTAAAAACAGTGTGCTTGCTGTGCACATACCACTCCAAGCCCCTTTCCAATGAGATAGTGTCCCATAAACTCTTCTTTAATATAAATTTTGAAGCCACCACTGATCTTATATAACCAGTTTCTTCCCCATGGATTTCCCCATAATCCTTTTCAGTTCTTGGAATATACTGAAGAATGGCTCACTCTGCATCCTCACCAAAGCTTCTCTAATATGACTTCTGTGTTAAAGAGATCTTATGTGTAAAAACTATCGCATTTTCCTAACTAGGGTTTCACCCATGACCTAGGTTCTATTAAGATACCATGCAGAAAACTTAGAAAGCAGTTGAGAACAATGTGGGGTAGGGTGTCATGCACAGAGAAATTGGATCGTCTCGGCAGCTGTGGTGATGGTTTTATAGCCTCATCTCATCTTTGATGCCAAGTATGAGCGATAATGATTGTTGGATTTCTGATAAAACAGTCTCACGTTGGACATTTCTTTTGGCTGCGTTATTCTTGGCTGTGAATGTAGATTGTAGCTGTCTCAGAATTCAGTAAGCTTCTAATAGTCTACAGTGAATTCCTTTCTGTTTTAAAAGCTGGAGTAGATTCTTTAGTATGCAACTAAGAATCTTAATTTAAGTACATAAAGATGATTGCAGGGAACACACCCTCAAGAAATTGGGAATCTGGGACTGATTATCTGACTCTCTTTAGCTTAAAACCAGAAGGGACTTTATTAGCATTAGAGTAAGGGAAACTGATAGCCCATTGCATTCCATAAAGAAATTTTCATTGTGGTTGCTTTGAGTGTCCGTTGGTGGTATAAATAGCTGCTGTGCTAGGCTGCAGGTACATGAAGTATCAACATAATTTATTGTTCAAGCTGGGTTGGCTTTTTCTAGCTGTGCTGGAGGGCTTACAGAGAGAAAATGATAGCTCAGGAGTTTAAATTCACAGCTCAAGACATGATAAAAAATCCAGGGAGTTTCTATAACTAATCTACAAGGATCTCTTACCTCTTGTCAGAGGGCTGGCATAATTGAAAATAAGACACAGGTCTGAACATGCAAATTGGTAAACTGCATTGCAGGTGAAATCTACAGCCTTGCCAGGTCTTATATGTACACAGGAACATTGATATCAAAATAAAAGAACCTTAAAATCGGAATGGTAACTTTTGGGAGAATTTAGACAACTTAATATTGAATTCCCAAACTCCATTAGGTTTTTCTTGCTGGTAGAATCATCCTCTCTGAGATGAAACTATTCCTGCCTTGCTTGAAGATTGTTTGATGACCTCACCAGAGATAGTTATTTGGCCATTTTCCTCAATGTCTCTAGAAAATTAGTTTCACATTCTAGTATATCCTAGGGAACCAATTGCAAAGTTAAATATAGGAGAATAAAATTGCAAGGTTTTGCTAATTTATGTAAAAAAGATTTGAGGAATATATCTGGGAATGGATTCCAGAGGTGCCAGCTCAGAGAGTGAGGTGTATAATTTTAAATCAGGCTGAATTTTTTGACATAGGTTCTCTTACCAAATTTTTGAATTAATTGTGTTCGTTTGAGCAGCTGAGAGTATTTCTAAGAGTTTTCTCAGTTGGTTGATTGAAATCTGAACTCAACAGTGACAGACACTAAATGAGGTAGGCTAGAAATTTCTTCATATACTATAGAGAAAGAAAAGACATTTGAAGTTCGAAAATTGGCATATAGGAATGGATTCATCATGTATAACCTGTTCTCCATCCTGATAACTATTTTCCTCTGTGAAAGACCAGAGGACCCTCCGTTTGTCATAGCACTGAGAAATACATTGGGAACATAGTGTCAGCATTTTTGGAAAGTGCTCTAGTGACTGTCCTCTGTAGGCTGTGGGTGAATATAAGAGATGCTAAACTTGAACTGGAATCCTTAGTCTCATAAGGATGCAGGGATCCTACAGTGACAGGTATCAAGTAGCAGCACAGCAACCTTAAGGGGCTGAAAGGTTTAATCAGATTAGATTATGTTTATTGATGGTAAAATGTTCCATGACACATGTGGCTAAGCAGTCCACTGAAATACTTGTTCATCAGAATAATAATAATAAATCTAGTTTTAGTGTAAAAAGACCTTATTTGAGCCATCATGGTGGACTCCTGGAACTGAGTCTGTTCATGACTCAAGAAGAGAGCTTTTGACTGAAGAAAGAACCTCGTAAAAGAGGGTCTTTGGTCTTCATAGCTAATGTTGAACATTATCATGAACATTTTTATGCTTGTCCATCAGGTATCTGTCTTTTTGCATCAGTTCTGGCATGTTCTGATTTTTAAGTAAAGAACTTAAACTATTCCCATGGGTACTTTTATTATTAACACAGTAGGTGTGTGATTATTGTCCTGTAATTGTTAGTGCTGCAGAAGCATAGCCCAAGAGATGTCTGCCTTCCTGGGAGGTCTGGAAAAATATGGCAAAGAAAGTGATGTTTGACATGAGTAGGAGTTGAGCAGACAGGTAATGTGAAGAAGGACAGATATAGCGGAAGGAAACATATGCAAAGACTGGACTTTCTCATATGCAGAGAACTATGAATACGTGTGTCTGCGTAGGCACATACAGTGTATTGAGAGAAGTGAAAGTGTGATGCAGCTGGAAATGAAGAGAGCAAACAGATCACTGTGCTCAACTAAAGACTTAGAATCTTGAGGTAATGGAGGGGCCACTGAGAGGATTTTGGAGGATTCAGAGGTTGGTTCCATAAGACATAGCAGCCAATTGGAACGTCATAAATGACTGTTAGATATCTTGTTTTGGGTGCTAGTGGAAGGTGATGCCAATCTCTGGAATCAGGAAAAAACAGGTGAGGGTGGGAGTGAGAGTAGGAGATGCAAGATTCCTGTCCTATAATAGAGGTCTGAGTAGGTGGATATATGAATATGAGGCAAAATGAAGAGATCTGGACTAGAAATAGAAATTTAGAAATGTAGCAAATAAATTCTGTAAGTGTCCAACCCATATTGCTTTGCACCTTACCGTTTCAGTACATCTTGGCCCATCTCTCCATGGCCAGTAACTGTCCTTAGTGGCTGCTTTACCTGTGTTCATGGCAGGCTGGAAGTGCTAAGGAATTAATGCCCCCTGGGAGTAGCGTTGATGCAATGATTCTTAGAGGTTGTGTGTAAATACTCCAGCTCATTTGCTCCTTGACTGGAATAATTCTAGAGTGTGTTTTATACCTTTTCCTGGAGCTTCCTAGTAAGACTAAGCTCTTCCGCCCAGTGGGGCATCTTTGCTTGATAATATTCACTTCATTAACTCTCTTCTTTGCCCTGTTTTACTTACCTGATCCCCTAATGATATTGCCTAGCATCACCTCCAAAATAAACTGCTTGCATTCAAACCTTTGTCTCAGGTTCTGCTTCTGAGGAAACCCAAACTAAGACCAACAGTAATGGGTATAGGGGGGAAATTGAAAACAAGGTGGTAGAGGTGATGGAGAAATTAATGAGATCACCCAAGGAGAAGGGATAGGTAGATAATAGAGCTCTGTGGAACACCATTACTTACGGAGTAGGATAAGAAAAAGAAATCTAGTAGGAGCAATCAGAGAAGGAAGAAACCAAGAAAAGAATAGTGCCTCAGAAATCAAAAGGAAAAAGCTTTCAAGATGAGGGGAGTGGTCAGTTACGTCAAATGCTGGAGAGAAATCAAATAAGAAGAGAACTAAGCAGTGTTTATTCCTTGGATTTGGTCAGTAGGAGGTCTTTGATGAACATCACACTCCATGGAAAAGAGAGAGTAGAGATAGCTCAGGGTATTTATTCCCCCGGTTTTCTCTTAGGGGGGAAAACTTGAACTGCTTGTATTCCTTATCTGAAGGTCATTGCTTCTTTTAAGATGGCCTCCTAGACATGACTCTGTCCTGGGTTTCAGTAGTTTCTTATTCACTTGTCCCTTTGGGCTCAGAGATGGTAACAACTCCATTGCTAGCAGCCCCTGGCTACTGCACTGTCCTTTGTGGGTCTCCTATCGCCTACTGGGACCTTCGTAAATGGTCCCTTTGTAAATAAACCCTCCTTAAATTATCCTATTTTGAGAGTACCTGCTTCTTGTTGGAAATCAGACTTATACAGAGGCTTAGATGAATTAGAATTTATTTGTTGCATTTTTGTTTTATATCTAAGCAGTTTTTCAGAAAATTTAAAACAGCTATTTTAATAAGATGGAGGAAACCTGAATATATCGTAGGGTATGGTGGCAGTTCTGAGGTTGTGGTGGATTTTTTTGGCCTACTGTGACATTATGAACAATGATGTAATACACTCCCATAGACATGCCCACATATTGTTACTCTGTGCCCCAATTTTGGGGACCCTACTGCCTGGTAGTCCTTTGAGATAGATCCCTGCTGCATAAAGGTCCATGGGTAGCTGGAATAGATACCTACAGGCTACAGACAATTCCTAGGGGAAAAAACTGGGGCTTTCTCACTCAAAAAAGCATATTGGAATGTGAAAGTGGTGTTATTATAGGGCAGCCCTTGGATATTTTCTAAGTTATGGGAACAGTGTAGACAATAATTGCTAACAAGCCACGTGGGTATCCCACCAAAGTGATTGTCTCTGTAGTCAGGAGCTCCTGGGCTAGGAAGAAGGATCTAGGGTATAGAAAAAAGTTAAAACACATCCCAGAGAGGGGAGAAAATGGCTGAGACAAGGTCCTCAGAGAAACCTTAGTGTTACAGATTTCCTTCTGAGGGTTGGGGTGGAGAAGCCTCTTACCCTTCCTCAGTGGAGACACATAGAGGGGACATGACCTTCTGGGAGAATACTGCACAACTGTCCCTTCTGCCTGTGTCCCTGCTTGTGCTTTTCATGCCCTCACTCCATAATAGTTAGAAAAATAATGAACAGATCCAGTTTCTCTGTGACTCTTTGGGACAATCTGTCTTTATTTCAGATTTCTCTTTTTATAATGGGACTTACAATGCTTGCTATATGATACTTTCAGTTACTGAGATGAGATCAACAATATTTTATAAAGACCAAATGGTACTAGAGCAAAACCTCTAGTTCCAAATAAATGGAATTTAAAGTGTGGTTTGGACCTTCTGGTATTTTATGAGGGCAAAATAGGACAAATGGTAGTGAAATTTATTTGTTCTAATGGTTACTATTTTGTAACACATGTAATCCTCATGGTGGCCACTTAGATGTTCCCTGAATCCTCTGGAGTCATCCTTTACTCTCCTAATAAAGTGATTTGAGTCCCCTTAATGTGAGGAATAAGTCTGTTCCCCCAAGATAGCCGAAAATTCAGCCAGAGGGTGGATTAGTGGCAGGAGCAGTAGTGACTTACATTTTTGTTGTTTCTTCTAGTTTTGATTTCCTGCCTCTGTTGATTTTCAGACACCCCTCACCCCCACCCACCCTCTGGTGGCTTCATCTTCAACCACTCTTCTCAGTTCCTTGACCTGCTGTCTGACATTGATGTGAGTATCACAGACTCTTACTAAAGGTTAGGGAATAACATATGGTGTTGCTCTCAAAGAAAAGAACCTTTCTTCGTCATCAGAATTCTTTCTTTTTAATCTGCCCAGGTCAAACTACTATCAGGCTTAAAATAACAGCTCTTCATCTATTGACTCATCTCTTTCTCTCTTTTATTCATCCATCCTGTTATATATATAAGATAAGTGTGGTTTTATAATGTTAAAAAACTTAAAAGAAGTTTCAAAAGCCTCTAGTTTTAGGCCATAAAAGATGCATAATAGGTCTTCAGAAGTTATCACAGAAAAGCTTAGATGTATGAAGCAAAGAAATTTTTGTTCTTAGTAAAATACTTAACTGGAGAGTGCATATATCACAGTTTTTGCTTAAGAAGCTAAATTTTATTTTCAACTCTATTACAGTGATAAGATATTTTTCAAAACATTTATTTTTATCCAGCAATGTCATCATTCTGAGCAAAACTCATCTCTGGCCTTAAGAGTTTGTTGTCACGTTTATGTGAGGCATTGGATTCAGAAACTTATTCAGCAATCTTAACAAGGCATCTTCTTATTCCTACTTCAATGAATCTTTCCAATGAGAGCTGAAAACCTCTTTATGTATTACAAATTTTTCTCCTCTTTGGGAGGATCCAAGGTCCAGGAGATTAGGCTTGTGGAGATTTGGATAAATGTTCTAACTTTAATTGGTCTTTCTCCCTTTCTGCAGCTCCTGTGCCCTTGATTCCATCCCTCTTCTTGTTAAGGATGTGTGTGTTCCAAGATTGAGCCAAATTTTCCAGTACAGCCTTCCGTCTTACAGTGGTATTTTCTTTAATGCAAATGGCAATGAATTCACTTCATGGTTAAATGCCTTGTGGTCAGAACTAAGGACTTGCCAACCTTCTCCATTTGCTTGCAGTTTGTGTTATTTCATCTTGCAGATGTAGACGGGTTTTCTTATTTGTTTTCAGGGAAATCTATTCTGAGCTGACCTCAAGTGCAGGAAGACCTCTGCACTTGCAGAGACATGCAGATTTTGAAGCACCTACCATTTAGAAGACCCTCTTTAAAATGAATATGAAATTATAAATGTAAATCAGGCATGAAGGTGATTATCTATTTAGGAAGAGAAAACAGTAACTAATTAAATTTTTTAAAAGTTGAATTTGAAATAGTTTATTTTTACCACATTTTCAAAAACATGCTTTCATGAGAACATAATGCTAGGGACACTTCCAGGGCCATGAAAGAAACCTGTAAAAATATGTGTGTGTGTGTGTATGTATGGGATTCTTACAGAGATCTGACCTTATATGTAACTGTGGATGCTGATTACATAGTCTTTGTGGGCCTCTTGTCTTCATGTCGGATGGTAAAACTTGAAGTCTGCATAGCAAACAATTGGGAAGGGAAGATGGATGTAGAATGGGGGAGAGCAAGGACAAGCTAGAATCCATGAAGAAGAGCCGGGATCATGCAAATGAACTAGGACCTGTGTCAGTTTTCACTGCCTCCATCCATGATAAAATAGTGCCCTTTGTTACAGAGCCAGACAAATGTTCCAGGAACTGAAGAAGTTGAAGGAGGATCCCAGGAGAGGGTGGAGCAGCTGTAGGCCTGGGTGCTGCCCTGTGTCAACAAGGTAAACCAGCAGATAAGTGATAATGTGCTTGAGCTACCAATGTACCTGACTCCACCTTTTGAAGGTTAAAAACAATGTGGCTTCTACTTCACTTCCACCTTTTAAATAGCATGCAATTAGTTCTTTCAAATATGGTCCACCTTAACCAGAAACATACAGGGAAGTGAATTCTAGGAAACAGGGTTCAGTCTAGGTATACTGGTATATTACAAAACCACCATAGTCTGCCCATTGTCAACTTGGCAGCTATATACATCTCTGTAAACTATATTTATGTTTAAAAATAAATACATTAACAGCCACCATTCTGCCTAACCTAATACAACAACCCTGTGTACAACTGGAAATATGCTAACCCTTTTCCCCTAAGTGGATGCTAATTCCTTTTTATGTTTTTAGTCCTATTCATTCTTCTCTTAAGTTATTCAAACTCCCTCTTTGTTATCCTGTAACTTAAGTACTGAAATATATGGTTAGCAACTATCCATACATCTTACGTTAGATGCTCAGGAAATGACAGTAGGAAAGAAAATAAAAATACTTGGTGTGTGTTTGTGTGTATATACATATACATATATATATATATATATATATATATATATATATATAATGTTTGGTATATGTATACACACACACACAGATGTTCATATCAAAATAAGGAAGAAATACAACTACCATACTCCTCATTTCTGCAATTAGTCACATGGTCTCGCTGGTATTTATAATTGCCTTCTTGTGCTAGTTGGAGTTCCTTGCCTGATGTAGTAATCTAAACATTTATTCCTGAAGTTCCTGGACCATTAGAAGTCTTGCATGAGTTGACTTGTCATAGTTTTCCATTGACTTTAATCACAGAACATGGAAATACTAAACAAGGCTTCTCTTTGGCCTCATTGTGCAGTATCAGTCCAATTTCCCCTTAATAGTGAGGGTCAGTCACCAGTCTCATTTGAGCAGTCCAGGATTCCCATACTATTGGCATTTTGGACCAGATAATTCTTTGTTGTTGTAGTCTGTCCTGTGCATTGTAAGATGTTTAGCAGCATCCTTGAGCTCTACCCACCAGGTGCTAGTACACTCTCCTCCTGCAGTTATGACAACAAAAAATGTCTCCAGACATTGCAGATGTCCTCTGTACAAAATTATCCCCAGTTGGGAACCACTAAAGTAATCCCTTTCTTTGCCAGT
Source organism: Camelus ferus (assembly GCF_009834535.1). Taxonomy (NCBI): domain Eukaryota; kingdom Metazoa; phylum Chordata; class Mammalia; order Artiodactyla; family Camelidae; genus Camelus; species Camelus ferus. The sequence goes on from NC_045698.1 coordinate 54,794,169, forward strand.
TGATTCATAGGCATGAGGACCTCAAAGTGGCTATGTGATAGTCTCAATTTCCAGTTCAGTGGAATCATTGTTTTGCCTCTTGGTGAAAGCATTCCTGTCTTGGGAACGAAAGCTTTCAAAGCAGCTGAGCCTAAAGTTGCAGGGATGGAAAGCAAAACTTTGTTAGTGAATCATTAGAGGTAGTAGTGAGAGCTACCATTCCTATTTCTATTCCTTGATCCCCAGATTCATGAATCCTGGTTATAGGAACAACAGGACTGTACATTTGTTGTTAGATTGTATACTGCCTCCTGGTCCATATTGCCCCAGCTCTGAAAGGTACTATTACCCATCTGGCACTATAACTGAGTCTTCAAAAAGCCATTCTGTTGTTCTATCAAGTCAGCTACTTCAGGGTGATGGGCATCATGGGAAGACCGGGGAATTCCACGGAGATGGGCCCATCGGCTGCACTTCATTTGCTGTGAAATGCTTGGCTGGAAGCAGCGCTATGAAATACCATGATGGTGGATAAGGCATTCTGTCAGTCCACAGATAGTAGCAGAAGCATTGTGAAAAGGAAGAGAAATCCATGCCTATGGTAAGTGCTTATCCAATGAGAACAAAGCACTGCTCTTTCCATGACAGAAGTGGTTAATGTAATCAATACACCATCAGGTATCTCGTTGATTGTCCCTGGAGAATGGTGCCATTTTAGGGGTTTAATATTGGTCTCTGCCGCTGGCAGACTGAGTACTTAGCAGTACTGTAGCCAGATAAGCCTTGATGAGTGGTACATTTTGCTAAGTTCATGTATTATCTCTATCCCTGCCACAATGGCCATTTTATTTGAGCCCATTTGGCAATGATGGAAATAGATGGAGAAAAAAGTTCACTGACATCCATAGAACATCTCATCCTATCAACACAACTATTACTCCCACTTTGTTGAGGTCACACGTTGGTGAGCATTCACATGGGACACAAAACTTTTTGAATTCTGTGCCTATTTAGAGATGTTTATCCAAATATTTCTTCTTCAGATCTTTATGTTACCAAATTTTCTAATAGTGTTTCTTGTAAGTCCCTGACAAAACCCAGCCAAACCATTAGCCATACCTCAAGAATTACTGTAGACTCACACCTCTGGTTATTTTTCCTTCCAGGCAAAATGAACTACCAGGTGCATCACTCAGAGTTCTCTCCACGAGCAGGATTTCTCTTTACCACTGTTCATGAAGGCCACCCTGGCAGGGGGCGCTAGTGCTCCAGCCACCCACTTTCAGGTTGTGCCTGCATATACTGAGCAGAGTCATCTGTAAACCAAGCAGGAGTTTTTTCTTTCTTAGTTTACTGCTCATGGAGAACTCTCCATGAGACCAGAAGTGTGGGTTGAGAGAGAGAGGGCAATTAGCAGGAGTCAGGATATGGGCATCTAGGCAACTTTCTCATGCAACTGCCTTTGCCTTCAAGACTTGCTTGAGCCTGCTTTCTATGAACCACTTCTACTTGAAGATGGAATGCCACTGCTGTGCATGCCTAGCTTTATGGGCTTGGTGAGTCAGACAATATCTACTTCACGATGGGCGCCTCAGGTCAGATGGTAACTTGGTGGCCCAGGGTCAGGTGTTCCAGCTCTACTAAGGTCAAGTAAAAAGCCACAAGCTGTTTCTCAAAAGGAGAGCAGTCATCTGCACAGGATGGCATCTCTGCTTCAAAATCCTAAAGATCCTCATTGTGATTCACTAATAAGAGCCTGCCAAAGGCATCATACAACATTCCTATCCTCCACTAACACTTCTAGCTGACTCCTCCCGCACAGCCTCACAGGATTTCAGCTTTGATTCTTGTTACTCATAATTATATTTAGTTCTAGGGGAAGGATATATAATCCCTAAACTCTTGGTGTGTGTGTTTGATATGGACCCTATGGTGAACAGAATAATCCCCCTTCCCCAAAGTTGTCCACATCTTAGACCCTGGAATTCATGAATATGTTAGCTCTCATGTCAAAGGGGACTTTGCAGATGTGATTAAGAGTGTTGAGATGGGGAAATTACTCTCTTTTATCCAGGTGGACCTAATGTAACTGCAAAAGTTCTTAGAAAGAGGGAGACAGGAGAGATGCAGTCAGAGAGTAGGAGATGGATGGGACAGACATTGGAGCAGTACAAGAAAGGAGCCATGAATGAAAGAATGCAGATGGCCTCTAGAAGTGGAAAAGGTAAGGAAATAAATTCTCCCCTAGAGGCTGCAGAAGGAATACAACCCTGCTGTCACCTTGATTTTAGGACTTCTGACCTCCAGAACTGTAAGATAATAAATTTGTGTAGTTTTAAGCCACTGAGTTTGTGGTGATTTGTCACAGTGGCAATAGGAAGTCCTCATGTGAAACTGGACCCAAAAGGAAATGACATGTGTTTGCGCAGAATCCTCTCCCTCCCTGTATACTCCTCCTCCCCTTCCCAGTCTCTGTCATTCTCCAAAGACTGGCTCCAGGCAAACTACTGAAGGACACAAAGTCATTGCAAGACTGTTCCTTCTACCCCTGCTGCATCCTGTGTCCTTATGTAAACCCCTAGCTACCTGAGGGTCCTACCGGAATTCTCCCTCTGTTCCATCAAGTTTTTTCATCAAGCCTTCCTTTTTAATTCTTCTTTTGCTCAGGATTTGAACTCTAATTGAAAAATGATAAATTATTAAATGATTCTATGACTTTTATTTTCAAATATATTTGAAACGCATTTATATATATATATTTTTGAAACACATTTATATTTTTATAGTGAGTTCTTACAGACTGTGTCTAAGCCACGGAAAGAATTACTGTTATGGTGAAAATTTCAGTATTGTAGCAGGCTAATCCCGGGAAATTTGGGGTCTCTCAAATTACATCAGGTAAATCAAATCTATGTGCAGGACATTTTCGGACTCCTTATTGCTTATCCCCAAGTGTCCAGTGTTCATCAGTGTTTCCTATTGTTGCATCTGTAAAATCATAACATTTTCAAAGTTTTTTGTTGTTCAGGTACACACTTGTGTTTGAAATGTTATTTAGGAGCTCATCGAAGTAACTATGTCCTCTTGTCTAGTTTGTCTTCCTCTCAGGTTCTGTTAGATGAGATAGTAAGACATTTTCTGTTGCTCCATCCTCTGAGTCACTCAAATTATTATTGCTGGTCTCCTTGGTTCTGGTAGCCTGGTTGAGTAGAGTTTGTGTTAGTAGCTCTGGAAAGATTTTGAGTCCATGCAAGAATGGGAGAGGTTCTTAAGGAAGATGTACTTCCATCTTTCTAGCCTAGGAATGTTAGTTGAAATTGCACACAAAAGAGATACTTTTTTATACTTTGATTTTCTTATTTTATTCCAGCTTTATTGAGATATAATTGACATATAACACTTTGTAAGTTTAAAGTGTACAACCTGTTGATTTCATACACTTACATATTGCAAAATAATTACCATAATAGCATTAGCTAACACCTCCATTGTGTTGCATAATTACAGTATCTTTTTGTGGTGCAAATCACTTAGCAACTTTCAAATATATAATACAGTATTATTAGTTATAAGAAATATGTATATTAGATCCCCAGAACTTATTCATCTTACAACCAGAAGTTTATATTTAAAAGAGATACTTTTAAATTGCCATGGTCAAAATGCACCATCTCAGACTCTGAGAGTGTTTGCAGTGCTCTTCTTTGGAAAGATTTTTCTTTTAGACAGTTAAAACCAGCTGCCTCCATTTTCTCAGCTTCTAGGCTCTAGTCTTGCAACCATCCCAGTCCACAGTTCAGCCTTGTGAGCCCACGCCCTGGATTTGTTCCTCTGTGTCCTATGACTTTGTATATGACAGGAGGAAGCCAGTAGTGAAACGGAGAATAGCTTTTCTCCAGGACGGTCTTAGAGCAGAGATGGACTAAGCACTATTCCACATCTCTTTTGTTAATAGACCCTACCTTAGGAGGCCACCTGTGATGGACTGTTTGCAAAATGGCCACTATTATTCCCCTCTCTCCATCTGCATTCCTTGTTATGTAACTGTGCAGCTGCTCCCCTTAAGAGATTGAGTATATTTCCCCAGCATTTGAATCTGGGTTGGCCTGATGATTTGTTTTCAGTGGAAAGCAGCTGAAGTGATGCTGGGTCGAATCTGAGCCCAGGCATCCACCTGTTCTCCTGGAACCCTACTCAGCTTCCAAGTAAATACTTATGGGGGCAGAGCCTGCTAGAGGATGAGAGACAACCTGAAAGAGAGACAAGCCATCTGAGCAGAGGCCACCCTAGACTAACCAGCACCCAGCTGACCCAGCAGCTGACCACAGATATCTAGCAAGCCTAGCTGAGACCTGAAGAACTGCCAAGCTGAAGTCAGCTAATTGCCCACCTGCAGAATTCTGGCTAAAACATGGTTGTTTTCAGCCACTGTGTCTTGGAGAGGTTTGTTATGCAGCCAAAGGTTACTGATTTGTCATCAAGGTTAGAAGTATTTCCAAATTGCAAGTTACATCTGGGTTACCACACCTGCCACATAAGAGTAAAGAAAGAGCAAAGAATGAACTATATATGAAACAGAGATATAGATATAAAAGGAGTAATTTATTGTCAGGTTGCTGTTACTCTCAGCCAGTTCTGATTATAATCCAGTTTCTTCTCCCATAAATAAATCACTTTAGAATTCAACACGACTCTTTTGTTTACCAGACCCAGAAATTCCCCTGCATTGGCTTAAGTAAAGAAATATTAGTCTCAGGGGTATCTCATGGATCCCAAGGGTCTGGTTTCTAAGACCCAGCAAGGTCTTCTTGAGCAGCTGGTCCTGAAACTGGAATATAGTCTGGAACCAAGTGAGCTACTTTCTCTACCTCGTTTTTCTACCTCTTTCTCTTTGGTGTAAGATCTCTCATCACTTCTGTATGTTTGCTTCACTTTTTCTCTCTTCAGTTCTCTGCTTTCACATGGCTTCATTATACCCATTCCAAAACAGCAGCTTCAGACTCAAGTCCTCAGCACCTTCTAGTTCACCTTCTATAAATTCAAATTTCCACCCAGAGAGAATCCAGTTTGGTCCACTGTAGTTCAGTCAGGTGTGTTTGAGTGGTGATTGTCAGGGTCAATAAAGATATCCTGTCTACCACCCCCCCTTTTTTTGGACATTGAGCACGTATCTTTTTTAAGAACCAGAGGACTGCATTATTCTTCTTAATCTCTACTACTTGCAGGAACCATGCCCTGCTTTCTGTAACTCCTATTTTTTAGCCAAACCACCAATAGATTTTTACCTTTGCTTTCCAGTGGAGGATTAACTTCTTTGTTTATTGGAGGAATATGAATGAGAATGATCAACAATTTCCTTTCCTGATCAGATGAGGGCAGGGATTGGAAAGTCTTTCTTAGCCCAGTGTCCTGCCTTGTATGTGTTTATGATGCTCCTGGTGTCCCAAGACTCAGGAGTTCCAGCCTCTCCTTTGTATGAAGCTAGCTTCCAGTGTCCATAACATAACATTCTATTCAGCATCTGGGTTTGTCTTCCTTTTTTAAAATTTTGTTTTGTTTTATTTTACAATAGTCAAAATGTAGAAGGCTGCTGATTGAGACACTCTCTAGTAGCAGTTTATAGTTATATGGATTTTATGGAATAGAAAATGTTCAAAAATAAATCTCTGTACTGACATATGGTTACCAGGTCTATATTTTGCCACATAAAGCCATTACAATCTCCCATATCCAATCATTGTCATTTACTGTTATATTGAAATGAAGGAAACTGCCATTTTTGTAGGTCAAAAACAGTTGAATATTGGCAGTTTCCTGTGGTTCAGTGTAATATATTGAAACATATTTTAACTTGAGAACTATAGGAAGGATACAATCTTATAATAAAGGACTGTCCTTTACAATGAGTTTATTTAGCTTCATGAAAAATGCACTACACTTTCCTTAATTTTCTTATTTCATCATGAACCATGACACTTTATAATGGTCTGGCACTAGTTTTTGATGTATCTTTTTTTAAACACAGGTCTAGTGAGTCACATCTGTGTGACCCTCTCGGGATCACTCTCATTCCTGAGAATGCTTTTTTCGTAGGCTCTGAGGCAGGATTCTGGCCTTCCCTTGGTTCAAAGTTGTTTTCAAAGAACAATCATCTTTGAGATCCTCTTGTTGGATGAGTCCTTCACTTGCACCAAACTTGGGTATTTAGGGGACATATTTGCAGTACCCAATTCATTGTCACATAAACAAAGAAGTCTCATTTACAAAAGGAGCCTCAGTAACCCATGGCTCCTCACTAAAATATGCAAAGCAGTTTTTCTATCAACCATGAGTTAAAGATGCTTCCCTTTGGTTTGTGTTTCTTGCACAACTTTTCTCATCTCAGACAACTCCCCTATCACCCTCTGTTTCCTACCCAAGGGATCTTCATCTCTCTTACAAGTAAGGTTCAGACAGATTGTGTAACAAAATGGTTTTGGTTATTAAAAACATCTTTTTAGCTCTTGGCACAATAAGCAAAACCACTCCTGATGAAAAGAAGTCTCTCTCTCCCATATGGTTCTCCAAAAAAGTAAAATTTTCTGAATTTACTGTACATGTGAAAACAATAAACAATTTGCATTTCTTTCTTTTTCTAGTAATTCAAACTCTGACCTGAGGGTTTTTAAAGAATGAGTTTAGTAATTTCTACATTGTTCCACTTTCTGAAATATTACTGATTCTCGTGAAATAACTAAGCCTTAGCCAAATGTTTCAGTTTATCTCTCTTTTTTTGTGAATCTGTAAATGCGTCAGAAAAACGTTTACTGTAATGTTAGAATGTGCATATGTTGGCATTAAAACTGTGGTTTGGTCCCTACAGGGAATCAAGTGGAAGCAAAATTACAGTTAATTCCTGGTATCTCTGGTAATGGGGAACAGACTGAATTTGTACCAATGATATTTTAAAAAATTTATTTTAGACATTAGATTGAACCTTGTCCTACACTAAACCTTTTGCCAGAGATCCACAAGTAGTCAAGTTGTTCTCTTCCCTCTTTCTCTTGGTTCAGCCAGACTCTGGGGTAGAGAAATGGCCAGCAGGAAAGAAGGGTAGAATCAAAAGACTTTCTCACAAATCTCATGGTCATTGGATTTTTCTCAACATGTTGACTACAGCTCTTTTGTGGGAAAAGGAAACTACTCTGTAGTTAAAGAGGATGACAGTCTTCCTGCTCCTTTTGTAAGGTGTCATGTCTTTCCTTATAATTGGAGAGATAATCATCCACTGAAACTCTTGTTGCCTCCTTTGCAAATTCAGTTTTCAGTTTATAACTGAAAACAGAAGTAAAACAATTTTAGAGCATTCTGAAGCCTCTTTGAAGCTATTCTCTCAAAAGGGAAGCTTTGAAATACTGCTTAAGGAGAAGAAAGAATGCCACCAAAAAACCTTCTACATCTAGTTAATATCATGCAAGAGAAAGGATTTATTTTATCTCGCTCAGTCTCTAACCCTTTGGGAGAAGGAGATGATATATAAGCTCTTTATGGCCTCGTGGCTCCCATAAGAGTTTTCAATAAAGTGGAGGGGCAGGGTCTCACTTATTCTGGATCTGGAATGTTTCTTGAATGCAAAAACTCACATATTGCAGGGACAAGAGTACACTGCACTCATGATGTACAGATGTAATGCTCCAGTGATGTAAGCCACTAATTTGTTCTGGAACCATTATTGTTATCTGTTGAAGAAGACTTAGAAAGTGATTTCCAGTTTTAAAGTCCTGGCGATTGGAACTCTCTGCCACTCATCGAGATAATCCTCATACAACTCTGTGAAAGCTTTGGATACATGTGTGTGTATGTGTGTACGTATATAGTAGGGATAGGGAAAACCTTAATTAAGTACATTAGAAACTCAAAAAACCCCAAAATTAAATGATGGTTTCAAATAATGCTGGATATCATAATTAGTCCCAGATGGTTCCTTTGTAGTCAGGAGAGTTCTCCCAAGTAGCCACATTTCTTTGTTAGAATGTCAAAATAGAAACTGAATTAGGCCCCTGCACTGTGTCCTCACGCTCACAATTTTTTTGAAGTTTTGCTACATAGACCTTGCAAGACGTCCATTGAGGCAAAGAGATTGTGTCCTGCGTAATAGATTCTTTAGAAGGCAGCAGATGTTCTCTGAACCAACCTTTATACTCTCACAACCAAGGGTTTCTCTTCCCTTCTGGTTTTCTGTATTTGCTTTTGGTAATGGAAAATGTTTTCCCTTTCTATAGTTGATCTCTTCAGTAGGCTCATTGCCCTGGGGAAACAGGCCTCATTGGTCTCAGGGTATCAGCTCCATTTGCTGTAGGAAGCCAGACTTATCATTGCATAGGGAGCTTTGATTCCCATGGAGAACAGCCAGGCAGAACAGGGAGAGGTGTCTTTAAGCAAATTCTGTTTGCCATGGAAAACCAGGGAAAATCATACCAAAGAAAACACATAGCTGATGCCAAAGAGGGTGTTGTTTTTAGTCTTTTCCAAGAGACATCAGTTGTTCCTTAATATCTCTAATAGAAAACTTGTCAGAAGAAGTAAATTTATTTCCAGTTCTATCCTACTAACAAGTTTTGCTGATTAAGTTACTTAATTGGTTCCAGTCATCAATAAGGAAAATGTGGACACACCCAGTCTTTTCGTATAAATGAATTCCCCCAAATCTGCATTTATTTATTTTTAGGATTCAAGTTTCCTTTAAAAAAATCCTCAAAATATTTCCCTTTTAAGTAGATGGATTAACACACACAATCTGTTCTTCCTTACTCAAAGAAGACTAAGTCAATGATTCATTGCTTTTCCATCAGCTGGTACTTGATTCAGAACAGAATGAAGTAGGCTTTATCTCTCATGATGTAAATAGTGGACTCTGAGAAGTCCACATGACAGTCAGTCAGGAGTGAAGTAAGGCATTTTGTGTCTAGTCAGATTCATTTATATTTAAAGTCAAAGATGATTTTTATTATGTAATATTTAGGTAAATGAACAATGGCATTTCCTCCCTCTCTCTAGATCAACATATTCATTTTATATGCTCTTTTATTTTAAATTAGTAATGTAATAAAATGTAATGCATTTTGTAATAAATGTATAGGTGAACAGTGAATCACACTAAAATTAAGTTTTCCCATGGAATAAAGATTATTCATTACATGTATCTGCCAGCTTTTTAGGAGAAAACAGACTTATTTCTTAGATCATGTGAACCAAAACCATCCCTCAGTTTTGTATGAGATGTCTAATGGAATAAGCAAAACATATTCCCTCTTTTGAAATAGATGGGTAATTGCTGAAATTCTCCACTTTTCTCTTTAGTGAGCATATTGAATTCTGCACTGAATTCAGTGCATTGAATAATTGAATACTGCAGTTTTGAAACAGAGGTATACATTTCACTTACTGTTGTAAAAACACCTTATTTCTGTTTTTAATCACCCCACTATTTGTATTTTTCACAAAGGACAATTTGATTTTATAGCTAATTTGAAACAAATGACCAATAGGCAAAGTAGCAAAATTGTCATCAGGTTGGCATTCTCTTATTAATATCAAGGTGATATTAATTATGCAGTCAGGGATTATCAAATGCTCGAGTAGCATAATACCATCTAAATTGTAGTGCATATGTTAAGTTATAGTACATATTTTATTAATATTCATGTATTTTGTTAATATATCACACATACTTTTGATTTCAGGCTATGTCCCTATAAACTCATATAGATTCACATAGCCCTATTGTTATATTTAATAACTTCTTATTGGAGCTGATTTCTCACCCACAGGATTTTTTTTTTTTTTTTTGAGTTTAGGAGCACTAAATCATTGGTATTAGGATTGTGAGGAACTGGGCAAGTCATTTAAATTAGTTTTATATTATTTAAGGATGCAAATGCTCTAAGACAGAAAGCAAATATGAAGTGTCTATCATTAATGCTATATAGCATTGTCATCCTTAAAACAGATATTTGGAATAAGTGATCTCATTTATTCATTCATTCATTTACTCATTTTTTTGTTCACTTATGCAGCAAATAGATATTGAGTACCTACTATGTACCAGATACTCTGGTTGGTGCTGAGACACACTGATGAGAAAATTCAGCTACAGGTCCTGCTTAGAGTTTGGTGGAATAATAGGTAACATTATTCAACATCTAATCTCCAGTTACCTTTACAATTCAGACATTCTACACATCTAAGAACCATTCAGTTATATTATGGAATCTGTAATCCTGGTGGAATTCAGGGTGATGAAGGTGACAGCCTTCTATTCCTTGCTCATGCCCTTGAACCTGGAGAGCAGAGGGCTGGGAAAGGTGACATGATGGCAATGTTAGTGGAAGAGGAGGTAGCTACCCTTGGGAAGCTCGTGGTAGGGATGGGTTTATTTTTGTTGGAGGGTGAGGGTAACTGTATGTGTTTGTGGGGTACCACGAAGGTGATGATTACGTTCAGATTAAGGAAAAGCAAAGTTCAAATCCCTTTGTCTTTCAGTGGTTGAATGAAAGTCTGAATCAGCTTGGGTAATACACACACCAGAAAAACACCCCTGAAGTCTTGTTTTGAGGTCTACATTTCTTCTCTTGCTAAAAAATGAATTTCCTCTGAAATCCTTATTATATGGAATGAGGAGTTAAAGAGATGCCTTGAGACCAGTGAAATAAAGGAAGTCACTTTTCTGAAAGGAAATTTCGTGTTAGATCATCTCTAGTCTCAGGAATTTCTTGGGCCTGCCTCTAATGGAGTGGAGATAATAATCTTACCCATAGTTGTGTTTCTACATGAACAACTCTCTGGACATGCTGAGTACCGTTCTTGGAGCAATAGATTTGTTAGAGGACTAAAGAGAGTAACAATAGATTATCTGACTAGATTTTAGTGCAACATTTTTTTTTAGGGTTTGATGAAATACGACCTATAAAGTGAGTTATGGATGTGCTGAACTGTATGGGCTTTTGACCCATGGGTGGAAACAGACCATGTGAATCAAGGACTGAGACTATGTAGATGTCTACCAAATTGTGGAGAAATAGATGCCCTAGGCATTGAAGAGGTTGTGAGGTACAGGCTTATTGATCATCTTTAGAAATGTTTTGCTAAAAGAAGTCAATAACATATAACTGACAATGGATTAAGAGGCAGGCATATTAGAGCCTTCCAATGCCAGTGAGCATGGGGAGCAAGAAAAGTCTGAAGCTTGGGAGTTGATTTTTTGGAAAGCAGCTCATTTGAGAAAGAGGCAAGGAGGCTAAAATTTGGTGAATTGGACACAGAGCTGATGCTCGTGTGGATGCTGTTGAATGGCAAACCCTATGTATTGGGAAAATGACTCTTGTAAACTGAATCTTGATTTTCAAGAAATGCAGATAGAGAGGAGAGAGAGAAGTTCTAGAAATAGAGCAATTCACATGGGGAAAGTGAGGAGTGTTTGAAAGAAAAAAGTAAGTATAAGAATTGAATGTGAAAGTGTGAGTATAAGTAACTCATTGCTTACCTTAATCTATTTGTTATATATATAAATAATTTCCCCCCAGGAAGAATTATTCTTTAAACAGGGCAAATATGCTGAGAAAGAGAAAGAGTAATAACTTTTAGACTCAGAAGAGTTCCTTAAGGAAGATGGCTATTTTAGGCTGTATAATAGGTAGCACTGCCAGGGATCAAGGAATCCAGCATGTGGTACAGAGTATAGAGCTTTGCCCTTACTTACCTCAGGAGTGGTGGTCCCCTGCACCCCAGATTGTACAGTGAGTGACTTCTTTTGGGGATATGCCCAGAACCTTGTATTCTGATCACTTTGTCTTCTCAGATCTGAGGATATGAAGAACCACACGGAGCTGCCAGTTCTGTCAATTCTGTGATGCTACCTGATCTGGGATGAATTAGATGCAGGATTGAGGCCTGCCACGTGATGTGCAGGATGCGTAACAGGCATCTGCAAAAGTAAAGAAATAACTGTGATGTCTTCTTCATAAACTGGTTTGCCTGCATGTTCATATATAACTTAGGCACTGGAAATAACTTTAAGAAGTGTTCAGTTAATTTTGAATAACTCTACAGGTATTCAATAGATATTTGAAATCAATCAGTTAGAAAGCAGTCTTTATTACATGTCTAGTATGTTCCTAGAACTCTGATAGAACTGTAGGAAATTCTTTAAAAAGCTCCAAGGAGTTTATAATTATGTTGACTTGTTTAAAAATGGGTGTATTATTATCTTAAATTTTTTATTTAACAGATATTTATATAAAGAATATTATGTGCCAGGGGTTTTTCTAGGTGCTTTATAGATATTAACTCCTATAGTTATCTAGATTAAATGACCCAGTGATTGGAAGTGAATTTATGTAGAACTAGTATAGATAAGTCTTCTTGAACAGAGGAATACAAGAGGTTGGATATGTACTGTGAACTTAGGAAAACCTAGAAATGGACTGTGATCTACTGCTTTTCATGTCTAGAGCACACTCTATGTAAATTTGTCAACTAGGTAAACTTTGCCTACATATTATTCTGCTTTCTAATGTCAACTGAGCCCTATGGTTGTTTTTTGCTTCATAAAGTCTCTCTGGCTTCCTGATTGAATTTATCTATGACTTATAAGACACTGGAGTGGGCCACACATTTATGCCAGTATTGGGTGCCAGGAATTACAGTAAGCTGTTTAGGGAGATATCTGAGGTATGTTTTGGGAAGATGTCCAATGATTCTCCTTGTATCTAGAAGTTTTTGTCTTTCATCAATGAAAGATGTAGTGAATTTAACCAGTTCACATGACGATTAGGTTCATGCTGACTAGAAGTACCCCTCACCTTTCCTGAGAAAACTCAGAGCCATGGGTAAATTATGCTGAGGAACTGGGTTGCAGGAACTTCTGTTTACCCACAGGATGTTTTAAACATTCAAATTGAAGTAATAATCCCCATGCTCCCTTCCTCACCAGAGTAGACATTCCTCTAGTGGAGGTGCCAACCCGATTCCATCCAAATTCAGTGTCATTCCTAGAATAGCTAACAGCCACTGCTAAACATTTCCCAAGTAAACCCAGCTGAGAATAGTGTCTTCTTTCTAGAGCTCTGACACAAAAAATTCAACATCCTATTGGAGTCAGATAAGCTGGACTTTTTTTTTTTTTGGAGAGCTTTGTCCGAGTGAGACTGAGAAGGATGGAGTCTGAGAAAGACTCATGTTGATTGGGAGTCTAGTAAGATCCTGTATCATCTGTGACATGGCACTGAGTGATATGCAACTAAAAGTGCCTGTGGGTATACCTAAATGCTGAATCGACCACCTGTCAGTCCCCTGGGCACCAAAGAAACTCTACCCAACAATCAAACTAAAATTTCACTCTTAGTATCTTGCAGTTCTTAAACATTAATTGGTACTCTCTAATAGCTCTCCCACTTGTTCTGCTATAATTTGTTGGGAATGCTGAAGTTCCATCCTGCTTTTTTAAGCCAGAAAGCCAGAAAGACATGTTTCCTTTTTAAGAAGTTCAATTTATAAGGACTTACTATTTAGTCCCCAAGTTTACTGTCACCTTATAATTGATCAGTTCCCTGATCCTCCTAATGACTTTGAGAGAGCAAGAATTATCATCCTATTTTTATTACTGAGAAATAGAGGCTCAGATGGGTACCTACTTATGGTTCATTTTTAGCAAATGGCAGATATGGAACTAGATCCCAGGTCTTTTTTGAACTTTCTTCATCCCAACCTTGGTCCACATGCCCAAATGACCAAGACCTTTGCGCCCACCTCCTCCAGCTCATGTATCTGCTTTAGTTTGGCAAGAAAAAAGACTTTGGGGCTAGGAATGGGTGTCTATCCAGAACACAATGTTTGAGGCAGATGTTCTGATTTTCTCCAGTACCAAAAGGATCATTTTTATAACATTTCTTGTATGATTCTCTGTAACCCGTAAGAGTATCACAATATTTTTTTGTCTGAAGCACAGATTATATTGTTTCAGCATGGCTGCATTTGTTTAACATAGATGGTTTGCATCTAGCCTGCCTTGTGCTTTCTTTTCTGGCCTGAATTACTCCTTCCAAGTTAGAATGTTTTTTCTTCCTTGGCAGCCATTAAAAATCATCGGCAACATGGCCACCCTCCAGAAACACTTCTGTAATGCCAACCACAGGACTCAGCATCTCAAAATAAGAATTGAAAATGAGATTTAAGTTAATGCTCAGAAAGGAATCTTTCCACGTGTCTTTACTAAAATTTGGTAAAACCTATTCTAGGGAGAAGTGCGAAATATATGAAACCTTTATTGCAACTTCCCATAAAATCCTTGGCTGAGTAATTAGTGAGAGCTCGTCCTTTTTAATCTGATTCTCTCCTATTAGCTGCATTTTTATTCTTTAACTTAAGGTTATGTAAGTTCAGAGGACTTTCTCATTCTGTGCAGTTGAGCAGGATTCTGGGAGGAAGCGGGGCTCCTCACCAACAGTTCCCAAGCTCTTGAAGTTTGTATTTCCATTTAGCCGTCATTTGTTGCTTCCTTTATGGAACAAATTAAACTCACCAAATGATAAAACATGGAATGAAATAGTTTGAGAATAGAGTTTAAAGTTTGTTAAAAATTCAGTGTGGAAACTGTAAAGTTAAAAAAAAATTAATTAGCTGTAAAGTTAAAAAAAATTAATTAACTGTAAAGTTAAAAAATTTAATTGAAAAATTAATTTAAATTAATTAATTTAAAAATTAATTAATTAATTAAAAACTGTAAAGTTAAAAAAATTAATTAGTTCCATCTAAAACTCACTTCTACTTCATTCCATAAAAATGATTATATCCTAAAATAATCATTTTTATTTGCTTTTTTGTGTGTGCTTTACTCAGCTTTCCCCTGTATTTTCATCTTACTACCGATTTTGAAGTACACAGTCTAAAGAATCAAGCTTTAAATTCAGTCTAGTCACTTACAATTCCTCAAATGCTCCAAATCTGATTTGTTACTAGCACCTTCCTTCCTTCCTTTCTGCTGTCCTTCCTATTTGCACACAAACTATCATAGAAATTCTTAGGGCAGGCTGTTAGGGATTAGTAAGTGTTATGATTCCCTTTTCCTAAAATAAATAAAAATAAAAATCAGGGTGAATTCAAAGATGAGACAGTAAACCCATTTAATATAATCCTGACTTTTTTTTCTTATTTCATTTTTACAGCTTTTATATGTGTTTGGAGAAGTGTTAGGGACATTAAATCTGGAGAATAACAGGACAATTCTGCAGCTGTCTTACTCCTCAGTAGTCTATAAACTGCACCGCATCTCACACCTTTGCTCAGATTTCAATTTAGATTAATGTATTTAGTCACTCATCCAGACTTGGAATGTATCAGCTTTATTGCTAACGTCTAAGAAAATTTAGCTTGTTACTTTCTAAAATTAACTGTCTTGTCTTCGGTGAATTACTGTAGATTAATACAAACCTAAAAGTTAATTATTTTTTCCCAGAATAATTTTGTTCCCTATTGATCCTTTGGACTCAGATATTTCTGGCAGACCATCTCTTGTCTACACAAATTATGATGTCACAAAGTTACAGATTTTAAACTTATATGGAAGCCCTTAGAAGGTATCCATATTTTTTTCAGTACGACAGTCTTAGCTTTTGTCTCAGGCTGAACCTAGGCTGAGCAGCTTTCAAAATGTTGAGTTTTCTCCTGAGTTTCTGGAATCCTGCTAGGACCTGCTGAACCAAAAAAAAAAATAACACGTCTACGGTTCATAGTCCGTAGATTTTTTAAAAATTTAATTTAATTTCAATTTATTTCATCTCATTCTTTTACCTTATTAGACTCCTACTGTTTTTCAACTTTATTGAAGTATGATTGACAAATAAAATTGTATATACTTAAAGTATAGTGTGGTGATTGTATATACATATGTGTTGTGAAATGATTACCACAATCAAGTTAACATATCCATCTCCTCATATAGTTACTCTTTTCCCCTTTTTTTTGGTAGTAAGAATACTTAAGACCTATTCTCTTAGCAAATTTCAAGTATACAATACATTATTAGCTATAGCCACCATGCTGTACATTAAGTCTCCAAACTTTTCATCTTATAACTGAATGTTTGTACCGTTTGACCAACATCTCTCCATTCCCCCACCCCTGGCTTGTGATAGCTATCATTCTTTTCTTTGTTTCTCTAAAAAGTTCTGTTCAGCTTTTTTAGATTCTACTTATATTTGATACCTGCAGTTTTTGTCTTTCTCTGACTTCTTTCACTTCGCACAGTGTCTTCCAGTTTATTCATGATGTTGCAAATGGCAGAATTTCTTTTATTAAGGCTGAATAATATTTCATTATATATGTAGATAATACCACATTTTCTTTATTCATTCATCTGTTGGCAGACACTTAGGTTGTTTTCATATCTTGACTTTTGTAGATAATGCTGAAGTGAACATGGGAGTGCAGATATCTCTTTGAGATAGTACACCCGAAAGTGGGATTGCTGGATGATATGGTAGTTCTATTCTTAATTTTTGAGGAACTTCCATACTGTTTTCCATAAAGGCAGTATGAATTTACATTCCCACCAACAGTGTAAAAGCCTTCCCTTTACCCACATCTTTGCCAGAACTTGTTATCTTTTGAGTTTTTGATAATAATTATCCTAACAGATAGGGGGTGATATCTCACTGTGGTTGTGACTTGCATTTCCCTGATTATAGTGATGTTGAACACCTATTCATATAGCTGCTGGCCATTTGTATGTCTTCTTTGGAAAAAATATCTATTCAGGTCCTTTCCCATTTTTTAATCTGGTTATTTGTTTTTCTGCTATTGAGTTGTATGTATGCCTTATATATTTTGGATATTAACCCGTTACCAGATGTATGATTTGCAAATATTTTCTCCCATTGCACTGATTTTCTTTTCATTTTGTTGATTGTTTCTTTTGCTGTGTGAAAACTTTTAGTTTAATGTAGTCCCTCTTGTTTATTTTTGCTTTTGTTGCTTGTGCTTTTGGTGTCAAATTCAAAAAATCATCACCAAGACCAATGTCAGAGAGCTTTTCTCCTATGCTTTCTTTTATGAGTTTTATGGCTTTAGGTCTTAATGTTTAAAATTTTAAGCCGTTTTGAGTTGATTTTTGTGTATTTGTATATGATATAAGGGTCCAATTTCGTTCTTTTGCAAGTGGATATCCAGTTTTCCCTAAGAAAAGGAGATGTGTCCACCTGTGATGTGTCCACCTGTGGGCAGCACATGTCCAGTGGGATAGCACAAAGTTGGACCTCCTGGATGATCTATCACATAGTCTGCATTCATTTGGTAAACTGAACATGTGACTTGTCAGAAACATTTTTCTACAGTGCTTTGGTATGTGCTTTGTAAGGGAAATTTAATCCATATGCATCAAAGATTCATTTACATTTAAATCATTAAAGCATTGTTCCGAGTTTTTGATGTCTAACAAGTCTTTTGACTTTTTCCAAGCAGTTCTAAGTGCTTTGCCAAGGGCAAACCTAATGCCCATCCCCAGAAAATTCAGGTTTTCTCCTTGCATCTAAAAATCCTTGCTTCCGTCTTAGGGAAAAGTTCCCTAGTTGTCAGCATCTACCTGCTCCCAAGTGTCTCAGAGCCGCAGAGCTCTGGAAGAGCAAAATATTGTATCGCATGATTTACACATCTGGCCCAAATTTGGGCCTGTTTTCTAACTTAGCAGGAGGCACAAGATGTATTTTACTTTCATCTACCTCTGCTTTCATTGGATACATTGTGTGACGCCAACACCAGATGATTCTGAGTTCATCTGGTCAACAAAAATGGAAAGGAAGAAGCTCCTTGTCATTGTAAGGATTTGGGGCAAACATGTTAAAGAGCATGAGTGCTTACAGAAGACATATTATATTTCTATTCTTTCCAAGACTAAAGCTACTCTATCACTGGTGGATCTGTGTTTTGCCAATAGTCCTATGTCTCTCACGTTACTAATAACTTTAGTTATCTTGATTAGAGTTAGGGCTGGCCCTAGGACAATGTGGCCATGCAGGGAAGGATGCCACCGGAAGACACCTCTTTCAGTATCTCTTCCCTTCTTTTTCCCTTTTGGCATTTTTCTTACACTCTTTCCCTTAGTAATCTTTGCTTGGAAATTATCCTTCCAGTCATCTAGCAAAACATAGGTAAATTAAGTCCTATGAAGTTGTTACTGAGAGCATACTACTCTCCCAGGCCTGGTGACAACTTGAGGCAGGGATTATATTATGTTCCATTCATTTCTGTGTCCCTGGTGTCTAATACAGTGCCTGGCTTACAATTTGATACTCAAGTCATGTGTGCTGAATAAATATTTTGTCTTTGTACATGACACAGTAAGCTAAATTCAGAAGCCTAAGCCTCTGATCATGAAATTTCAGCTGTTGACCTAATCTCAACAAATATCCTTGTCTTCCTCTATTTTGTCTAGTGGCTTCGTCCATTCACACCTTAAATCCACAGCAGAAAATACACCAACTAATGGCAATCCATTGGGCAATGATTTTGAGTAGAATTCTTTCTGATACCCTCCAATCACCCCAGAGAGTGTAGGAAGTGTCCTACACTCAGGACAGAATGAGGCTGACCCTTCTCTGCCAACTGGCTTGTCCTTGTGTGGAGGCAGTGCTTTCATCACTTGCTTTCTACAAGATTCTGGTCTCTTCTCTGTGGGTTGAAGTTCTCATCTCTGTAGTGGGGTGGGAGGGTTAGAGTAGTTCAGTCATTCTGTACCTTTTATTTAAATTTTTTAAAATTTTATTGAAGTATAGTTGATGTACAATATTTGTAAGCTACAGATGTGCAATGTAGTAATTCATAATTTTAAAGGTTATACTCCATTTATAGTTATTATAAAATATTGGCTATATTCCCCATGTTGTATAATATACCCTTGTAGCTTATTTATTCTATATATAATAGTTTGTACCTCTTAATCCCCTACTCCTATATTGCCCATCTCCCCTCCCCACTGCAAGCCACTAGTTTATTCTCTATAACTGTGATTCTGTTTCTTTTTTGTTATATTCACTAGTTGGTTATATTTTTTAGATTACACATATCAGTGGTATCATACAGTATTTATCTTTCTCAGTCTGACTTATTTCACTTAGCATAATACCCTCCAAGTCCATCCATGTAGTTGCAAATTGCAAAATTTCATTCTATTTAAGGCTGAATAGTATTCCATTGTATATATGTATATAGATACCATATCTTCTTTATCCATTCATCTGTTGCTGGACACTTACATTGCTTCCATATCTTAGCAATTATAAATAATGCTGCTATAAACGTTGGGGTGCACATATCTTTTTGAATTAGTGGGGTTTTTTTTGAATATATACCCAGGAACGAAATTGCTAAGTTGTATGGTAGTTCCATTTTTAGTTTTTTGAGAAACCTCCATACTGTTTTCCACAGTGGTTGCACCAACTTGCATTCCTACCAACAGTGTACAAGGGTTCCCTTTTCTCCACATCCTCACCAACATTTGTTGTATTCTTTTTGATGATAGCTATTCTGACAGATGTGAGGTGATAACTCATTGTGGTTTTGATTTGTATTTCCCTGTGATTAGAGATGCTGAGCATCTTTTCATGTGCCTACTGTTCATTTTATATGGCACTTTTCTGATGATGGTCAGGCTTTAGAAATAGTTTGGCTTCAGGTTATTTGCAGGAGGGACGTGGCCAGCCTACTTCTGGCTATCCCTACTGGTCTTTCCACTATAGTTTTGAAGACTCATGTAAGGCCAATTCAGCCAATGACAACACCAGCTTCTTTTGGTGATTGTTGGTGGTATTCAACAGTTAGAAGTAAGTGGGAGCTGGATAGCTCCTTCTCCATACCCTGGCCACGAGGTGTTAGGAATCAGTGAAAGCAAGTCTAAAACAGAATTCTACTGTAATCCAGTGTTTATTAGCAGGCAGTCATGCAATTGGCTTCGTGAGATCTTTGTCCTGTTAGGCAGTTGAACTGAACACTTTGCACAAACATTCACTTTAAGGAAGATTAGAGCAGTATTCTTGGAAGGAAAAAAGCCTTTTAGTTTGAACAGGCAACATGGAAGACTGGACCAGACCTCGAGTCTCACATTGACAGTGAACATGGCAAATTTTATACTTTGTTCATGCAGTGGTTGAGTTGCCTGTATACAGTTTTCATCTGACTACATATCTAGAACACCTCTTATTTTACCAGTAAACATTTACCTAACATCTTTATTCAAAATAATCTTCTGGTGCAGATTTGGAAAGCCATATTGAAAGCTATTTACAATAGGCTTCTCAGAGGATGACTGATTAGGATCTTTTAAATTCTAACTAATCACTCTTGGGGAGTTTAAGTTAGTTAAGATCCACTTTCAGATACATTGTCATGTTTGGCAGCAAGTATTTTAAAATAAATTAGACACTATAACATGACATTGAGATTCCATATATGGATTCCATCAATAAAGATGTGATTAAGCTCCTCCTATATGTACATAAAGGACTAAAATGTCAAACTGACAGTTTTGAACCCTGGTTAGAAGGTTTTGCATGGTTCCTTTACCTTAACGTCAAATAATGTGCGAAATGATCTTAGACATCTGCTGTTTTTAATGTGCTTATTTTAAGTGAAAAATTGAAATAATACTTTTTAAAATGAAATTATGTAATCAGTTTATTATTCACTACACAGTCAACATAGATTTTATTAAAGTCTTGAATATTTTTGTATAAGTCATTTTGATAGTTTTAAAAATTATATAATGTGTCACCTTTGTGAAATCGTGTATTTGTATAAGGAAATGCATTTCAGTCACAGCAGGGGAATTTCATCTGACTCATTCAAGCGTGACTCCTACATTTGTCAGGAATATGGTCATTGCATTCTCATAGTAAAATATTCTTTTATTCTGTCATTATATATTGCAATTTTAGATACAGAATTAATTTCTGCCATATCTTGACAAAGCAACTGGTCATATTTCCAAGCAGTTCAAATTATTTACACATACTCTGAGCATTTTTTCTAATATAAAAAGGTCTCCCCTTTATCAGCCATGCATAAATCCAGACCTCAAAGTATATCAGTGAATACATGTGGTGGTTAAATGTGGCAGTAGAACGTCTTGCTTCATTCAGTCTGTCCCTCCCTCTAAGCACCTACTGTGTGCCAGGCACTGTGCTGAGCATAGGTTTGGATATTTGTGTGCAGCAGTAGGCCAACAGATGCATCCCCAGCCTCCTGGAACTGCAGCCACATACCAAAGGGGAGATGTGCATTGGATTAATGGGCCAGATGACAGTCTTCTGTCTTCCCATTCTGAATTCCGCTGTGAGGTCAGGGGTTATCTTGCTAATTTTGTTTTCAGGGTGTGTGTGTCAGAAGAAGAAGGTAAAATATGACAGCAATTAATTAATTTTGTATGTAAAACACTATATGTATATAATCACCTACACAAAAATAGAGAGAAACCATTGTCTATGTGCCAGGCACTACAGAAGGGGATCACAACAATTCTCAAACTTTTAATTGGTACCCATAGACCAGTGACTCCAAAATATTAATCTGTAGTTCTGATTTTTCAGACTTGTGTGTACAAATGTGTTCTGGGCATCTCCACACAGACATACTTCAAGAACCTCAAATTCAAGGTGAACCAAGGTGTTGTCTGTCTAGATATGGGTGTCTCACCCTCTTTCAGTCAATGGTGGGCCCAGTGCTGAGGCAGAAATTTGGGAGCCACTCTAGAGTTTTCCTACTGTTTAGATTAACATCCAGCACAAGTCCTACTAATGTCCTATTGCTGTGTAGGGATCCCCAACAGTGACTGGGTTACATTTCCTGGGGGCTTGAGTTGGACTTAGGTTGATTTAAAGAATATGGAAGAAGTGTTCCCTCTTACCCAAGTGTTACCCAGGTTACCTAGGTTTGTGGACTAAGTTTTATGTCTCTCATGTTATCTTTTTTTTGGCTTAATATTTGATGTATATGTTTCCTCATCCCATTAATAGCTGACATTGATATCAGTTCGTACCTTGTATACATTGGCTCATTTAATTCTCATAACAGTTCTTTCAGAGTTGACTCCGTTGCTATCTTTATTTTGCAAAGGAGAGAATAGTGACATAAACAACTTGCCCTAAATTCTAGCTAGTGACTGATGAAAGCTGGATTTAAACCCAGGCCGACTGGATCTAAAGCTTGTGCTCTCACCCCTGTGCCATCTGCCTCGCCCTCGCTGGGTTGTGGGTAGATGCCATCCATCCCTTTGAGGACCATACCTTGTGCTTCTGTCCTCTTCATAGGGCTTTACTGAGTGAGGAGTATCAGTGGTGACTGACAAATACAAGTCTATTCACTGATTGACTCATGGTGCCATGAGCACTTACCTCCCTGTGGAAGGAGCCTGGCTCCTCGGTCCTGGCCTCCACCTGACATTGTTTGGCCAAGAAGAGAAGGGTGATTTGAGATGAACTTCTTTCTATTTTGATCTCCCCATTCTCCCAACATTTCCACTGCCTGCTCAGCCATGGGGAGGGTAACAGCTGTATCACTTAACAGCTGGCTGTGTGTCCTTTCTATGGTTTTGATCTTTCAGGCTCTGTAAGGGGGTGCAGCACGGAGAGGCTGAGGAGCTCTGAATGCTGCAGCTACTCTCCTTTCCTTGACAAGCTCTGTGGCATGACCCTCAAGAGTTTTCTTAGTGCTCGGGGACAGGAACCCAGGGGAGCCTCCGATGAATAGCAGAGATGTTTGGGGCAGTGGTGATCAAAGAGGGAATCCTCAAGAAAAATTTGCTTATGATCTTTGTTAGAAGATATTTAAAAGTCCCTTCCATGCCAAGTGATGAGGCCCCTGTGGAGAGCAAGATTCCCTCTCAAACTCACATTCTTATTTCCTGAGGAAGAGGTCACATCAGCCTTTGTGACTTGATTTGAAACCATTGGAATTGAATGTGCCATGCAGACAGAAGCACTCTGTGCTGGAGCTGTGGGCACAACAAGTGAACAGTGTGAACCCTCGCAGCACACCACACGAAGGCCGGGCCAGGGACAACAGAGGACGATTCATGCCCATCTGGGGGCCCCTCCGCTCTGTGAACTCCAGGAGGAAGCTACATGACTGAAGGCTCTTGTAGCTCAGGGGCTGAAGGATGAAATAATGAACCATTCTGTTTCCTTCCCTTGTTCTGATCTAGGCCCAGGAAGTGGAGTGGGCTGAGGGCTGGGGAGACAGTGGCGCAAGCTGTTTCTGGAAGGCTCGTGCTGGCTTCCCACAGGACCATGGGACGTTTTCTCCTGACCCCTGTCAGGCTGACCCCAACCCGCCCAGTGTCAGGAATGTCAGATCTCCTTTCAAAATCAGAGCAACTCATCAAACACTGAAGACCGCAGGCCGAATTGGCCTGTCCCTGAGGATTCAACCTTGGTTGTTTGGGGTATTGAATTTGGTGGTTTTTGAAAAGTGCTCATGCAGCTGCAGATGATGCCGGGGGGATCTATCACAGCTACATGCTGAGCATTCAATCCTGTAGCCTGTGTGCTGGCCCCATTCCTGAGCAAATGAAGGAGTATAATTAATAATAGGTTGTGTCTCTCTAAGGATCGCTGGAGAGAGCTAGCCACGCACTAGTCTTTTGGCCTTTGCTTTAGATTCCACATTTGTTCAGTTGTACTAAATACATCCCCTCCCCATATATGATTAGAGGGCCCAAGAGAGACTTTGTTTCTTCACAATAATGCAACTTTTTAAACTTGAGCACAGAGCAGCTGGTCCCTCATTCACATAACCTCCAACTCCTTGTTCAGCGGCCAGCTATAAGGTAACTGTTCCCACTGCTCAGGTGGCCCATAGCAGGAGGATCCCAGGCTTGAGGCTGGGTACACTGTTCATCCCACTGTCCCCTGCCTGGAAGGACACAGGCCAATAGCCCCCTCCTTGGCTTGGTGCTAGGTGAGCCCTGGGACCTGTGGATGGAGTGATGGGGGAGACTCACACCCTCACCTTTTCCCTCTTCCCCAGCGTGGGACTCTACTGCAGCTGCTGCACAGTGTGCATTTCTGCAGCTGTGTTTTTGGCTCTCAAGATGCAGAGTGTTGGCTGATCTGGTGCTTGGGGCTGCCAACGGGGGTGCTCTGAGTGTTTTGTGTGATTTTAATGTTTCCAACTGGAGTTTTCCTGCTCATTCCAATAAGACCTCTTTCAGTTTATGTTTAGCTCTCTTCTATCTATCTTGGTGAAAAAGAGAGATGGTTATAAGGCAAAAAGAATAGATGTTCTCTCACTTTCTCCCCCACATCAACATTCCTTCTGCCCTGTTTTTTTTCTGGCAGAACTCAGCTCTGCTCCAGGCAGTCCATCCCCGTGAACTGGGCACATCCAGGATCTGTAGGAGAACTCAGCCCTGGACCACTTGGGAAGAGTGTTCCTCAGGGGAGCAATGTGATTTCCCACTCAGTGGCAGAGTAGGGGATGGTCTCTCTGAAGGTTAGAGGATGCCTTCATCAAAAGAGGTCTGAGCTGGCCTCCTTCATGGCATCTGGGGCTAAATTCCTAAAAGATGCAACGAGTGGACTACAGGGGAGAAAAGGGAGACGTACATGAGGTTGATTTTTCTGTAGTCCCATGTGCCTCTCCTTTGTCCCCTGGACAGTGTGCCTAAGATGAGAGGTGGAGCTGAAGGGCAGGCCCTCCTTGGACCTGTATATGTGTTCTAACCACTGCTCTATGTCCTACTTCTGACCTTATTCACTTGCCCAGGTTGATAGTAGCTTCTCTTATTTAAGGATACTTCTTCTTATGGGTAAACCTAGTTAATAATTTTCTCCTAATCTTTTGCTTGAAGGAGACCTGTAGAGATGAACTCTAGTCAGGGATGATCTCTCTGGGCCTAAGTCTAAACCGTTGGTCCTCTCAGAGAATGAGGGCTGGTTCTTGGATTTCAGACATTTTGGCATTTCCTGGGGAAAGAAGGGGAATTGAGGGAGTGAACATCAAAGCACTATATTGAATCTAATGGTGGGCAGGCTTGCCAAAGCCTGGAAATGATTTTGTTCTACTAGCACTAGTACAATCAGTCCAATTTGCCAATTGTTGAATGACCAATTTGCTGAATTTACCGAATTTACTAATTTACCAAATCACTTTTATGGACTTTTAAAGACTTGAGCAATTGGCATGGGCTGGGTTGGCAGGGCCTGAAAGGGCTCTGAGGAGTCAGAAACAATGGTCCCTGCAAACAGCCCTGCAGGCAGGCAGCGCGTAGGGGACTCCAGGGGGCGCCAGTGACCAGAAGGCCATGTACACGGGGTAAATGGGTGGAGAGTTAGATGAGGATTCACTGCCAAAATACAAAGCATTTCTGACAGCTGCTCAGTTCTTGTTTTTAATCCAATTCTTATTTAAAAAAAAATTTTTTTAACCATTCTTTCTTTTGAAAGTCAGCTCACCAGGGTAGACTCTTCACTGACTACTTTGCCTTACACATTCCCCATCTTCCTACCATGTCATTCGAGTGGCTCTCCATCTCTCCTCTTCTCCCCTCTCAATCTGGACCAACAGCAAATCCCTATAATTTTCTCCTGTGGAGCACTAGCAGGACAGTTTAGCTGTCTCCTTTATTGCTTTTATTCCTATGACCCCCATACCTTCAGGGCCCATCTTCTACCACAACAGACTGTCCAAAAGGAAAAGTTTCTTCCCTAAGGCAATCATAGTGCTAATTCTTCAGCTAATTAAAATTTTTTTCTTTATACATCAGTACACTCTAATGATTTTGGAAAACAAAAGGAAAATAAAACCAAATTGTTATAGATTCAGTGTGATAGCCTTCACATATTAGTCACTCAATAAGTATTTTAGGAATTAACAAATGGCAGGGTTTTGTAATGAAATAATGTGTTGGCTCTTCTGAAGTTATAAAGTTGGCAGGGTCCCAGGAGATGGACGTTCAGAGCAGACTGCCTCACTTCGTTTCAACCTAGGTCTTAGAGAAGGAAGAAGAAATTGAACTCAGCAGATTGGGAATCAAATTAGGAGCTTGGCACAGAAGCTCTTGCTAGGAAATAAAGATTTTGTCCAGAGTCTTCCCTGACTTCTCAGAATCCTCAAGTGTGGCAGCTAGGGCTGGGTGGGCACGGGTTTAAGGTTCTTTTGACAAAAATTGAGAATACCAGACAGCAGGTCTTATATTGCACAATTAAAATACATTTATACATAAAGGAGATTTGAAAGACTAACTTAGTTAAGTTTTAAGAGCAAAGGCAAAATGCCCCAGGGAAGAGGGTGCCTATATGCAGAAGGGATCTAGATCAGTGCCTCTGGCCAGTGGAAATCAGGTCATGTTGGAATTAACTTCTAGACAGGTTGGTATATGCATTGTGTAGGAAACCAGCATTGTGTATAAAATCTTAGTCTGCTTGGGCTGTCGTAACAAAATACCATCGTTGGCTTAAATAACAGAAATTAACTTTCTCACAGTTCTGGAGGCTAGAAGTCTGAGATCAGAGAACCAACATGGCCAGTTTCTAGTGAAACTTTTCCTGACTTGCAGACAGTCACCTTCTTGCTGTGTCCTCACATGAAGGGGAGAGAGAGTTCCAGCTCTCTGGTGTCTCTTCTTATAAGAGCCCTAATCCCATCATGAGGGCCCCACCATTATGACTTCATGTAAACCTAATTACCTCTCAAAGATCCCATCTCCAAATGCTGTCACATTGGAGTTTAGGGCTATGATATATGAAGTTTCTGGGGATATGAGATAATCCATAGCATTCTGCCTCTGGTCCACCAAAATGTATGTCCCTCTAGCATGCAAAATACATTCATTTCATCCCAGTAACCCCCAAAGTCTTAATTCATTCCAACCTCAATTCTGAAGTCTGAAATTCAAAGTCTCATCTAAATATCTAAATCAGATATTGGTGAGACTTGAGGTAGGATTAATTCCTGTGGCAAAATTTCTCTCCAGCTGTGAATCTGTGAAACTAGACAAAATACAGTTGCTTCCAAAATACAGTGGTGGTGAAGGAGGATAGACATTCCTATTCCAAAAGGGAGAAATTGGAAGGAAGCAAGGAATGATGGGTTCTAAGCAAGGCTAATTCCATTAGATCTTAAGGCTCAAGAATAATCTTTTTTGGCTTATGTCCCACCTTCCAGGCCCACTGGGGTAGCAGTGTCACTGCAAGGTGCTAGGCACATCTGTTAGGCCAGTGTCCCACCTCATGGCTCTGTCAGGCTGGGGTCCTGCCCCTGAGACTCTGGGAGGCCCCACCCCTAAAGCTTCAGCTGTAGGCCATCTGGCCTGTTGAAACTGAGGCAGGGGCTCTGATGATCTCTGAATTGCTTTTGGGGTCATTTCCCCCTCTTCTTAAATAATAGCACATGGTAAATAGCTCAATTTTTCAGTCCTGTCAAATATGAGAAGTCCAACAACAGCCTTCCTCCAGTTCATCCTGTCTCCACGCCCTTCTGTTCAAACTGATGGTGTTTCTGCTTGTAAAATCTCTTAAGCTCTTTATTGGGTGATAACTTGGCTACATACTTGGTGTTTTGTACAGACCATGTTTTTTTAATTTTTTGTAAAATGAATAGGTGGAGTATTTTATAAGTCTTCAAAGTCTAGTTCCATTTTGCTTAACAATTCCTTCTCAATTCATCTCTCTCCTTTTGTATTCTACTATCAGCAGTCAGGAAGAGCCAAGCTGCTCCTTCAACACTTTGCTTAGAAGTCTGTTCATCTAAATATCCAAGTTCATTGCTTGCAAGTTCTACCTTCCAAAAAACACCCGAACAATGTACACAAAGGTCTTTAGCACTTGATAACAAGGATCTCCTTTCCTCCAGCTTCCAGTAACATGCTCTTTGTTTCTGTGTAAGACCTCACCAGAATCATCTTTAACATATACATCTCTAGTTTGCATCTTAAACTTATTAAGCCTGTATCTATTTCCAAGTTCCAGAACCACTTCCACATGTTTAGGTATTTGTTACAGTAGCACCTCACTTATCTGTACCAAAATGTGCCTTAGTCTGCTTGTGCTGCTGCAGTGAAATTCCGTAGACTGGGTGGATTAAACAACAGAAACGTATTTTCTCACAGTTCTAGAGGCTGGAAATCTAAGATCAGGGTGCCTGTATGATTTGTTTCTGGTGAGAGCTGTCTTCCTGACTTGCAGACAGCTGTCTTCTTGCTGTGTTTTCACATGGTGGAGAGAGAGACATAGAACTCTCTAAGGACACTAATCAATCCCATCATGAGGGCCCCACCGTCATGACCTCATCTTTACCTCATTACCTCCCAAAGGCTCCATCTCCAAATACCATCATATTGGGGGCCAGAGCTTCAACTTGTGAATCTTGGGGGAACAAAATTCAGTCCACAGTACTGACTGAGAAATTAGCTTGCTTTTACACCGAGATCATGGTCCTGGGTTTTAGTAACACAATAAAGATACCATCGAATGATGTTCAGTAGTCTCTGCTATTTCCAAGTTGGGCTGAGTGAAGGAAGCAAACCAAAAAAAAAGTTTACCCACTTCTTTTTTCCCCTCCCCTTATACCCTTTGATTAAAAAGCTCTCTGATCCCATAAATGTCTGGGACATGACTCCCCATTAATCAACCATTTATAACTATGAATGTGTTTATTTTATGAATGAACCATTAATTTGATAGATTTTTCTGGGAAATCCTATGCTTCTATGAATGACAAGAAACTTCCCAAATATGAGTCCAGATAAGGTATGTCCTTCTGAGCCTGTTGCTTCTACAACTGGCCTGCCTGACCTACTCTCAGTCTTAAATCCAGACCACTCAGAATTTAGTGGAGAGGGCATCATCTGACATGGGGAGTTTTAAAAACGAATTGGAGAAACCTGTTTATGATCTTGAACTAGAATTACAAGGCAAAGCAGGAGCTCAATAAGATTTATAGATGATATGTTTGCAGTCCACACCCCATTCTTACTGATGTGATCCAGCTCTTTCTATTATGGAGATGTGATTAGTTCAAAGCCAGGAGGAATTACATTCTCATTCCAGAGAAATGTTCTTCTAGTACATATTGGTTAGAGTACATTTTAACATATGATATATATCTATATAATTTTAGTAGTTGGATAAGAAAATTTGGGAGAGGAAAACAAAATTGCCAACTTAATTTTGCCCCACTAGCATTTTTGTATTTTGCCAATACAAAAAAGTATATGTACTAAACTTTCAGGTTAAAATAGATGCTTTTATTGCTTTTACTACAAATCTATGGAAATTATTTTTATTTGTTGGGAAGGATCATCTCTGAAGGAAAACATGGCTGTTTCTATTTCCTGAGTGTCACAATGAACTGATTAACTAGCAGTAACTAAAATCCAGCATTTCTAATTGAATCCCCTAGGATAGTCCATCTGATGCCCCTGAAGAAACAAAACACTCTTCTGGCAGAAGAGGTGTGAAAATCAAAGGCAGCAATAGCATATTCTTGTACTTATCTGAGAGTACATGCTGGTATGTTTGACAATCAAATAACAAAAGACCAGGTGAATGTCAGAGTGAAACAAGATGCAGGAGCCCTTAGAATGCATGAGAGAAACACATTCTCTGTTGGATCCTTTGAAGGGTAAGGTGGTTTTTGTTGTGTAGACAATCCAGGTAAAGCAATAAAAATGGACAACAAGGGCCCAGTAAGGACAAGGGCCCTCAAAGGCACTTAAAGCAAATGGGAGTAAAATACAGATCAAGAAGAGAAAAGATAGAGAAACAAAAGTAGATGGAGAAGTAAATGACTCAAACTGTCCACTATTGAAAATTCCAAATGTTTCCTTAATAGAGATCACCGAACTGTAGGTCTTAATTTTGCCCTATTTAGCATCCCCTCTTGCTTCATTCTGTTCTTTACAAAAATGAGTTCCTGTTCTGACCACTTGGGGTCTCTAGAGAATCACTGATCAGTGCCTGAAGCCTGATAACCCCTTGGCTAGCCACCACTCTAGGAGGTGGAAGTGTTTATTTTTCAAACGGGAATAGTCACATCGTCACAGGAGATCCAGGGTCTGCATCTTAAGTTTCCGAAGATTAAAAAATGTTTATAGTTAATTCAATGGGTAGCTACCTATTCAACTCCAAGCTAGCACTGACCATCATCCAAGTATATCCCTTGCTATATTCATGATAGCAATTCTACTATTTCATTACTTCTTGGAGTAACAGCACTGCTTCTCATTAAAAAGGCAAATGCCCATGGGGGACTAATTTGTACGATCATTATAAGTAATTTATACCTTGGTATGGGTTACTCTGTTGGAAATTCCTCAGTGTGATTACTAAGGACAGACAGATCAGGGTCAGTGAAGAGACAATGAGGAGGGCAGTAAAAGAAGGTAAGACAAATGTCACCCACTTCACACCATTGCAGAGGTCTGACCCCGGGTCCTCTTCCAACTTCCTGCCCCTCAGTAAGTGCTAACCCTGGGGTCAAGAGAACAAACCGCCCTCAGCTTCTTTAAGCCCTCCTGTTTGAGACGATGACTTCCAGACTTTCCAGGGAACTGACACTATCACCTCCAGAATCCCTAGTGTGTCTCTTTTCCTGGTCACACAAACTGTAGCTATTTTGGTTATTTTGGCTTCTGACATCATCAGTGATGACAAGTGCACATTTCATCATTCCATTATCTAGAGTGCTCATATAATTATTTATAATGAATCACTGATAAAATCTAGGGAACAATGAAGTGCCCTCAGTGTTTGGGTGATTTACGTGGGAAATTGTACTTTAGTGATCTCACTGATTTTTATCTCAAGAATTTTTGATATTATTTCCTGATGCCCTCTGATGTACATTATTTTTTCATATATTTATCCATCCATCAAACAATTATTGAGAGTCTATTACTTCCCACTTACCCTGAAGGCTTTATGAATATAAAGATAAGAATGAGGCAGGGCTCTTATAAAGTCCATCAACCAGTGGGAGAGATAGATGTGTAACGGCAGTTACAAAATGCATGATGAATAGGGAAGTCCAAAGTGCTTTGGGACCAAGAAAAATAAAAGACTTGGAAAAGTAAATTTCTTCTTCTCTGCTTGTTTGAAAACAGCCATCTGTTATTATTGTTGTTGTTGATACTGTTATTATGAGGGAACACTAGTCTTCCTGACAACTCACCTTGATGCCTTTGCTACATGTTTTAATTGCTCCCAGCTGCTTTAAAAGGCACTGACCACAGGGTTTTAGGGTAGAGTATATGAAAAGCAATCTGGCCAGGTCCTGCTGTTTAACTCATTCTGCAGGAGTGACCTCTCATCTAATTTGAGGGAGAACAGTGGCCAGTGGGGCTGCCCATGTTTTCACACTGGATATCTTGCAACTTTTGGGTCAGAACTGCTGGAACACAGACAATTCCCTACTGAGGGGCATATCATAAAGTGCATTCATTCTTTACTTCTGCAGTTTTTCAGGGAACGTGGCCATCCGTCCCTCAGCAACATAATCTTCCTTTGGAGACTTCCTTATTACAAAACAGACAATTAGGTGCATGTCTGAGATTTGAAAGTGTGCGTGTACAGAAGGGAAGAGAATGAACTCTGTCTTTTGAGTAGAGAGGTGGAGTGGAAGCTTACCACCTCCCTGGGTCCAGTATTCTCAGTAGGCCGTCTCTTCTGATGAGGATAGTATCCTGCAATTTGGTGTGGACGTGTTTTATTGCTGACCCAAATAGCATTTGTATTCAGTTCTCTTCATGTGAAAGCGGGAAGAGAAAATTTCATCCCTCTTCACATTTATTTATAATAAACTAATCCATTTGGCTTTTTACTTTTAGGTGGGCATGGACTTCTATTAATGTCAGGGACCCTCCCCCTTTTCCTTGGAGAATCACTTTTGTTCTTTCTTAAATTAAATAGATCTATCATTCTGTATTTTCTTTCCTCTGATATTCTTCCTGGAAAAAACTATTATTATTTTTCAAACCTCCAAACCACAAAGTGAAACAACAGGGAACAGTATTCTTACCACTGGGAAGATGTATGTGTGTGCGCGCGCACGTGTGTGTGTACCAGGGAGAGTTGAGCAGTAAGCATAACTAGCATGTTCTGCTGTCATGTAGAGCAAGCTAGTAAATAACTGAGCGTACATGATGACCTAAGTAGGAGACTCACCAATAAAGAATTAAAAAGGATTTCTGAATCTAAGTTCTAACTTATTTCCACAGTACTAATACAGATCAGTTAACATTTACCACATGCATTTTGTACCAGACACTGTGAGAGCAAATTATGGAGAATGTGGGGACCTGAGGTTAACAGTTGCCAAGTTAACATCTTTATATCCCTGAACAGAGGAAGGGATGAATAAGTTTGTCATGAGATCACTGGGGGATGTCCCTTGCATCATTCTGCCTGTCTTCCTTTCATTACTAACGTGATGTAGAAATCCCAGAGGCCTTTTCTTTGGCTTTCTGCTTCTGTGCTTCAGGGGACTCCGTGTCAGACAGTCATCACAGAGATGCCCAATAAAGCCCAGAGCGTGCAATTATCTCTGCATCCTGTGGAAGTATAGTTACATAGGTTGCTATCATCATCGTATTTTTCTCTCCCAGAGGGGCTTTGGAGCTAAGACTACTCATCACTGTCTTCAAGGAACCAGTTTCCCTCTTCGATGCCTTTGGATGCTGGGGCCTTAGAACAAATCTGTTTTGTGTAAAAATGATAAAGTCTAGAGGGGGATGTGGGAAGAGAATGTGGCCATTAGCAGCTTGACAACCCACAAGCAGAGAAAGTTATTTCAGGTTAGGTTTTCTTGTTTTAGATCTCATATGTGTGTCTAGTTTTTGGCTAGAGGGGCTCAAGAGCCGCATGAGGTTTGGACAGCCCTCAGTTTGAGGTTTCTCATCCTGGCCTTTGTTTCCCACACCTCTGATGCCGCCAGGATTAAGTGTGCCGGAGCTGAGTTCAGAGCAGCATTGGAGAGAATGCTGTCCTTTCCCTGTCCTCTGCTTGAATTTTCTCAGGTATATTACAGGGTGGGGTAGGGGGCCACTGGGCTTCAGCCCTCAGCCTCACATTACTGATGGGCCTCAATATTTGACTTCTGAAGCTGCCTTCAAAGAAGGCATATATGTGGTTATTAAAATTATTCTTGGGTCAAGTGCATTCATTTGCTAAATGTAAACATATGAAAAATACCATAATTTTTATAACAGTGTTTCAACATTTGTTCATTTTTTGATATATTCATTAAGTTTCCAAATTTAGACTTGGCTAAGGCCTCTCTCAGCCTCTAGGAGGCCCCGAATTTACCACCAGACAGAACCCAACATTTGAGGTCCCCTGGACTTTGTCCCATGCCAAATGACCCAGCTGGTCCCTCTGCTTATAGATCCAAAGAACAGATAACGTTCACTCCGGTGCCTGATCTTTCTTATACGAGTACTTCAAAGTGGGGTCTTTGATACCAGTTTTTAAACTTTATTTTGTATACTTACAGTACTCCAGCACTTTTTAATTCATGAGAATTAATATTTTACCTGTTGAAATAGTGCCCTAATTGGGGATGTTTCTATTTAAAGTGGGGTGGGGGGGCTAAAATTCCCAGAATGCACTAAGAAAAAAGTGACATGGGGTCTGCCAATATCTGTCTGGTACTCCATGAAACAAAGCAGGGTAAAGGAGTTCCGCTTCTTGGGTTGTGCATGTAAAGGGGTGTGTGTGTGTGTGTGTGTGTGTGTGTGTGTGTGTGTGTGTGTGTGTGTATGTATGTCTGTCTGTCTATGTGCAGGTGGCAGATCAACAGGCTTGTGTTGCTGAGGCTTCATGCAAACACAGATGGAACTGGCTCAGGTGGTGGCCTCCATTTGCAAAAAATTCTTTGTTTTGTCTTTCTCTGGGCTGAAAAGTACTGCCAATAATATCTGGGGCCCATTTCCGTTTAGATTTGGAAACTTAAGTCTCTAAAACTTTCCAAAAGAACTGTCTAATTGTGCCAGTAGGGGAAGCTATGATGCAATCATAGTGTACTTACTTATTTTTTGATTGCAGTTTCCTGCAGATACTGTGTTTATACACTATAAGACATGTTTTGCTTAATTTTATCATATATGTATTTTTGTTTTATTTTTTCTGACCATAAAATAAGGCATGCTCTTTGTAGAAAATTTGGAAATGTGTTCTATAAAGAAGCTAAAGAATCTTACATATTCTTAGCAAGCACTGTTATTTTAGGCTGACTTAATTCTAAAAGAAATTTTATTCTTATTACTTTCTATGCCTGTAGTCATTTCATTGAAAATAATGATAATACAAACATTAGAGTTTTTATGCATGACCATCTAAACCTATTTACTGTGACCCTAAAATACTATGAGGACCTGTTGAGATGCCATCTAACATCCAAAGGTTATGTGATATATGTCCCAAACCTTCTGTTTCTGTTTTAAAATGAACAGTATGGTTAATACTTGGTGCTTACTCTATACTTGCCACTGGATTAAGTTCTTTACATGGATCAACAATTTTAATACTTATAACAACTTTATAACAATAATGCTATTGTTAGATTTTCATTTTGCAAATGGAAAAGCTGAGATGAGAGATACTAAGTAACTTGACCGAGGTTACACACTAAAAAGTGGTAGGTGGAATTCTGATCAGCCTCTGTGTTCTGAAACCTCTGCATCCTTCTCCTAAACTTGAAAGTTTAGTTTCTTAAAGAGATAAGGGCCTAACCACATCAGTCAGGACGTATTTGAGCACATGAAAGGGCAGCAAAGCACATCCCTTCACTTTGATTTCAGCAGAAACACGTCCCCTGTATCAAGTGGTGACAAGCCATGTGGGGGTTGTGCTCAGGCGACAGGCTGGAAATGCATGTGTGTGGCAGGCAGGCTTGTGAGATCACATCCGAAGGCTGGCTGGACTCATTTCAGACCTTTGAGTGTTGATTTAGATGAGGGGGAGAAGACGCAAACCCCTCTTCTTTGGCTTAGAAGATTATGGATCTGCAACTTCAAAAGCTGTTTGCAATTTTATATTCACATCTCACTGCCAAGGTGCTTGTCTTATCTTAAGTCAGTTGGCTGGGCCTGCTCTGAGTAAGCTGGGCGGTTTCCTTCTGCTTTTGGAAGGGAGTTGCAGGGGCAAAAGGGGGCTGTGGAGAGGTGTGCGTGGCTGGGAGGATGTTAATAGTGGGAGGAAGGGAACTAGGTTGGGGGAGCAGCAGGAATGAGGGCAGATGGGCGAGAGGAGAGGAAAAGCCCTTTCCTAGTCTGTGCTTGTTTGGGAGGCCCTGTGATCGAGGGTCAGACAGACCTGCTTAGAGTTCCGGCTCTGCAGTTTCGAGACCTTGGGCAACTTACTAAACCTCTTGAGCCTAGGTGTCCTTTTCTGCGCTGTTTGCCCTCTTGTCCCTGTTTCTTGCTAGGCTCTGGTGGTAGTGTTGCCCTAACACTCCATGCCCAGCTCGGTCTAGAAGGATGAATGCTGGTCTGGGAGGCAGGAGATCTGTCCTCAGCTTTCTGACCCTGGATGAGACAAAGCTGCAGTGACTTCCAGTTTCCTCACCTGTCAAATCTGTAGTGTACGTGCCATTCTCACCTCACAAGGCTTTTGAAAGGCTCAAAGGAGCTCAGGTAATTTGAAAAGGTATTGTAAATCTAAGAGGATTATACAGTAGTCCCCCATTACCTGTGGGGGGTATGTTCCAACACCCCTGGTGGATGCTGAACCCCATGTATGCTATTTTTTCTTATACATGGATACCTATGATAAGGTTTAATTTACAAATTAGGCACAGTAAGAGATGAAGAAAAACAATAATAAAATAGAACAATTATAACAATGCTGTAGTACATTATGTGAATGTGGTCTCTCTCTCTCAAACTGTCTTACAAATTTAATGCCTTTTTCATCTTAACTAAGTACATATCATGCACTGCACTGTGGCCGTAGCTTTTTCTTTTTGAGGCATGACAGCAAAACTAGCAAGGATTTTTTTTTTCCTTCTTCACAATTTCATAGATTGAAACTTCGTTCTTTTTGTAGGTCTTAGCAACCTCAACATATGATTTTTTTCTTTTCTTAGTAAGTCAAGAACTTTCACCTTTTCACTTAAAGGAAGCACTTGGGGAGATCTGAATTGCCAGCATCACTACTCTTATGCTTTGGGGCCATCATTAAATAAGGGTTAAGTAAAGTAAGTAAAATAATTGCTTCCATGGTAACACAAGCACTGTGTGATACCATGACAGTGGCTATGATAACCCAGATGGCTGTTAAGTGGCCAGTGGGAGGGGTGTGCTGGACAAAGGGATGATTCATGACAGCCCAGGCAGGATGTAGCAGAATGTGGCCAGATTTCATCACGCTACTCAGAATGGTGCACAATTTAAAATTTATGAATTGTTTATTTCTGGAATTTTCCAATTAATATTTTTGGGCTGTGGTTGACCACAGGTAACTAAAACTGGAAAGCAAAATCACAGATAACAGGGGACTACTGTACAATGAGCTATTCTAGATGTTGGGCTAAAGATGCAACTGAGCACAAAACGCTATTGGGTTAGTTGTTTCTCACCCAGGGATGGTAGACAGGTTTCAGTTTGTGAGCCAGCTCTCACTGACTGGTGGTGGCTGCCTGGAGCTCCCCATGGAGAAGGGTTCTGAGGCTTTGGCTGGGCTCAGTGGAAAAGAGTGCTGGTACTGACTATTAATGCCTGCCATGGACAGAGGAGTAGTAGAGGTGACTGATGTGCATATGTTTGCCCTTTTCGCTCCGGCCCAGTGATTTCCCAAATCTGGTTGATCATTGGATTCATCTGGATATCTGGGTAAAACTGCCTTAGGCTGCAGATTTCTTTTTTCTCTTTTTAAATAGAGATACTCGGGACTGAACCAAGGACCTCGTGCATACTAAACATATGTTCTACTACTGAGCTATTACCCTCCCTGCTAGGCTATAGATTTCTGGTTTAGTAGGTCAAGGGGTTGGGGTAAGGGCAGGGAATCTTCATTTTTTAAAAAAGGCTTTCTGGGAGGTGGAGGGATACATTGGGAATTAGGAACTTACAGATACTAACTACTATATATAAAATACATAAACAGTAAGGACCTACTATAGATAGCACAGGGAACTACATTCAGTATTTTGCAATAGCCTATAATGAAAAAGAATATAAAAAGGAGTGTATGTGTATGTGTGTACATATATATATATATATCTGAATCACTATGCTGTACACCAGAAATTAACACAGCATTGTAAACTGATTATACTTCAATTTCAAAAAGAAAAAAGGCTTTTTCAAGATACTCTGATAGCTGTGCAGGCTTGGGTACCCTCACTCATATCTAAAGTAGAGGAGGGAGAGAGATTAAGTCGCATGGAGCTCTGAGAGTTAAAACAACAGGGCACAGAAGAGTTAAGCAACATTTCTAGACATGGTCATAAGTTAAAAAAATGTAGATCAGGCCTGTGGTTTTTTAGTAGGTTGCCTAACTCCTTCCCTACTAAAAAATTTGGTTGCATTATCTGATGTGATGATTCTACCACTGACTTCAGGCCAGATCCTTTCTCCTTGTGGTTCAGGCATCAGCTCCAGAAGGCCCATATCTTGAGATCTGTTTCCCACCTCTCCCTCCTGGTTTGAATCTGCATCAGTTTGTGACCGGTTTTCATAAATCAGGAAAAAGAAAAAAAGATGAAATTAGCTTCTATGTCAACTAGATGTGCTTTGAAATTTCTGCTTTATATTTAATCATTTAGACTTTAGTTTTATTATGAACCAAACCTGCAAACAGGGTTGTAATTGTGTATGTACCTTCCAACCGTGCTGAAAAGCAGCCGATATTTCATCATATGAGAACAGTTTGTGCCTTCTAGTGGCAGAGGTGCAGGAGGAGAGCAGTAAGAAAAGGGATGCTGTGTCCTATTCCTGTTCATCGCTGTCATCCAAGCCAACAGATCACAAGCATGTTGGCTGAGAAAACCTTGGAGAGAGAAGAAAATTTTAAACTTTAATTACAAAAACAAATTCCTTCTCATTCAAGAGTCAAAGGGAAGAAACTGTAACTTTGGAAGTTCTGGTGCTGATATCAGTCATTTTGTTAGAAGATCCAGACCAGCCTGTCTATTGCCAGAGTGGGGGCCCTCGTCCTAATTCAAGCTCTGCAGAGAAGCTCTCAGAAGTGGTCATAGCCTTTGTTGAGCAGGAGTAACTACACCTCTTGTTGCTTGAGGATTAACTAGGGAGAGTTCCTGTTCTGGAAGCTGGCTTTGCTTCAGCGCTCACAGAGTGGAGATGAGGGTGGAAAGAAAAATGTTGCCTACTGTAGGAATCTTGATTAGCAAGGAATATGGGTGCAGGAGCTCTTTTCCTTTTAGCAGAAGCCAAGACGTCCGAATCCTGTCTGTATGAACTGTCTATAAACTAAGAGTCCGTATTCTTTTTCCTGCTTTTTCTCCTTCTATCTGACTTCATCTAAAAAAAAAATACATATGTGCCCATAGAAGAGAAAGGAGTTATGGTACTCTATGTGTGTGGGTGTGTGTGGGTGTACTAAACCAGGCAGTATAGCATGTGCTGTGAATTTGACCCTCAGATGTGCTTTGTTTGGTTAGCACAGTGTTTGAAAAACTGAGTGAGGCTACATACCCCAGTTTTCATTGGTCCCGATTTTCTTATACCTAGAATTTTTATAATTTATAATTTATAATTTTGGTCACTGAAGGTGTTGGGTTTTGGGACCTGTGGATTAAATCTTTGCCTGCATTGTATTTTCTGAGATCTTGTATAAATAAATACGAGTGAAAAAAAACCAACTCCAAAGCATTCTGACTTGAAACTATGGCATTCATTTCTCTGAGGCAGTGTATCATTTTATAGCTTTTAATTTCCCAAGTAAGGGATACATTAGTTATAGCAAATGAACCTTCAAATTCTAGGTATTCCAGGACATGTACAGACTCAAACTTTGAGGGATTTTAATTTTTTGCTTTATTTATTTATTTTTTTAAGGATGGGAGTGAGAGGAAATTCAGGGGTGTCCAGGAAGGCAAAAGGGCAGGAATGACTGACGGCCATGGAAAGTCCTGACAAATTCGTAGTCAATATTGTTTGTCTAGAGCAGCTTGTATGACAAAAGAACTGTCAGCAGCCGCCTGAAGTCCCATTCTTCAGGACCCAGCCTCTGAGTTAGAATAGGGGGCTTGAGTGAAATGCCTGTTGTGGTTAATTGGAAAAATCACTCCAGATGAGTGAGGGAGGCTGACAGTAATGCATTACAGGAAGAATTTAGTGTGTCTTACAAGGTTGATACAGGCACCAAAAGTGACTGGCTTTAGTTTTTCCCTAATTAGGAA
Source organism: Camelus ferus (assembly GCF_009834535.1). Taxonomy (NCBI): domain Eukaryota; kingdom Metazoa; phylum Chordata; class Mammalia; order Artiodactyla; family Camelidae; genus Camelus; species Camelus ferus. The sequence goes on from NC_045698.1 coordinate 54,833,526, forward strand.
GGCCATGGAAGTATGAAACCCAAGAAAAGAAGCAACAGGTTAGTGCAGATTCGTATGTGCTTGTAAAAGACGTCTATCCCCTTCGTTTCATTGTCATCCCAATCTTTGCCCTGATTCCTGTCTTCTTAGATTTTTGTTCTGTTCTTGCTTTGTAATGACTCCGTGGAATAGAGACCAAGGACAATTTCAGTGAACATCTAATGGAGGAGGGGAACCTCCATTGTTATTCTCCCCACCCCCTCTCTCACACTCTGAATGGGAGTGTTTGCCGGGCTGTGTGGAACTGGTCAGGAACATTTCCAGCCGTTGCTCCAGTGCACAATAGGCAAAGCTCACTTTGTCATTTAGTAACTTGTTTATCTGTCAAATTTCTCACCCTCAAATGATGTGGCTTCTGAGAGGTCTGTGGTTTCTCATCCAGATAAAATCTGAGAGCTTACGACTCTATAAGGGCTAGAAAGCTTGGTGGATAACTGATTCTTAGAGCTCCCAGGAGCCTGCTGTCTGAGGGCCACCACCACCAGCTTTTGGACATGTGGGTGCAAATCAGTCACGTGTCTCTTTAGTTTAATTTTCATCTTTGCATCATGTGTCCAGGCACTGTTCTCTGTGGTGCCATAGATTTTGGAGAAGTGGAGGACAGTTTTTTGGCTTAAGGCTTCTGAGTCTGTTTGGCCTCTAAAGCTTTTGCCATCAAGCTGTAAAGTTGTATTTCATTTATGTTGTCCCATGGTGATATGTAGAGGCTGGTGGCATTTTATGAAGAGGATGTGGCCCTTAAGACTTCGTGTAATGCAAAACTTGAGTAATTTAGGTAATAACCTCAACTCAGTTTTACAATTCATTTGGCCTGCCAGCTTTGAAATTATGTGATCCTTGAAAAGAACTTAAATTTGGGAGATTTAAGTTACTTCAGAATTTGTACATGTAGAGATTTTATTAATTTTTAAATATCACACTATTTCAAATTTGTAGGAAATGTAACCATACTAGGGTATTCTATTGGAGTTTATGTCTGATAACTCTTACAGTTTTTTAGAGCATACTCTAATTTGTGGGGCCAAGTTATCCAAAATCTTGCTTACAGAAATATGAGTCTAAACCTTTTGTAAGAGAGAGGGTAAGCTAATAGGACTTGGAAAGTATTTTGAGATGATTGTTGGGCTGTTGTTGCTACTTTTATACGTGGCAAAACAAATCAATTTAATTGAATTCAATAAAGATTTATTCAGTACCAACTAAAGACCAGGCAGTGTAGTAGACATTGGGGCTGCCATAAGGATCAGGGGTTGAAATGAAGTCAGTGAACTGAAACTAACTGATTCAAGAATTTTAAACTAAAACCCTATCCATTCATGGCCCTGAATATTGCTGAAGTTTTCTTATTCTCTAGCTTTTTATCCTATTCTTTTATGAAGATGACTATAACATTGCCAGTTGATGTGAGGGGAAATATAGAAGTATTTAGGACACTTTTGGGAATGCCCAGAGAGGTAATGGAATGTCTTATAAATTATTTCATTTGAGTTTTAAGCATAAGACTTTAAATTTTTAACTGTGAGGCTCCATGACGTTTCCTCTGTGTGTCCTTGGCCAAGTCACTTAACCTCTCTGTGCCTTCATTTTCCCTTCTGTTAAAATAAAGAAATAAAAGCAACTATCACAAATAGTTGTTATGAAGATTAAATGAGTTAATATTTGTAAAACTCTCAAGTCATGCCTGACATATTTTAAATGCTGTATTACTTTTGATAAATAATATCTTAAAATGTTTTTTCATTCTGTTTTTAAATTTTAGTATGTATGGAATGCTTGCACAGTGGAATCTGTGTCTATGATATAGAAATCTTTCAGTGCCAGTTCAACTCTCATTGTTCAGAATGACAGATCTAAAAGTTCTAAAAAGTGGAACTTAATGTGTACTGACTACAGAACTCAACCCAGGTATCAACTTGTTTTGGTGAGATTTATTTCCCTGGTAATAGTGTGATTCAGAAAACATTCTAATCCCAATTAACGTAGTTTCAAAGTTTAATTGTAGTTTGAAAGTGTAGGAGTTAAGTGGTATTTGCACTTTCATCAATACTGCACTCCATGTTGACATTGATGGTCCTGAAAATACATTTTTATCAAGTGCTTTTAAAAGTGAAAAAAATGTAGCTAAAATGTTGATTCTTTGTTCATATCTGTTCAAAATTAGGTTTCTTGGAAGAATTGTACATTTTCTGGAAAAAAATCCCATTGAGCCTGTTGGTATATATAAATATGGATTCACGAAATGTGGGTTTGCTTAAAAATAAGATATGCCCAACCAACCTCATTTCCTTTTCTGATAGAGTGGGGAGACTGGTGGGGAGGGGAAATGCCACAGACGAAATGTGTCTGGATTTCAGGAAGAACTTTGATAGAGTCTCCTGTGACGTCCTTGTGGGAAAGATGAAGATATATGAGCGAGGGGGATAGTTAAACTAGGAAGCTTCATGGCCAGTTGACGGTGATATGCAAAGGGCATTTGGAGGGAGGCTGCAGGGCTCTATTTGTGGACCCCACCTTTTGAACATCTTAACCTGAGATTTGGATGATCTCAATAGAGAGGAAACATGAAGACCATGAGAATAAAAAAGAATATGAAGTTTAAAATAAATAAATTCTTCATTTTGGATTAATGTGTAGTGTGCATTTGTGGGCTGGCAGAGATCTCACTTTCTGAATGAGAAAGGCTGAGGATTCTTGCTGACTGTGAGCTCTGTCTGAATATTAATGGATTTAGCTGCTGTGAGAATCAAGGTCATTTTCAGCTGCCTTTGAATTAGAAATATGGTTTTGATAGCAAAGAAGTAATAGTCCCACTATGCTCTGCTATAGTCAGGCACCAATTAGAGTGTTCTTCAGCGCTAGACATTATATTTTTATTTTGTGGGGAGAGGTGATAACAAGCTGGAGTGAACTCCAATAGTGAAAAACCTGGAAAACTACTTATACAAGAAAGAGTTGGAGGACTTGAGGCTGGTTAGGTTGGAGAGAAGAAGACTGGGAGGTGGAGCTGGTGACCTGATGCTAGGTTTCAAATATTTAAAGCCATGTCAAGTGGAACAAGATTTAGCCTTCTGTATAGTTCCAAAAGACAGAGTAGGATCAGAGGGTACGAAACATGGGGGCAGCAGGAGATCTTTAAAGCAGTAAAAACTGTTAGATACTAGAATGATTTGCTTATTATTCAATAAATTCAAGGAGAGGGGACAGGACAGCTGTTTAGGAAAGTTGTGGAGGCCAAATGACAGGATGGCTAAAAGAATGGGCTTGGAGCTTGATGAAATGGTTGAGTTTGAGTTCTGGTTTCACTAGTGTCTGTGTGACCTTGGGCAATTTATTTAATATCTCCCTGCCTCAGATTTCTTACCTGTGTAATAACAGTTTTTTCTCCTATGGTAGGTTTGAGGACTTAAATTAATCCATATGAAGTGCTTAGCACATTGCCCGGCACCTAGCAAATCCTCAGCAACTGACAGTTATTACTGTTACTGGTCCTAATGACCAGTGAGGGAATGTTGAAATAGATGCTCTCCTTTCCGAACCTAACATTTTATATTTGGATCCATATAAGTTTTAAAAGAGACAAACATATCTAGGTCATAGTCCTAGAAGACTTTTAATTGCATTTGAATCTTCTTCCCATTGTGTCTACTCAATGCTCCTTTCAACTTCTTCAGGGGTGTATCCTAGAGCACAAGCATCAATCTTTTTCTCAAATATATGTCTTCAAAAATGAAGTGGCAGTGGCCTTGAGAAGATGGGCTCCCTTCCAAAAACCTAGGGGTATGCTTTGTTCATTTTCTTGGAAGATGGTGATCATATTATACAGTAAACTGGAGAAGGACATGCCTAAATTAAAATTGTGTTAGAAATTTTTATGCCTACCAATTTGTTATTGTTTCTGTGCCTTATATTAATACAATATGAGTTCAGAAAGTACTGAAATAATTGTGCAATTAAAAAGAATCATAGTCATTGTTAGAGAACAGAAGACAAATGCCACAGAGGCATAACCATGTATTATGTATTTACCCAACTTCCTGGTTGGATCCTGCCACAGTTTGCTGACAGAATACCCACGCCACATTTTTTGGAAGGAAAGACCATTTCCAGGAGCCCAGCTTCTCTTCCTCCTTTTCCACAGCTACCTCCTGTCTCTAAATTGCCTGAACATGCAATGGGAAGTCACCAGAGGGCATTCTCAGACCATCTTTTATCAAGGGACTCCAGCTGGGAAGTATCAGACAATTCTCACTTAGGTCTCCTTTTGGATGAAGAGTCAGTTTCTAACTCTCATTTGGAAACACTTGGAGTCTGAAAGCTGCTTTGCTAAATAAACCACAACCCAACCCTGGGTATCAGCGGAGACATTTTACTGAGTGACAACACACTTCAGATCTTTCTGTTCCTGTCCTGATACCAAGGCTGTCCTCAAAATCTGGGCAGCCAACATGGGCTAGAAGAGAGACCTCTGGCCTGGGAATGCAGGGACAAAACCAATTTGGTTCCAGCATTAACTGGTTTCTTAACCTTCAAATTACTTCTATGCCTCAATTCTCAGTTTTCTCATCTGTAAAACAGAAGGCTAGAAAGAATGCTTGCAGATCACTTTGGGTTCTAACTATCAGTGACTGCATTCTTTCTTTTCTTCTCCCTCCCTCATTTCCTTCTTGATTAAACTAGAGGAGAAACTGGTATTTACTGAAACTGTGGGGCAGGTCTATTACGAGCTTGTAGTGCTAAAGAGACAGGCTCTAAAGGATTGGCAAAGCACATTGTACATTCTGGGGTTGGAAGCTGAGCATCCAGGGTCTGAGTGTAGATTTCCCCTAACTTCTTTGTTCAGGATTCCCAGACTGGGGCATGCATGCCTTCAGGATAGAACAGCCATGGGACCATTGTAGTTCAACACCTTGGAGCATTGGAGCATTGATTCTACTCAAGAATTCTGGGAAAAAGGAAGACATTTTTTATGTTAAACACAAATATTATGAAATATGGTTTACATTTTCACATGTATTTTTATTGTGAAATAGAAGATTTTGAAAGCATGGGGTTTGTAGTTGGATGCTTTGGGTTATACTTCTAGGTCTCTTAGAATTATTTCATTAGCGATGCATTGGAGGGAAAGTTTAGGAAAGCTTAACCCTTGAAGTATGTTTTGAATGTGTCTTAGGTTGGGTTTCCTAGATGCAGAGCCTGAGGGAGGCATTCTGCTGCATGTAATTTACTGAGGTCATGCTCTTTAAAGAAAAAAAACCTGCTAATAAGTGAGGGAAACTGGATAGGAAAGGGGAAAGAGCTGAACAATGAGGTAGTCTCAAGGAACATAATCTGATTTATGGAAGTGATAAATAAATCACACTACAGAATTGATTATCCTTGAGTCAAAGGGGCTGAGATTTTGTACTTCATATCAGTTAGTCATTGTCCACAGGCTATCCCTACCTGAAGCCTTGAGAGGTGACTCTCTTCAGTGGGAGTGGGAAGGAAAGATGGGGGCAGTTCTCCAAAGAAAGGAACAGCTGTGTGCAACCAGGTGGTGGGCTAGAGTCATCTCACACAGCAACCAAGAGCTGTCTGTGTGCTTTACTTCCCAACTCCCCATTCAGTCACATCATCTTGCTAGTTTAAAATCAGCCATGATGAGAGCATTTGCATCATAAAAATCTACTAAAGCTACAACTCAAGAGCTCTTACACTCCTATCAAGAGCCAGTTGTTAAACATTTACCAGCACACACCTGGCCAACACTCTTGACAACTAAGTGATGGTCCCTGGCTGGTTTAGGGGATCTGGGCAGGACACCAACAGCTTCTACTACATAGGAATCACAGAAGACCTGTCCACAAATGATTTCCCCAACTAACTTGCCAGATGTCAAGCCATTCTTTTAGGGTTTGCTTTTCCTATCCTCTTTAAAAATGCACACAACGTTGGGAGACATAGAACTAATAATTCACAAAATGCTGGTCAAAACGACTGATTGTGTTTTTTAAGTGCAAGAGAAGAGCATGTAAGCTGAATTACCTTCAGTAAGGGACAAGGAAGTTCTCTGCTATAATATTTAGAGGCAGAATTTAGAATAACTATGACACTATAGTATTTTCTGGGAGATATTTTTCAGAACTTATTTAAAATACTGTACTTTACTGAGATGATGGATGGTTAAACTTTTTATTATGGAAAATTTATTAGGAAAAATTTCAAATATACAAAAGTAAAGAGAATAGTATAACAAACTCATTTACTCATCACTCAGATTCAGTAATTATTCACTTACGTCCAATCTTGTTTCATCTATACCCCCATTCACTTCCTCCTGGGGATATGGGATGTTTTGAAGTCTTAGTTAATTGAGTAAATGTTGAATGTGATCAAGAAAAAAGCCAAGTTCACTAAGGACGGGGGAGAAGGGTTTTGACAGAATGAAGGCCCAGCAGCTATGAGCACTCTTCCTAACACATTAGAATCTAGTAGGAATCATTAGAAGACCCAGAAAATGCATTACATGGGACCTGTATTCTGGTTAACCTCAAGATTTTTTTTGTATCTCCAGCTCCTCCTAAAATGAAGAGCTGGTGATGGAGAGAAAAAAGAAGAGTTACAGGGTTCCTATCAAAGGAGCTCAATACCCTTTGCTATCTAAATATTTCTTACCCCAGGCTTTTTCTTTCTGTTTAAATATACAGGAGCAAAATATTAAGACAACTCTGAGCACAAATTCTAAATGATCTTCCAACCTAAGAACAATGCTTGTCACCAGCACAATAAGATAAAATTCTTGACTCTTATTTGACGAGCAAAGAAATTTCCATAGAAAACGGAAACAAGATTGGGCCTTCCTGTGATAGTTTTACTATCCATACAGGGATGGATTATGGCCTATGTACTTTTTTTTTTTTTCCTGTTTCTTTTTTTCTTTTACTGTCTTTAGGGATTTGGAATAAGAGATGGCTTCTGACTCTTTTCTTAGAATAGTAGTTTTCCTTCTCTCTGCTTTCTGGTCATTCTACTTTCCCTTTCATTGTTTGTGATTCCAAAGATAATGCAGATTTGAGCCCTTGACCATCTGGAGTTGAAAGAACAAGTAATGGGGCCCCAGGAAGAGCATATTTAGAAAATTAATAATTAATTCAGTATGAATAAATAAATTAGGGAAGACTTGGTTCAGTCATTATGTCTTCATCACTAGAATCTCTTACCAAGGTTAGTTGGAAGTAGACAAATGACTTGAAAAATGAGACCAGACCATTGGAAGCTTCAGAAAGCCAGTGCTGAAGAAGGAGTAGATACAATAACAGCAGAGAAACAGCTCCATCTAGATTACTGTCTAGCTATTTTCTAATAAATTGGTTACAGCTACATTATTGGAACTGCCCATGATAAAATCTCGTCCATTGTGCTTGCGGAGAACCTGAGAAACAAGCTGCTCTGATGCTGTAGACAAGTGTGTGAGTTGTTTATTGACAGAAGTTTTACACTTGCTGGTTGCATAGAAGAGGTTGTTGACAGGTTGTAAGTCTGGGCCTGTATGGATCAAAGGCAGAAAACAAAAGAAAGCATTCTTTCCTAAGGGATGGTTACAGCCAGAGATTGAAAAAAGCTGTGCAAGTATCAGTTCCTACCACTCATCCCTGCTAGCTAGTAAATCTTGAAGATATATTTGTTAAATTTAAAATTGACCGTATACTGGCTGAATTTCCTTTGAGTTTTTCCCACAGCTATTGGGAATCACACTTAATTCTTGCAGTGGATTTCTTGGTATCTTTCTTGGAGCCCACTTTTGATTGTTTCCTTTTTATTGAAATGTTGTGATGTCAAAGTAAAAACAATTTGCAATCAAGGTGCATGAGTATTTCTAACATTGCATCAAACAAAAATAAGTTTTCTAGAACATGTGCATGTGTGTATTTATATTAAGAGAAGCTAGACTTCATTTTTTAGTAGACTTTACTTTTTTAGAGCAGTTTTAGATTCACAGAAAAATTGAATGGAAGGTAAAAGACTTCTGTATCACCCCTACCCCTTATAAGCACAGCCTCCCCCACTATCAACATTTTTGCATCACAGTGGCACATTTGTTACAACTGATGAACCTATGCTGATATTTCATTGTGAATGACATGATGATAAATCATTATCACTCAAAGTCCGTAGTTTACATGAAGGTTTATTTTTGGTGGTGTACTTTCCATGGGTTTTGACAAATGTATAATGCACATGTATCCACTATTATAGTATCATTCAGAATAGTTTCAGAATTTCATTTTTAAAAATCTAATTCTCACATAACTTAACAAGCCTAAATTCTTAGGCTGCCCCAACCTGTTCTTAAACAAAGCATTATTCATGGTGATTGAATGTTACAGTATGCACAGAAGTATATGTTATAAAAAGTACAATTAGACCAAAAATTTTTGTCAGGGCATATACTTAGTGAATAAGGGAGTAATAATTTTGAAATGTAAAGCTGTTATCCCAAGTAATAATCCACTGACAGAATGAGGATGTTGGTGTGTATTTAGACAGCCCAAGTAGAGGTCTCCTTAAATTCATGACCATTGTTTAGCATGGATTCTGGTAGAGGCCAACAGACAACAGGTCTTCAAAAACTCTTTTATGAGAATCTCCTTTGCATTCCTTTTGAACTTCTGTCACCCAAGCTCTTTCAAAACACAGAAAACATACTAACCCGGGAATGAGTTCCAATCAACCTGATTCATACTAGTGTATCTTTATGGTGGTGCAAGCACCAGTACCTTTAATTTCCTCAGGTGGTCCTAGAGTAATCTAAGGCAATTTACATGACCAAGTGCTAAGTCCACTTAACAGTAGATACATGATAATGGCTTTACTCATCCCAGAATTCTGTGTAGTGAATTTATGACCTAAAGGCCAAGTTAAAGAAATTCAGAGCCCTTATTATGCACTTAATTTGTTGTGGCAGGAATAAAAGGATATAGAGGAGTAAGATTAAATGAAGGGTAGAAAAATATGGATTAGGAAAGTGGTGAGACATAAATGTCAGAAGTATATGGGAGATAAAAGTAATTTTCCCTCTATCCTTCATTGTTCTTCACTGAGACCCCCTGTAAAGAAAGACAGGTTAATAGGAGAAAGAAAAAAGTTAAAATAATTTTAGTGACATAGGTATGTACATAGGAGCCCCACAAAGATATGAGATTCAAAAGGCAGCTCAGAGATTGAGGCTCATATACCATACTGAGCTAAGGAGAAGGATAGGGTCTAGGACTTCGAAGTTGGGAAGGCAATTTACAGGAAGGTGAATCTTTGGTAACCAAAGATTATCCTGAGTAGACCTTAGAAGTTCTCATCACAAGAAAAAAAATTTGTAACTATGTGAGGTGATGGATGTTAACTGGACTTATTGTGGTGATCATTTCACAATATATACAGATACTGAATCATTGTTTAGTACCCATGAAACTAATATAATGTTAAATGTCAATTATGTCTCAGTAAAAACAAAATAAAAACAAAGGTTGCCGTGCCCTGTAGATAAAAGTCTCAGGTGAAAAAGTGATCTCTGGTAATAGTTCTCTTCCTTGTACAGATTCCCTTTCTAATGTAAATTTCCCTTACAAAAGAGTAACTTCTACTCTGTTTTCAGACCTCTTCCTGTGTCTGCAGCTCAAAATAATCCTTATGCCAAAGAGGCATATTTTGGGGTGGCATATTCTGCTACCTTTCAAAAAGCATAAGTGTAAAGAGAGTATAAAGATAGAAGCGCAAAAAGAGAGCTGGGAAAAACAGAGAAAACAAAAGCATGAGGAAAGCAGGGATAAATGGGTAAAAGCCACAAGAAGATGATTTCAAAAAGAATAGGGAGCATATTCAAGTGAAAAGCAATAGAAGACAAAGCCCAGGGAGAAAATGGCTCTCCAAATAGTGGGTGGCAGCTGCAGCGCAAGGGGAAGAGCCAGGTCTGGAGCTTGAATGCCTGCTCAACTACCTGAGAATTTACTGATTTAGAGCAAGTCACACCCTCATCTGATTGGTGGAAAGACTCATGGCTGTAATGCAGCAAGAAACACATGTCACATAGTAGGCACTCAGCAAATATTTAAACACATGTAATCTAGGAAGATACAGTATATTTTTACTCTAAATACAATTACTTAATACGGGTAAAACTAAATAGGGTACAAGTTGAGCATAAGGGATTATAAACAAAGCAGAGCAAGGAGACTTTGGGTGGTGTTGCTATGAAGCTAAAAGTCCGGGATTTCAACATACCTTGGCTAAGAGTTATTTATTTCTTCTTTCTCCAAGGCAGTGATATTTACTGATGAGGTAAACCTAATGAGCATCCAGTAGGTTTTCCTGCCAGTAGTGCACTGATGTTGCCCACCTGCTGTTTCTCCTCTGAGGTCACTTCATTAAGGAGTATTTTTTATATGACACCTCATTAGGCTCTCTGTACCTCCAGGATGCCATATGCGGGAAGCCATTGGGCAGGAACATTGGTACTTCCCAACACATGAGGGCTGCGTGGAAGAGATGCTCCTGACCAAACAAGACCCTGAATTCAGCAGCTCTTTGAAAGCGAGGTCTTTGTGGCCACAGGCCTGGCCCTTGGTCCAAGTAGCTGATGCTGTGGTTGTGCTTTGGGTTAAGCCATGAGAATTATGAAAAGGTATGGGTTTGAGGGATAGGAGATCATAAAGCATTGTGGCCACAGCAGTGGTTTGGTAACATGCATCTGTGACTGAGCCAGAAGGCTGACGAAGGAATACATATCCTAGCACTGGATACCGGAGGGAACTGGAGGTCTACAGACGCAGCTGCTTGTGGACTCTGAGAAGCAGGGTGGGTTTTTGTTTTTTTTTTTTAATCTGAATTTCAATTAGATTGTTTCAGCTGAAACTGGAAGTCAGATATTGAATAAATATCTCCAAACTTAGTTTAAGTAATATGAGAACCTATTCAACCTAGTTGTCTGGAAGGCTTGGACTTGAATTTTTTATTTTATTAAACAATTTTTTTCTCTACTATTTGCCAAGCTTTGGTTCAGACATTTTGCTGAGTTGAAAACTGTGGAAATTTGTTGTAATTGAAGGGGAAAGAATCACATGCGGTTTCTTCCAAACCTTTTTCCAATTTTTTTTTGTTGTTCTGAATTCCATGGGAAAATTACCCAGAAGGGTTATTTTCTCTTTTAATGATGCAACAATGCTTGGTTTGCTTTGCCTGTTTTTATTTTCTAGCTACATTATAATTACATTTTCCCACACAACTTATTTTTTTTCTTCCAAATTAGTAGATATAAAATTCTGATGGCTCTTTAGGGAGCTAATCTACAGATATTCTCTCCTTGGGGTGTCCTTTGTGTGGGAATAGATGATGCTGAACAGCCAGGCCCTAGTCTGCCCACTTAGTGGCAATCCATCACCCTTGGCCTTTTAATTAGCAGTTGCAGGTGAATCACTAATTGGCCCCGCATTTGCATATATAAGCCAGAGATTTGTAGGTTTACAGTTATAAATCTTAGTCATTTGGGTGGTGCATAAATGTTAGAATTCATCCCTCATCCCTTACAATTGTCTAATCAGCCCAGTACAAAGCGTTGTCTTATACTGGTAATTTTAACTGGGTGAAAAATGATTTGCTGTATTAATTTGTTAGAAAAACATGGCATTTTGAAGAAGAAAGGAGTTAAAATAAAAGCGAAAGCACTTACACAGGGCTTCTTGAGTCAGCAGCAGGGGGACGTGGTGCTTGAACCAATGGCACTTGGTTTAATTTTATTATTTCTTTGAGTTATTTGGTAATATTAGCTTGGTAAACACTAGGAAAGAGAAGGCTTGCAAGGAGTTTATACTTTTGTGAGATGCATCCGTTTAAGGAACAACAGTGAAGGCTTCTTTACCCTGGGCCCCCATTGACTCCTATTTTCAGGAACCTGAGAGAAATTTAGGCTTATTCACGTTGTATCTGATCAAAGGTCAGTCTATTCTCAGAACTCATCTTAACTCCAACCAGTGAGGATGCTGTGGGCCTTCAGGGGGCTACTTGACTCATCAAGGTTTATGGTCCTCCATCTGTCTGGAGGCAGAAGTGCTCTCAGCTCCTGATCATTTCTAACAATCAATTGGTAATTCAGTTAAAGACATAATTACCAATGTAATATCCAATACTGTTTATCAAAAGAATCGCCTATGTTGAGGGCTAGACTGCTCTTGGGACAAAGTCTGTATTAATACCCAAGTCCTCGGTCCTGCCACACAGCAGGATGGAAGTACCAAGGCAATTGGGGTGACAAATACATTGGCTTAATTAATAAAGAACAACCTCTAAATTATGTTTTTGGTTTCATGCAAGAGGTAATATCAATATTTCTTCTTAAAGCCGTGACAACGGCCAACACAGGGTTCTCAGGCAAATATAGACTAGAGTACAATCAAGTAGGTATGGACAGGTAGGTCAAGGTATGTCTTGTTTACATTCCTGCCAGTGTAATTCCTTGTTACCAGGCCCCACATGCCTCTTCTTCCTTGCAGGCAAGCTAAGGTGGCTTATATTTTTATTTGAGGCTATTATAGTCCTCCAGTTAAACACTGGGTGATATTGGCTTTGCTGACTGCAAGACTCACTGATGATGGCCATGTCAGTTTTACAACTCAGTCTTAGAGGCTGCCCTCTTTGATGTTGTATGATGTCATTTTCCCAGTCATTATCTAGGTAATACTTTTATTTCTCTCAGTTGAATTAATCTTGTATTGTTCATTCCAATTTCTCTATCCTAAAGAGGCAAGGTGCTTACTTACAGAGAAAACAGAAGGAAAGGAGAAAACCACACTGTGTATTACCTTTGGCTGCAACATGCTGTGTAACAAACAACACCAAATCTCAGTGTCTTACAGAACCAAAAAATTAAGTTCTCACAGGTTTGTGGTAAGCTCTGGTGGCTTTGTTCCAGGCTCTGGGCCAAGTTCCATGTGTCTCTCATGTCAGGACTACTTGGGCTTTCTATTCTCATGGCAAAAGGCAGGCAGAAGTGAGCACAAGAAACAAAGTCAAACCATGCAAGCACATTTAAAGCCTCTGCTTTGTTTTGGCATGTGGAATACATTATGTCTACTCTCATTCCATTGGTCAAAGCAAGTCATTTGGCCAAGGCCAATATTAATGAGATGAGGAAGGAAGTATAATCGTCCCACAGAGAAAGAATCAGAAAGGAAAAAGTGTTATCAACAATGCAACCTACCATTCATGGCCGGGTTTCAGCAGAGTTTTGGAAAATTTAGTGATTCTTAATCTCTGGGCCCTAGAGAATTGGGGAAGAGAAGAAACAAAACTTAAAATTTATTGTTGCAGATTATGAATGGAGTCTTCCAGAAACGCAAGTAAATTATTTGAATTACTTTTAGAATTACTTTCAGTATTTGGACTTTATTTTCTTGAAGAATATAATGTTACCCCAAGCTTGGACTACCTAGGTCTCTTGGATTTTATGGGCTATGAACATATTGATTAAAATTTGGTAGCAGACCTGTGAAGGGTTTGAAGTGAATTAGCACTATCACTGACTGGTTTGTGAATATTCTCACTCATCTTCTGGATCTGTGTTATTCACTGCTATGCCTATTCACTCCTTAGAAAAGGGAATGTGATTTTTACTGGCACATCATTTTGGGTTTCTCTGTGAGGTCCTGCACAGCAAGGTTATTGGCAACATTCTGATTTCATACAAACTTTTATCTATCAGTCAAGAAGTATACCACTCTGTAGGCATATTAGATATATGTGTGTATTATAGTTCATCAAGTACTCTTTTAATACAAGAAGTATTTGGCAGCTTACCCCTAAAGATAAAGATTAGCCACTTGAATAAAAATTTTCTAAATTTTATTTAATTCCAAGTATTCCAAAAATTTAGATACTACCCGACTGTAAAATTTTCTATTTGGAAACTACTTTTGCACTGTGAAGAATTGGCTAATATTGCCAATAAATTGACTTTGGCGGCACTAAGTTGTAAACCACAGCTAATGCTGAGTTGGGCTAGTTGTGAACTTATACAAATTACTCTGTTGTCACTGTTGCACGTTGGGAGAGAAAATCTCTCTTTCCTTCTCTGCAAATTCTTTTTATGATAATGGTGATGCTTTGGACATGATATTTATTTCCCTTGAAGAAACAACATTTCTTTATAAGCAGACTTGTTTTTTCCATAGAATACCTTTTGCTTCAAATTAAACCTGGTTCTTTATTTTATTATAATTCAGTAAAATGATGGATGGAAGGAAATTTTGGTGAGTCAGTTTCGTGTAGTAGTCAAAATAGTAGGCTTTGGATTCAGAAAAACCTGAGTTCCTCTCCATAATCTACTTTTAATATTGGCATCTTCTTGGTAAATTGACTTCATCTGTGAACTTCAGTTTGCTCCCCTGCAGAATGTGGATAATAATAGTAACTATCTGACAGAGTTATTGTGGGACTAAGTGAGGTTATAATTACAAATTACTCAGCATGACGCTTAGCTCATACTAAATGCTCAATAAATATTAGCTACTAATATTGTTAGTAATAGTTCTTTTTTTAATTTTTCCTCGATATTCTTTTTTTTAACATTTTTTATTGAGTTATAGTCATTTTACAATGTTGTGTCAAATTCCAGTGTAGAGCACAATTTTCAGTTATGCATGAACATACATACATTCATTGTCACATTTTTTTTCACTGTGAGCTAAGTAATAGTTTTATTAGTGCCATGGATAATAAATAGATATCTTAACCTCAAAGACTGACATTTGAGCCATTTAGGAGTAAACTTTCTATTAACTTTCTTTTTCTTTGAAAGAAAAAGATTAAGGTTTTTAAAAATCTGACACTTGATCTATAAAATATAAGTGATGAAAGAGAAATGGCAATTATAAACTGTTAACTGAACATCACATAATTTTTTTCTTTTGGTTGTACAGAATTTTCACAAGTATATTTTCTATCTTTGTGGAAGTTATCTGGAAACCCTATCTGGGATTTTTGAAACTAATGGAAATTGGTTAATCTCCTTATGCCATATTCATTTCCCATCTATTACTTTTATTCTACTCTTATCCTTACCATTTAGATCAGTAGTTTTCAACTGCAGATGTATTTTAGAATCACCTGAGAGAAAATATTTGCAAATCACATGTCTGATAAGGGGTTAATACCCAAAATACATAAAAAACTCATCAACTCAATAGCGAAAAAACCAAACAAGTTAATTAAAAAATGAGCAGACAGTCTGAATAGGCATTTTTCCAAAGAAGATATACAGATGGCCAACAGGCACATGAAAAGATGCTTAACATCGTTAATCATCAGAGAAATGCAGATTAAAACCACAATGTGAAGAAGAGGGAATCCCTGCTCACTGCTGGTGGGAATGTAAATTGGAGGAGCCACTATGGAAAACAGTATGGAGATTCCTCAAAAATTAAAAATGGAACTACGGATCCAGCAATTCCACTTCTGGGTATTTATCTGAAGAAAATGAAAACACTAACTTGAAAAAATATATGCACCCCCATGTTCATTGCAGCACTATTTACAGTAGCCAAGACATGGAAACAATGTAAGTGTCCATCAGTGGATGAATGTATAAAGATGATGTAGTGTATATATACAATGGAATATCATTCAGTTGGAAAAAAGAATGAAATCTTGCCATTTGTGACAACATGGATGGAACTTGAGGGCATTACACAAAGTGAAATAAGTCAGATATAAAAAGACAGTTACTCTATGATCTCACTTATATGTGGAATATTAAAAAAAAAAAAGAAGAAAATCAAGCTCATAGTTACAGAGAACAGATTGGTGGTTGTCAGAGGTTGGGTGGGCGAAATGGGTGAAGGGAGTCCAGTTATAAAACAAATAAATCATGGGGATGTAATATGCAGCATGTGCAACTACAGTTAATAATATTGTATTGCATATTTGAAAGTTGTTGAGAGAGTACATTTTAAAGTTCTCATCACAAGAAAAAAAATCCAGAAAGGGTGAGAAGAGTATGGCCATTTGATGACACCTGGCCCATACTTTTCTCGACTTTTCTGGATTCCCGTTGCACTCAGCTATAGCACGTAGAGATTTGTCATTTCACTGCGTGTTACTCTGAATTTAAGACATGAAGAGCCCTTAGAAATCATGTGGCTTAACTTTCTTGTAGACTTTGGTTCTTAAAACCAAGATGGATTCCAATTTGTTTATTTTTAAACAAAATAATAAACACAACCAATGTTGTCAACTCATTTTTGTTTTTCCCAGTGAAGAACAAAACAAATGCATTGGCATGGAGAGCTGCAGGGAGGAAATGCATTTCTGCATCTATCTGCTGCTGAGTGCATTCTTAATTTAGAGGGGGCCCTATGTTCATGACACATTTGCTGCTGAATGGTTACCTCTTGTTCCTTGTTGGCCTTGTGCCTACTTGCATTTTAGTGATAATAACAGCTACTAAGGAAATAAGACTTTTGGAGAAAGCTCTGTAATCCTGGCTGTTGCAAAGTTTTATTGAATACATTTTTACCATGAAATAGCCTCAAGAGATAGGCAGACTGAAAAACCAGACGTGATAATCACATCATGTGTATAGCAGAAATCATCCTTATTCCCCAGTGAAATAAGACTTCTCAGGCCTCAGTGGAGACAGATGAATTTATCATTCTGCAGCAGGTCATAGCCTGGGTGGCAAGCTATGTAAATATTAATGGAGATTCCAAACTCCACTGTGTCTGCAGTAATTTCGACGTTGTGTTAGCAGCTGAGGGTCAAGGCGAAAAAGAGAAAAAAATGGTGTGGGTGGGGCTTGGATCTCTTCTACTGTAAGGAAAATCCTTCTGTTTGTTTTTTTTAAGTTCTTTTTGTCTCTTCAGTGTCTGTGGCCATCTTAAAACCTCTCCATGATGCTGGACACACACTTTACTCTGGAAATCCACCGACACTTTTAGTATAAGTTTATTTGACTTCTTTCTTTCTAATTTTACAGAATCAGTCTTTGAGCTGAATAATTTCAAACAGATTTGCCTCCCAAGAACCCTTTTCTTTGTGGAGCAAACCATGAAGAAACATTTGACTGGTG
Organism: Camelus ferus; assembly: GCF_009834535.1. Lineage (NCBI taxonomy): Eukaryota > Metazoa > Chordata > Mammalia > Artiodactyla > Camelidae > Camelus > Camelus ferus. Next base: position 54,850,654 of record NC_045698.1, read on the forward strand.
GATGAAATGACAAATACTCTCAAACTCAAAAATATTAGAAATCAATTTCTCAAGCATCATATCTAATTATTCTCCCTCCCCTATTTCAATTCAGGAATCCCAAGGTTAAAGAAAAGCAGCTGAAAAAACAATGTTCTTGGTTGATGTTCATGGACTGCCTATTTTTTGTTTTCTGTAACTGAACGATAGGAAGGGGAGAGAACTTCCAAAAAAAATATGCCCCTTTAATTGCCAAAAAAGACACAGAATGTGTAGAGAAAGAAACAACTCTGCTCTTATGCAGAGATAACACTGTTCATGGGAATATTGGAAGTCCTCTTGTCTAAAGGCTCTCAAAGTGTGGTCTTTATGGCAACACTTAGTTGGGAGGAACTTAAGAAGAAAGAGCTGGAGGTCCAGCTGATGTAGCTACCCAGATGGCCAGGAGAGAAAAAGGGAGTTCACCTAGGCTGCTGTGAGAAGGCAGAGAATGTGTAGGTGACACTGGAATGTGTTTGTATGTGTGGAGGTGCAGAAGTAGCAGGATGACAGCAAGTGGAGGGCATTTGAAATTAGAAGGCAGGAGTAGGAAGTTGCACTCAGGAAAGGGGTGGGTGGTCTTTGGATCATTACAACAGGCCCTAAATTTGTTGAACAAATAGTTTGAGATCTTCCAGTCGAGGCCCTGTTTCTCTGTGTTAAGTTATTCAAGACAGTTGTCCAAGATAATCTGAAGATGAGAAATAGTTTCCATATATACACTTTATAGCAAGTTTAGTGTTCAAGCTCGTTTAGAGTCAAAATTTATATATAAAATAATAGTCACATTTATCATGTAGCATTTGCTGAAGTCCAAGACCATTTCTCTTGTCAGGTGTTCTGAAGATGGAGAACACCACATGGAGTAATTAAGACATGTTTTGACTACAAGTGACAGAAGCCCATCTCTGCCTAGCTTACCAAGAAAGGAATTTATTGGCAAACATAACCACACTATGGAAAGGGCGGGGGTGAGGCTGATCTTGAGGCCCTGGAAGCAGAGCCTCCAGTGCTATTTGTTGTCTCTTCTCTCTGCTTCTCTCAGTATGTTGGCTCTCTTCTCTCGGCCTGGCTTCCTCCGTGAGCAGCAGCAATAGCCACTGATAACTCCAGCCTGTGCTTACCAAAGCGTTCTGCCTGAGAAGCAGCAGCTCCTTTTTATTTCCATCTAAAAACAATCCAAGGGCAGGACTGTGATTGATGCAGTTTGTGTCACATGTCTCCCCGCTACCCGCACCCACCTGCCCCTTTGTGGTCTGGAGGGAATGAACACTGATTGGTGGCCCCAGCTTCAACTAGAACCTCATGTTAGAGTTGGTTGGGAGTTTCTCTCTTCAAAAGGAGAGTATTGCTAATTGTTCATTCAACTGATGAAAATCTTTCTTTTTAACCTGAAAACTCTCCAAGTTATCTATTCGGCTTTGGTTTTCTAGAATAATAATCTTGAGAATTAAACTGGAATTGATAATCAATTAGAAACTCCTTGAAAACAGGGATTATATTTTATAATACTTCTGTATCCTCTGCTCTTCCTTGGGAGAATTTTGAAAATATGCTAAATATTGACTTGGTTTGATTAATTGTGATAATAAATAGATTCATAAAATTCATAACAGTGATGGTGTTAGGGTTAATTATGGGAAAACTTATGACTTTGTTCTTTAGCAGATTTAGTTTCATAATTTTCCCAGCATAAGAAAATATTAAAAAGGGATTGGGTGAAGTTGTGAGTGGTCTAGGTAGGTAGGAAGAAGTTAGTTAGCAGTTTCATTTATATGTTAGGCCTTAGTTAAAGTTGGTTTTTTTGGGGGGGGGGTACTTTTTAAAAATTCTTTTCAGAAAACAATAAGAAGCTTAGATTTTGGATGACAGATTTCCCTATGTGATATACCTCACTTGAAATTTTCAAAGTAATTATTAAAAGTGCCCTTTGTAATTTTTCATATCACACTATAGGAATGGCCAGTGTCATTTTGAACATTCTTAGCCATGCCTGATACCTCCTCACCACCATAAATTAAGGTAGAATGTTGGCTAAAGCAAAGCTCAGTGGATCAGCCTGTCAAAAGCACTGATTTACAGTTCGGCTACTCACATTTCTTACACACTGCTGCCCTCCCTCTTGTTGGCCCGTACAACTTTAAAGTACTCAGGGAACGAACTAACATGGTAGCGCCTATACCTAACTAATCCTGTCTAAAGAGTCTCCACTGGAAGTGTTTGAGAGCAGTATTTATTTTCCCAGTGTGATTTATGTAAACATTTGTCCCTTTTGAAAGTAGCGTATTAATGCCTAATTCTGGGGGGTGGGGAGGGCAAAAACCTTCTCTGCCTGTCTAGACAGAGCCTTGTTAGTATATGTCTGATTATATGGGTGCATGGCAGTAATATTAATTGGTGGGAAATGAGCCAAGGAAAGACAACCCTATCTCCCAATTAAATTTACTGAGCTTACAGGGTGGTTTATAAAGTCAACATGCTGGGCAAGGTTTACATCTGACCAGGGAAATTGTTGTTTTCTGATCCCCGGTTGGCCGTCAGCCACTCCAAACACAAGACAGATGTTGGCTTTACTAGGGTCAGGGTTATCACAGGGTGGGTTGAACAGTCATTGGCTCTATAGTTTGCTACTTTTCCTTTGCTGATGAATAAGAGCAAATAAAATTATTTCTGAATGCCTTGGTGGGTGAGGTGGGTTCCTTTTGCAAAGCTGGATCCGGCCACTGAAAACCAACATCACAGCAGCAAACCTCCCATGTCTCCAATGTTTCTTAGATAGCACTGATGTGCTATCTCAAAGGGCAAAAGTTAATACCTTCTCATAAAGACAATGATAAGCACAAACAAGGTATTCACTCTGATATATTGGTTTCTTATCTGGGGATCAAGGCAAAAATGTGGGAGAACTGAAACACAGAGTTTGAAGTAGCATCAAAGTAATTTGTTGGTTTTTGAAGTAGGAACTTTCTTATTAAATGTTTTCTTCTAATAGAATGAGGTGTATAATAGCATGACACCCAATGAAGGCTGTGAAATTGGGAGATGTTTTCTGTTTGCTATGTGTCAAGTAAAGCAGGCACATGTGATTCCCAGCCTCTTGTGTTTTTCTTTTGGGGTAGGTTAGTTTCCATTAGGTGCTAGGAAAACTAGCCCTGCACCATCATCCCCCCCCCCCTAGAATGGGAGCCAGACTTGAAAGAATCCTTTCTATGGGAAGACAAGTCTTGTGATGGGAGCAGAGTGATAAGCCCTGATGCTGGGGCTTTGGGATCCATGTTGGGGGCTGCCAGAGACATCATCTGATACTGGGCAGCAAGGGAGAGCAGGAGGCTGTGAGTTAGTACAACTTTTGGTGCACTTCTGGAAGAGCAAAGACACACACAGCCTTTCATGAGGCTGGAGATATATAGCTAGGTTGACATAATTTATTCTGGGAATTGCATGTTAAATTGTATTCCAGATACCACGTTATATTTGGTGGTTGACTAGAAAATAGTATACCGTTTGTCTATTTAAGGCTAAAAATCTCCAACATTGCCTTTTAAGCCTACAATTGCCCATGAAAATAAACAACTATTTCCCTCCTTACTCGAACTGCCTTTCTCATCTGCTCATTCTGGAATGCTCTTATAAAAGTTATCTGCCTCTCTGAACATATTTATCTTTCAAATTCCTTTTCATTCAATGGCGGCTCCTCTCATCACCTCATCCACGTTACGCTCCAGGCTTTGCCTCACTTTGGCTGCCTCCAGGGTTTCCAGGCTGGGTCTCATCCTCCTCCTCCTGGCTCTGAGTGTGTGGTCACCACCAGGCCAGCCTCCTTCCCCTGACCTCCTCCTCGATCTCTCTGCTGGCTTCCTCAAAGCTCCTGTGATCTGCCAGGCTGAGTGCTGACCCCTTTCTGTTGAAAGATCCCTTTGCTCCCACACACCCAGTGCTCACTAAATGGAGGATTCTTAACCTCTGACTTTTTCCAGCTGCAGCCTTTCAACCTAACTGATGCCATCTAATTGTGCTTTCCTGCCTATCGGGTGTTCTCTTATTATCTCCTCCATTTATCAGAATGTTTGGGGGTCATTTTTGGCTATTTCTCCTTGCTTCTTCGCAGCCTACATTAATGGGACTTCAGCGTTAACATTTATGAGATGCTGCTGCACTGGACGTGAGGACCTAACACAGTAACCTTCCCTCTGCAGATCATTCTTCTCACCCTAGGGTGGTGAGGACGAGCCTATCTGCACACATTGGCTGGGCTGAGGCAGACACGGTCTTGAGAACATTGATTATTTCTGGTGAAGCTATTGGGAAGTCATCATTTCAGTCAAGTTTCCGCCCTCTGTGTGCTCCTTCACAAAGTGATTTAAACACTGATCTGACTGTAAAATGATGAGTCATTAGGTTCACAGAGACATTAGACAGCAAAGACGTAGTTATGGAACCTTAGGTCATAACCTTTTCTCATTTTTTTGAGTCTGGCATTACTGCTGTCGTGTGGAAAATTTTCTTTTGGGACGTTGTACAGCTGTGAGTCAGTTTCTTTGCCTAAGAATGTTGCCTGGGGCAGTAACAGGGCTAGCTTTTTCCTTCTATTCCACTCCCCCCCCCAACTTTTTTTTTTGTCCAAAGGAAAAATTTGGCCAAATTGTCTAACCTGTGGCTTAGGTTCTGGGTTTGTAATTGGCTGAAGGGTGCTCTCCTTTTTGAAAGTGGAAAGGAAAGTGAGAGAGGATGGAGAGAACTGGGCTGGGAGGCAGTGTCCCCTACTGCCCAGAGGGACCTTAGATAGTTGTTCTCTTCTCAGTGTTGCTGGGACAGGGGCTGACTTGATATGTATGGGCCCTGGGCATTCTTTCTATCTTTTCTGTTCTACTTGATGCCATAGAGAATGTGGTCTGTGGAAAGGCTTTTATCCTGTTCAGAAAATCTCTATTTCTGTAGCATAGTTGGCCTACATGTGTTTGTTAAAAATGAAAACAAAAACAAAAACAAAAAACCTAGAAATCCCAAGTTCAGAAACATCAGGGACCTGCACTCAGGGATTGGTCTCTTATATTCTCCCTGTCTGAGAGTCATGTACACACCAAGCAAAAAATGAAATAAAAATAGAATACCGTATGTCTCGTAATGTCCAGAGATTTCCCATCCTGTGTGCTTCTGCTTGGCACTCATTCACAGTTGACTTATCTGAAATGACCTGCCATTAACCTTCAAAAACCAAATTCTGTTTCAGATTTTTTCTTACATGATGTCATCATTCTCCTAGGACTCACTGAGGAACTTAATACTTTTATGAAAAATTTCTATCACATGAAGATGACTACATAACACAGTGTTTTCCTTTCTGGCCTTAATGTAACACATCCTTAGCACAGGTTTTCTAGTACATTTATTCTCTATAAAACTGTCTGTCTACTGTGTGACTTTTTTGGTCTTTGTATTAATAATCCATTTGCCTATTTTTCTTTTATTATAACATAGCTCAAATAATTTTGAAAGGATTTCTGACTCAGAGATCATTTAATGGCAAGGAAGAGACACAAAGAGCAATGTTTATCAGCCTCAGAACTATTAACATTTGGGCAGCAGGAGTGGGCAGGAGGAGCCACTAGGCTGTGATACAGATGCAAATGATGTCTTTGCCAGCCCATTGGGGGAATTCTAGACCAAAATGTGCCTACTGGAAGGGTCCTGCATTGGATGAAATGGCTAAGCCCTTGTTCCATCCCTTTGCTCCATCATTTATTGGGTTATCCTAAAAGGAATGTGATCTTTGTTACCACTGCTGATCACTGGCCACACCTCAAGAGGAGCATGGTCCCAGGTGGCACACTGAGGGGCATACTGAGGTTGCTGATGGTTGTAGGCTATCAGCTAATCACATTCTTTGAAGGTGGGCAGCAAGTTCTTCTGGGTAGGGAAAGCTGAGTGGCACATCTCCATGTGTACCACATGAGATCAGACACCAAGTCTCCTCCATCCATTGTCTACGCCTGTGTTTTCCTATGAACTCCTTTATATTTCTCTGTCCATTGACCTCCTTTCCCCCTGCTTTCCTATACAATTGAGCTAAACATGACTGCTTTAAGGGGCCTGATTTTGTCAGTTGAAAAAATATTAACAAAATCTGAATAGACTTAATTGGATACAAACTCAAAATTCTTATAGTCTTCTTGGGCTAGTTAGGGTTGAGTGTCCATTCGTGGGCCAGTCACTACGGTGTCACATAGAAGAAACATGACTGCAGGGTACCACTTTACTGGGTAGGAGTTTCCAGGAAAGGAAAGCCATGGCTGGGATGACACCTCCAAAAGTCCGTCCTGCAAATGTGTTCATGTGTGGAGTTGGAACCTGAAGCCAGGCCCCGTGCCTTTAAGTGCAATACTCTTGCTAACAACACTGTACCTTTCTGTCTATCTTTCCTTAATTTTAACCCATCCTAAACATTGCTGCCTAAAGGAATCTCCTGGCTCCATGTTATAGAACCAGGCTCACCATGGCTCCATGGCTCCCTATAGTCAACACGATTAATTCTAAAATAATGGAAAACCCTTTAAGACTTGCCCAATTGGGCACTGTAGACTTAACACATCACCTACTCTGCTGGCACATGCCATCACATTCCTTTCCCCTTGCTTTTGTGTCTCCACCTGGCTTGCCCTATCCTTTAAAAAGCAATTTATTGAGTGTTTATTATGTCAAGTACTGTGCTTAGTGCTTTTTGCAGTCTCTCTATCCTTCCAACAACCTTGTGAGGTAAGAATCAGAACTCCTACTGATAGATTTTTATTTTATGTAAAACTAAGATTTAGAAAGATAAAATGATTGGCTTACAACTACACAGCTAGTTTGGGGACAAGCTGTGGGATGGAACCTGGTTCTGTCCAGCATCAAATTCAGAATATTTCTACTGTTCATGCTGCCCCTTTATCATGTTAAGTTCTGTATACTGTAGGTCAAGTTCTATTATATCTACATACCTCTTTCTGATAATTTCAATGCAGAGATCTTAATTTCATTCTCTGTTTAATCATAACACTCACTTAGTGTCTAATAATATCATGCTTTATAATATTATAACTTAAGTGTGTGAATATATTTTCCCACTATACCTAAGCCGCTTGAAGACATGACCATTGATTCAGTTCCCCATTCAAAAAGTGGATGAAGAACAAGTCAATAGGTTTGAAATTCAATAAAGGCAGAAACAAAGTTCACTGAAAAACTGAAGAAGCCCAGAGCAGGCTGTCAAATTACAAATAAACAGAAAATGAAATATAATAGGAAGTTATGAAACAAAGAAAATTAAGACAAAGTAGGAATATATTTGTAAGGTGGAAATAAAATTCTGGAAATAACTAATCAAGATTAAGTAGCTTGTTTCTGATGCACTGACAAGACTCCTGTGTATACTAAATGTACACAGCAACATATCTTGATCTTGTAATGAAGTTTTGTTCCTCTGTAGGAAATCTTTTTAGAATGAATTCAGATTAACTTTAAAATTATCTCCAGAAAAATCTATAGAAATGTATTGAAAAGAGAAGGGATTATTCTCCATTATTTATTTTACAAACAAGCCTTCATTGTATCAGAGCCTAGTACTTTTAAGTTGATGAAATTTAGATTTAGAATGAATTATGGCATATATGCAAAGCACATGTATAACAAACATGATGACATACGGTTTAACCTATTTAAAAGACATTTAAAATACCTTAAAATAATCAATTAGCATATATATATTTATGTATTGTTCTTCATTAATATAGTTCATGTTAATAACTATAGTGGAAAATACCAAATCATATTTTAAAATCATGTAGTTAATATTTTTAGATATATAGAAAAATATTACTGCTGATTAATTTGAATGAATGATAATATCATCAATAAATCAAGTATTTCCTAAGTCTTGTCATATGCAAAGTACTATGGCAAACAAAAAGAAACATAATTTAGCTAGGGAAGGTATTTAAATGATTAATTAAATATAAGGAGCAAGAAGAAATTACAGTTGATGTGAGCATTGCCAAATGAGATCAGAAGATAGAAAGAGCACACTGTAGGTTGAATGGTGTCAAAAGGTTATAAAGAAGCACTTTGAACAAACTTATAAAGATCATCAGTGTGGTCAGGTAGAGGAGATGGACACAGCATGCTGGCCAGTCTGTCAGTCTGTGAACAGAATCTTTGAGCATGAATTAAGATTCCCACAGGAGGAGAGTAAGAGGGTAAATTGGAGCTATATTTGGAGAACTTTGAAGGCTAGAGTAATAAATTTGAACAATGATAGGTTATGGAGAGTTGCCACAGTCAGTTCTCACCAGGAGGTTTATTTACCTTCACTCAAAGTACATTTATTGAGCATCAGCCATTTGTAAGAGGCACTGTGCTAAGTGTTGTAAGGAAGTAAAAAAATCAACAGTTAACTACTTCTGCCCTCAAGCAGTTGACAGTCTGCTATATAGGAAAAAATATGTGTACACACACAACTACTGAATAAGTCAGAATATGACAGGCATTCTAAGAGAAGTATGAGACTTGTAAACCAAGTGTTAAGATAAAACAGGGGACAAGAAATTAATTCCAGGTGGGAGGATTCAGAAACACTTCGGAAGAGAACAGGCATTTCATATGGTCTTTGAAAGATGGAGGAAATTTTGACAACACCTTTTATCCATGGTTTTTAAATAGGAAAACCAAGGGTGTGGGAGTAGGAAATTGCAGAACAAATTAAAGACCTAGAAATTAGTTTAGCTTGGTTAGAATCCAAAGAACATAAGGAGATAAGGGCAGAAGTGCACAATGAAGCCTGGACATGGAGGGGCCTTAGTGCCCAGCTTAGATGTTTGCCCTTTTCCTTTCCTCTTTTATTTCTCAACCAAGAATGGTTGGGGAAACAGTGAGTCTTAAAAAAAGACCTCTCCCGAAGTTCTCATGAGCACCTCCAAGAGTTCATGTCCTGGTGATTGACATGTGGTGAATGATAAGAACCGTGCTTTGGTGGAGTTACTGGAGAAGAACAGTGGGTGGGATGAATTGAAAGGGAAGTTACAGGCAGGAAGAAGTTTTGCAAGCTGTCACAATAGTGCAGGTGGGTCTATGAGGGTTAGAATTACTAAGTCCTCCCCTGACCTCAGCTTTATTGAGATATAATTGACATATAACATTGTGTAAGTTTTAGGTGATTTGGTTGGTATATATTGCTAAATGATTACTGCAATGAGGTTGGTTAACACATCTGTCACCTCACATAGTTACTACTAAGTTCTTAATTAGCCTCTCATCAGTCTACACTTTCCATGTGGACAGTGGGAATGTTAAACAGGAAACCAATTTTGAAACCTTTACCAGTGTTTGATAGATAGGATCCAATGAATGCCTAGATGTGGGAATCCAACTTAAGAAGATATTAAGGATAAATTCATGACTTAAGTTTTTATTAATTAAAGGGTAACATCTGTCTTAAAATTAAAGAAAACATGGAGAAAGCAGAATAGGAAGCATTATTCTGGTTACCTGCAATATGGTGCATTGACATGCATGATTTCAAGATGGCAGAATAAGCATGTTTATTTACTTGTCCTCCATCTCTAATCCAATTGTGATCACAGTAAAGTATTTAGGCTAGAAATTCATAACAACTGCAAGACAAGGAGGCAGAGGTTATAAGAAGATGAGAGTTTAACATATTTCTGGGAGATAGAACACAGAGAAATGGGAGGAAGGAGATAGAATATGTGAAGTAGCTGGCTGGTGGTTATATGGGAAATGGAATGAAAGGTGATTGGGCTCAAGTTGGCAGACATGAAGTGCAGAAAACTGAAGTGATGGTTTGAAGATTGATCAACAAAGTATGACAGGTGCATGCTTCCCTACCTTCTTGCACAGAACTGCAAGGAGGCCTGGGAGGCTTGGAGCAGCTAGAACTTCTGGTATATCTTCTCTGGCTGGGAGCAGTCCAAGTGCCCCAATTAAAGACATCCCTTCAGATATATCTGATGTGTGAAAGAGTTTGGCAGGTGGTGCTCTGCCGACTTACGCTGTCTGAAGAAAACTAAGGCTTCTAGAGAACCACTGTCCTCACTCTGCCACTTCCCTTCTTGCCCACTCAACACTTAAAAACCTCACAGCCCATGAACATGTAATTCATGGTCATTCTTCCCACTTAGGGGAAGGGCTACACCTAAAAGAGTGCAGAGGAAACCTCAATAAGTTATCTAAAATGATAAACCCAGACCTTCACTCTTAAACATGAATGGAATTCAAGATACCAGATGGTAGAGGAAAAATAGTAGTATTTAAAAAATCAAGATAAACAGATGTACATTCAAATATATTAAAAATATAGAAATGTATATTGACCCTAGAGGAACTAGAGGTAATTTAGGAAACAGAAGAGAACTTTAAAAAATTCTATTCTATTAGTATTGGCTTTAAGATTTGAGAAGACATTACATCCATTAAACAAAAGCAGAATTCCATGAAAAAATAATAAGCAAAGTGAGAAATGGCTTTTGTAAATTACAAATGAATGCTGAAAAGTAAAACTCCAGAATACTAAGCAAAACCAAACAAAACCACCAAAATATGGAAAACAAGATGTGATCAATCTGGAACGTCTAAAATCAGATTAGCAGGAGTCCCAGAAATGAAAAGTAGAGAAAAGAGAGGGGAAGAAATGAACAAAATAATGAAAGAAAATTTCCCAGAGCTAAACGTAAGATTAGGAGAATTTATCATGTACTGTAAAGGATGACTAAAAATACCCCCACACAGATACATTCTTATGAAATTTCAGAACATTTCAGATGCAGATAAGATCCTAAGAAGTTTTCAGAAAGAAAAAATTTCCCTTAAAAGGATGGAGAAACAGACTGGTATCAGACATCTCATCAGTCACATGGAGTATTTAAATTTAATAGAGTAATGCTTTTAAACCTCTGAGGAAAAGTTATTTTGACACAAAGGTTCCATAACAAATCTATGAATCAGTTAGGGTAGAATAAAGACATTTTCAGAAATGCAAGGATTTAGAAAATTTGCCAATCATGTATTCTTTTTGAAGACATTTCCAGTGATAGCAATATGAGAGAGAGAACCAAGAAAGAAGATAGAATATTTCAGCCAGATGTGCAGTATAGGAGAGCCCAGGATGAAAACTGTGTGGGAGGAGGAAGACCCAGGTCTGTAAGGAGAAATGTCTTTTGGAAAAAGGAGATTTTGTTGTAAGGTTGAGAGTAAATTCCAGGATATGGTAGAAGCATATATTTCTTCTATTTATAAGAAGAAAACAAGATAATTAAATGTCTCTCTCTCTGTCCTCCAAACCAAACCAAATACAAAAAGTACAAGAAAATTATGGTCCAAATATGAAGCAAATAGAAATGCAACAGGATTTTGCAGAATTGAGTCCAAATGAATAAAAATCCTTTGACTGTGAGTCAGCGCTGTCCTTGAGGTCACCCAGCATAGTGATATGGGCTTGTTGAGAGGTAAAGATAAACTAGCTTATTTTTTGACTTTGCAGTAAATAATATTTAGATAGTTACAATGACATAAATACTCCTTATTGGTTTTTAATTTTTAGAATCTATACACAAATGATTAAGTAAAGACAATTAGCGTTATAGCACAAAATATAAATTATAAAATGAAAAGGTTTAAATAATAGGACTTAGAAGAAATAAGAAGGAAAAGTGGAAAGTAAAGAGCAGGGGGGTAATGTCTTTAGCACCTGACACAGTGAGAAGTTGCTAGGTCATGTCAAAAGTTGACAGAATAAGAAATAGATTTTAAAATGTTTAAAATTTCAGATGTGACAGGTAAAGTAATGAATAATGATAATAACAGCAACAACATATAGGGAGGATGGGGGAGGAATGAATTAAGTGAGTTAAATGCTCAACTGTCATCAGCTTATGTTTGATAAATTAAAAAACACAGAGGTAAACAACAGAGGAAACAAAACCAAAATGGTTAGAAGTGCTTACCTCTAGGGAATAGAAGGTACAGGCCATTTGCTTTAGCTAAAAAATAATGCAGTTCAGTAAAACTTGACATCTGAAAAGCAAAAGAAGGAAAATACTAGGAATATTCAATAGTAGGTAGGTCTGAAATTTGCTTGTGAAAAAAAATAGGTACATTTACAAGCTGAACTCTGCTCGTTTAATAGGCAAGGATGGAGGAAATAGTTGACAAAAAGTTCTAGTAGGTGAAATCCAGAGGTAAATTTCGAAAATCAGAAAACTGAGTTACGGTGTGTATAAAAGCTACACTTCACGGGAAGAACATTTTCAGGTAGTTTGCTGCTTTAGGAAGTACTGGAATTAGTAGTCATTTCTTAAGCATGTGGTAGCTCCCAGTTTAAAGACTTTAAAAATGTTTGTTTTTCTGATTATAAAAGTAATAGATGTTCTTGTGGAAAATTAGAAAATTACAGAAAAGTATAAAGAAACTCCAAACCTATTTAGTATACGGCACCTTTGCACCCCTAGTATTTTCACTTCCTTCCTTGAGATACCAAATAAAATAAACTCCCTCCTCTATCCCCACTACCAGGTGGAAGTTACTTCCAGGCAGCAGGGCAGGAATCAGTAGTTCAGAGTGTAAGGTAGCTTAGCTTATCTTGCTCATGATATTCCTGAGCTCATGATATTCCTGAACATGGGATACCCCTCCCGCCCCACCGTTGCTGCTCTGGCTGGGATAGGCAGCTGTCACCAGAGAAACTGACTGATGTAGACTCAGGTGTTACTCTCCCAGAGGTGGGAGAGTGAGAAGACAAGGAGTATGAATTAAATGCTCCTCAAAATTTAGCGTGCCTAAGAATCATCAGAGGGGCTCAAATGGTGCCATTTCCATAGCTTCGATTGGTCAGGAGAGGAGCCTAGACATATTTTTAAAAAAGGACTCTAAGAACTCACTACTCCAATCTGGCCCATGAACCAGCAATGTTGACATCACCTGGGAGCATATGAGAAATGAAGAATCTTGAATCTACCCCAGACCCACTGAATCAAAATACTCATCTGTCATTTCAATAAGATCGCCAGGTGATTTGAGAAGCACTGGGCTAGGTGATCTTATAATTGTTCTGGGGACCATTTTGTCTAAAACACCATCTAGCTTCTCTTAATTAAAACAATCCAGCCAGAGCCAGTGGCAGTTGCTTCTCACTACCAGCTCATCTCCCTCCACGTCTTCCTCTTTGGACTTTAATCTTTCTATTGACATTCAGGGGGATGCTAACCATAACTTTTTTCGGGTTTATCTTGAGTCAGAGTCAAATTCAAAGGAAGGAAGTCCTGAAGACTCCGGAGGATTTGCAGGATGCTGGGTAAGCTGCAATGAGGGAAGATGGACATTCACAGTGAGAGCAGCTAGCACGAAACTGAGGAATCCTTCCCAGCGAGGTCCTCCTTTGTTTGTTGCGGAGGAATATAGCGGATATTGGTCAGAGTCAGATATGTGTGTTTTTAGCAAGATCTGTGGTATTCTGTGGTACTTTTATGCGTTGCATACAGCAGGCAAGCCAGTTAGGTACATCGGCACTTGTTCTTAGGTCTCAGCTCCAAGAGAAAATGAGCTGTAAACCTATACAATTCAAATTCACAGCTGAGGGGGTTTTGATAGCTGATGGCACACGAAGCATCAGAGGCTTGACCTCTAGGATACTGATTATATGGGAAAGGTTCATGCAGACCAGAAAATATTTAAGTGGGACTAACATTTTTGAAACTCTAAAATAGGAACCCTTTGATCTAGTTTCTTTAGGGGGGTGAAAATTCAAATTTGTGTTTTCTTTACATATTTAACTTCCTTTGAAATTTGATTGAAAACAGTCTGGGGTATGCACGTCAAAGTTGTATTTTATTCATTGTTGGCTTCTCCCTTGCCTCTGGGCAAGAGTATGTGGGGTTCATCCTACCCAACAATATGAGATTTCATTTTATTCTTAAAACGTTCTTCCTCAAAATGGACTGTAGACATTACTGTAACATGTGATGATTCAGTTGCTTAGCACACAGTTCATTGCCTGGTTAGTCTGAATCTGGGTACATTGTGCTTGTTTTGGTTTTGAGCCAAGTCTGAGCCACGTCTGTCTGCACGGGCTGGCCGGCTGCACTCCGACTCTGGTCAGCACTGGCTGTTACTCTCCTAGTCATCTTTTTATCTTTCTGGGTAATCTCAGGCTTAATTTGGTTCCTGACTTTAATACTCCCATCTGGCTTCTTTCTTTCTTTTTTTTTCTTAAAAACATCTGTCTGAAACTTATATAGTCATCCTCATGACCATTTGGATATTTAGAGTAATGTTCCTCTTCTTGTGTGGAACTGGGATCCATGATAACTTCTTATATAGAACACAGAAGAAATTAGCTGCAAGTGTGTGTAACTCTTTAGATGGCTGTGAGAATGTTCAGATCATTCAGGTCATTTTCTCCTTTGGTCTCTATGACTGATACCTGTTCAAAGGAGAAGTTACCTTAGTGGGGAGAGAGTTGCCCCCTCCCCCCGCCAAAAATACTCATTGTCTACAAAGATGATAATATTGTGTAGGCACTTTGATCAAACTGATACAGATAAAAGACCCATTATATAAATTAACTGCTAGATTACTTTTCTGGAGGAAGTTTATCTTTTTGCAGTCTATGTTTTTGTTAAGTATCACCTCTTGATTTGTTTATTATTCTTCTTAATACATTTACTGTGGGATTAATTTAAGAGATCTCAATTAGAGATAACAGGGTTTGTCTTTTGCCTACCTGGTTATAACATTAGTGGCTAAATTTATTAACCTCAGTGCTTGTTTTAAAACATTATTTGGAGTAAAAAGGACATGTGGAAATTTTCAGTGTGATTAACTTGTACTGTATATTGATTGTGTTGGTGGTTACAATTTAATGGTGTCAACACTCATTAAATTGTACACTTGAAAATTGCCGAATTATGTTGTATGTAAATAATATCTCAGTAAAAGTGATTAAAAAGAAACGCAGTGCTAAGTAAAAATTATCCAAATCTTAGGTTTTTCTACAACATATTAGTATTTTACCCTCCAAGCCACCCCATATTATCTTCTTCCTTTTGTTCCTTAGGTAATGTCTTAAGTCTGTTTGGGCTGCTGTAAAAGAATACCATAGATTGGGTGGCTTATAAAAAAGAAAGAAATTGGAACCAAGAAATTGGAGTGCTGCAGTAACAAATAGCAAAAATATGGAAGCAGCTTTAGAACTGGACAATGAGTGTAGGCAGAAGAATTTTAAAGTGCATGTTAGAGCCGACATTGACATGAATGGATTGTTAAAGGCAATTCTGGTAAGCATTCAAAAAAAAAAAAAAAAGAGGAGAATTACAAAGAAAAACTCAATCTTCTTTGAAAATGCCTTAGTAATCCTGAACAGAATATTGGTAGAAACAAGGACAGTGAAGGCCATTTTGATGTGGTCTCAGATGGAAATGAGAAACATGTTATTAGACAATGGAGGAAAGGCCATCCTTGTAAAATGACAAAGAACTTGGCTGAATTGTATTCATGTTCCAGTGTTTCATTGGAAGTAGTACTTGAGAGCGATGACATTGGGTATTCAGCTGAATAAATTTTTAAGCAAAGTGTTGAAGATGAACATTGACTTCTCCTGACTGCTTATAGTAAAGTTCAAAAGAGAAATAACTTAAAGATGAAATTGTTAAGCAAAAAAAGAACTTAAAGGTTTGGAAAGTCCTCAACCTATTTATATTGCAAAAAATAAGAATAATAAAGATGTGGCCAGGTGGCCATTTGATTAGATTAGTACGGATCAGCCATCTCAACAGAACAGCTCCTCAACAGGAGCTATTATCCAAAGCAATGGAAGAATGACCCAGACAGTGATTCAGAGATAATCAGAGCTGCCACTCCTGTCATAGACCCCTAGTGAAGGGACAGGGGGTGGAGGTAGGTAGAGTGGCTTCAAAGGAGAAGCTGCTGCACCTGCGGGGCCCCTGTGTACAATGCCCGTGCTGCCTCACATCAAGGGCTCCCTCTTGCCCTCTGATTCAGCACTCCTTGCTTCTTGCCCATCCCAGCTGCAGCTGAAGTGGGCCCAGTACAGCTCAGCCATGATGGCTAACTCTTTGTAAGGTGCAGGCAGCAAACTTTGGTGTCATCTGCACCAGCATGTCTCCATCACCAGGCAGAGTACATGGCCTTGGGGGCCTGGCAGTCTCCACCTAGGTTTGAGGATAGAGCTGTCTGGAGTCACAGGGAGCCTGATCCCAGTTCAGGAGTACTGTGGCATTGGGAGGAGGAGGAGGACACCCCCACCAAGCAGTGGGGATAATGGTGCCACCCTAACTGGGCCTGGGAGGCAGAGCATGGGCCAAAGGGGATTATTATTGAACCTTAAGGTTTAAGTTGTTTGCCTTGTTAGGTTTTGGATTTACCTGAGGCTGTTCCTCCTTTCTTCTTCCCTATTTCTCCCTTTTGGAGTGGGAATATCTATCCTGTGCCTGTCCCACCATTGTATTTTGGAAGCACATCACATGTTTGGTTTCATAGCTGGGGAGGAATTTGTCTTAGGATGAATCATACCTCAAGTCTTACCCATATCTGATTTAGATGATATTCAGATAAGATTTTAGACTTAGACTTTACAATTGATACTGAAACAAGTTAAGACTTTTGAGGCTATTGGGATGGAATGAATGTATTCTGTATGCTAAAAAGATAAGGACTTTTGGGGGTGAAGGAAGGAATGCAATAAATTGAATGTTCCCCCCTCCCCCAAATTCATATACTGAAACCTACTCCCCAGTGTGATGATATTTGGAGGTGGAGCCTCTGGGAGATGATTAGGTCATAAAGAGTAGAGCCCTCATGAATGGGATTAGTACCCTTATAGAAGAGGCCTCAGAGAGCTTCCTTGCTCCTTCCACCGGTGAGGACTCAGTGAGAAGATGGTCTACGGACTGGGAAACGGGCTCTCACCAGACACTGAATCTGCCAGTGCCTTAATTTTGGACTTCCAAAACTGTGAAAAATAAATGTTTGTTGTTTAAGCCACCCATTCCATGGTATTTTTGTTAAAGCAGTCTGAATGGACTAAGACAGGTATTATGTTCTTGGCTTTACCACTCACTGCTGGTCACAGGAAGTAGGTTTTCAGGGTCTTGTCGTCTTCACTGGCTTTGTGCTGATATGTCTTAGTGAGAATAGGTAAACCTAGGATGAAGTGGATCCTTGTTAACTACACTCTTGCTGCTTATAAGGAAAAATCAGAGGAGCAAGCTGCTCATTAACCATCGGATTCATGTGTTCACTCATTCAATAATTATTAAATGCTTACTGTGTTCCAGGTTAAACACCAATTTGTGTGCTTACTTGCATTTCTCTGGCCCTGCTTCATGAATCCATGGCCTAGGCTAGCTTTCCTGAATTGATCTAGTCTCCTGGTTTTGCACTGCTTAGCTGTCCCCCTGGATTTAAAAATAAATCAAAATCCTAGTCCTCTTCCTGCCTTCAAGAAATGCTTGAGTGTTATTTCATTTTTATCTCTTTGCCTGTATTTTATCTACCAAATTAGACTGTAAGGTTCCTGAGGGCAGACACCAGGTGTCCCTTACACTAACCAGAAAAGACGCCTTCTGCCAAGTAGGTTTTAGATTCGTGTTCTTCCTAGCACCCGCATGCTTCTGCTATAGCATTTACCACATTTGACTAAAATTCTCAACTTGAGTTTGTGACCTTGGGAAATTATAAACTCCCAAATGGCCAATTTTTGTTGTTACTGTTTTTTATTTCATTCTCAGCACACAGCCCTGAGCTTAATAAGACATTCAAAAACCTTATTGACAAAGCAGGTTTATTAACATGAGGGATGCTGAAAGACACAGCTAACCAAAATATTTACCCTTTTGTTCTGCAGAGTTACTTGAAATTACTACCTCAGACTTCATACTTTCATTTTGAAATTGCATTGTGACCTATTAGGGACCACATGTTATCTGAGTGGAATAATATCTTAACAAGCTACCAGCCAGGTTTAGTTTGGTTAGTGTTTCTCAAATGTTTTTGGTGGTGATCCATTTTGAGAAAAACATCTACTCTGAAAAACAGAAAACAGGGAAAAAAATTCTGTATATTCATATAGAGTACATATATACACAGACCACAATTATACCTTACCCTTAGCTTTACTTGCTATTGTAACGCACGCTGATATTTTTTTCCCTATTCTATTTCTATTTTAAAAATACAGATTGTAGGACCCACTTTTTGATTTCATGACTCACTAGTGCAGTCTGAATACACTGGCTGGTTTAGTTTATGGATTAAACCACTGCCATTATCACACATCTATCTGTGCTAAGTGATGAAAAGAAAAAAAAAATTCTGAAATACAGGTCTGGATATTGAGTATTGCCAGAGGAGAGATGGTCAGGAAAGAAAAGACTCTTGGCCCCTGGATTAGGAAAGGAGGGCATTCAAATAAAGGGGTAGTCAGATGAGACTACCAAAGATAATTTCTCCTATTTCCTTTTGCATTTTTAGTTCAACGTACACCTGTCTTTCCAGCTGCACTCCAAGCACTTCCAGGACAGGAACTATACATTATTCATATTTATATCTTCATTGCCTAACAAAGGTCCTGGGATCAATAAATATTTGCTAAGTTGAGAGTAAAATAAAGGGCTAATATTTATCAAGCACTTAACGATGTGCCACACAGTCATGTGTAGTATACGCTGTGGTTCCCTACTCAAATCCTCTTAGCTACTAATGAGAACTGATGGCTAATGCCCACAGCTACCCTCTTCTTCACAGAACTACCAGCTGACCTTCCATTCCTTCCTTTCTCTAATCCTCCAACCAGTGGCCAATGACTGACTGACTACAGAATACGAAAGCCTATCCCAACCCCCTGCCACAAGATGGAACCAACTCTGTTGTACAATTCCTGCTCCAGAGCATTCCATGGGATCAGGCTAAAGTTAGTCTCCAGCTGAGACCACGTCCTTGCTCAGCTTTCTTACCCTGATTTATTCTGCTTCCCTTACTCTCTCAAAAAAATCCCATTCACAAGAAGCTCTACCTCAAGCTCTTTTCCTAGGGAACCCATCCTAAGAAAACCTGGTTCCAAGTAATTTACAGTACCATTCTCTATTTATTTCACCCTCAGATCAAGTCTTGGAGGTAGCCATTTACAGATGAGGAAAAAGGTACCAAACAATGAGGTCACACGGTGGTGCCCTGAGATTCACATAGAGCTCAGTCTGATCTGTGCCAAGGCTCTGCCCCATCACACATACTGCATCCAGGTTTGGGTCTGTGTCTGGCTGACAGAACCAGTGGGCACACCCTTGAAGGATGGGCACTTGGGGAAGGATGTCTAGTTCTTCAGTCCTGCACATCGACTGTTATTTATTAGCACTATTGAAGTTATGTATGTGATTATTTAAAATTTTGAAAAGTACAACATAGAAATATTTATTAGTTTGTTCCAAATTTTGCAGGTAGACAGAGGAAATGTCAACTTCTGCCCTATCAATTCAGCAACAGAGAATTCATTTTAAAGGTCAAGCTAACATGATAGATGGTATTTGTACACTCTCAGTTTTTCACTGAACTTGACTAATCCATAGACACTTGATTGAAAACCTGCTTGTGCTGGTAGTTAAAATCCAATTTACAGTAAGTCACTTGTTCACTGCCAAGTTTACAGTTTCTAAGCTACAGAGAGATGAGGAAAGTATTTTGTATTCAATAAATTACCATTCACCCCTTTTCGAAAAGTAAGATTCTGTTTTTCTGTGGTTCATTTATTCACTCGGTGGTTGCTGCTGCCCGTTCTTCTATGAATAATTATTTACTGCAGCCAACACCAAATATATTTATCACAGTATAGGATTTTTTAGGGTTTTATCTTTAATATTGAAATTTGAAGTATTGAGCACTTGGTTATTTACTTTCCAAAGTTAACAAGAGAAGCAGAATATCATAGTGGGTAACACATTTTTGATATCAGAATGTACTTCAGTTTTCTAGCTGTGTGATACAGGGTACATTATTTAACATATCTGAGCTCAGTTTATTAATTTTTAAAAGTAATAGTACTTTATACCTTGTAGAATTTTGGTAATAGTTCAATAGGATGCTTAACATGGTCCTAAAACTATGTAAGTGCTCACTAAAGGCTAGCTCCTGTTATTATTATTATTACTACTATTGCTATTACTATATATTGTTGTATTTTAGCCACCATCATCCATTCTTTTTCTTTTGGTAACACTACCCCAATTTCCTTTTTGTGAATGACCTCTCTGCTATTGTGGGCAATCATGTTGGGACTGTAATTTAAGGTGATTTGACCTTCCTTAGCTGCGGGTTCTTTATGTGTCCTAGCATGGGCTCTTAGACTCTCTCTTCTGGGAGAGTCTAAGCAATATAGCTGGAGCAGATCCATCCTCAAGGCAGCTCTGTTGATTTGGGAGAACTCAGGAGAGGCTCTGGTCCCTGCTGCTTCAGTCCTCTGGTTCTCTGAGCAACATCTCATCTTGAAATGAATTCTCTTTTGCTCAGATTACTTAGAGTTGGGTTCTGTTTCTTGCAACCGAAGAATGTAAAAGGATATTAATTATGTAAATATGATTAAGGCCAATTTTTCAAGGTAAGAAAACTGCTGTGAGTCTGAAATATATTATTTCTTGAATCTGCTATTATATTATTCTCCTCACTATAGGGATTCATGAGCGGCAGATATTTTGAGGATTTCATTGTGGTAAAATCCTCACTCTTACTCACTGTAGTATCTCTAATAGAGGACCCAGTGCTCAGTATTTGCTGAATGAAAAGAGGAGTATTCTCAGCCTGCCTTCTCTGTGGACATAATCCTTGGAGTTAGAATGGTGTTCTGATTGTTTTATGAGAAGCAGACCTTTTATATACAGCTCCTTCTGAGTATAGAGTCAGATATCATGCTAGTATTTAAATATTATTCTCTGCTAATCATCACACTGATTTTAAGAGGTTGGTGTTTTTCTTTTCCATTTTAGATTAGTAAACTGACCCTCAGATAATTTAAGAAAATTGCCTTAGTAAGAGACGGATTCAGGGTTTGAACCTATCTGATTTCCAAAATTTAAATATTTTTCAGTATACTGTGGAAACCTCTAAATATTTCGTTTATTTCACGTCCTTTTGTTTCCTATTCTTTTCATTCACAGAATTTTCTAGCATCCTATTTTTATGCATTTCCTTAGGATAAAAACAAAGAATGATGTAATGGCTATCAAGTAATGAAACTGACATCTGAGCAAGTATGTTAAAGCTTGCATGTGCACATGAGTGTTGTCCCTTTCAAATTGCTCATGGTGGGAAATTGTACTTTCTGTTCTCAACAAATTGTCTACATGCCTGTATCTCATTCTGTTGAATGTCCTTAATGCAGCAACTCTTTGTTCTTTGAGAAGGCATTTGATCTTTGAAACCACTTGGGTGTCCTCAGGTGAATGGAAAAATCATCCACTATAGCTTTCTTTTTCTTACGGGGACTGATTTTTTAGCCTCTGTCAATTCATTCTTACTGATGTATGAGCCCCAGAGGGTTAGAATGTTTGAAGTCTGTCATCCTCACCAGACTGGAAGGTAGGAACAGCTGCATATTTTGTTCTTATAACACCCCCACTGCCCAACAGGCATATAATAAGATCCCTGTAACATTTATTGAATTATGATGGAACAGTCACCCCTTGGTTTCCTTGGAGATTTGGTCCAGGACCTCCTACGGATACTAAAATCCATGGATGCTCAAGTTTCTTATATAAAATGGCGAAGTACAGTTAGCCCTCCCAGCTCACAGATAAGGAGGGCTGATTGTAATTGATTTGGGGAAGGGGAGAAACCCAAAGGAATAAGACTAAAAAGAATAAATAAAGAGGTGAGAGGAATTAGTTTTTGGGTTTTTTTGTTTGTTTGTTTTTTAACTGGACATAGGATAAAACCTTGAGCACGTTTTACTTACCCCCTTAAAAGTGATTGACTTCAGCTCGTACCTGGGCTAGACAGAGGTTAGATGTGATAAGAATCTGCTTATAGTTTACAAAGATTAAAAAATACATTTTCTATTTTTAAACTGTTTATTTTGTACTGAATAGGTGCTCTACCACATTGTGAGAACTCATGGTCTGACATTTCAAATCAGTGTTTTCATACCTGGTTGGCTTTACATGTGAAACAATGAAGAGGGGCTGGGTCACCTCAGTGTAAGATAAGGAGACTTTCTGTACTTTAGTCAGCCTGAACTGCTAAGGAGCCTGAACTTTTTTTTCTTATATTTTCCAACTTATTTGTTTTTTTATTGTAATATAGTCAGTTTACAATATTGTGTCAATTTCTCATGTCTAGCATAATGTTTTAGTCATACATATGCATACATGTGTTCATTTTCATATTCTTTTTCATTATAGATTACTATAAGATATTGAATATAGTTCCCTGTGCTATATAGTATAAACTTGTTTATCTATTTTATATATAGGAGTTAGTATCTGCAAATTTTGAACTCCCAGTTTATCCCTTCCTACCCCCTCCCCCCAAAAACCTAAGTTTGTTTTCTATGCCTCTGAGTATGTTTCTGTTTTGTAAATAGGTTAATTTGTCTTTTCTTTTAGATCACATATAAGTGATATCATATGGTATTTTTCTTTCTCTTTCTGGCTTACTTCACTTAAAATGAGGTCCATCCATGTTGCTGCAAATGGCATTATTCTATTCTTTTTTATGGTTAGTAGTATTCCATTGTATACTGCAGCTTCTTTATCCAGTCATCTGCCAATGGACATTTAGGTTGTTTCCATGTCTTGACTAGTGTAAATAGTGCTGCTGTGACCATTGGGGTGTGTGTAATTAGAGTTCTTAAGATGGAAGTTCCCCCGACTGGCATGAGGTGAGAGGCTGGGGGTACAGGGCTGGCAGCTTCCTCCTCCTCTGCCCAGCTCACATTTATTTTCTTATCCAGTTTACTTTTCTTTATGTCTCACTGCCTTTCCATCCTCTGCTGCAAAGCATGTTTGAGACAACAAAGACTCTTGGGTGGCATTATATTTAGGGTGAGGCCAATACTAAAAAATAAGTTAGCTTAAACGATAGCAAATTAGCATTTTGTGGATGGCAAAGGTTTATTTAGGAAGTTATGGCTGCGCAGTCAAAAACTCTCCTATACTTTGTGTTGAGGAG
This sequence comes from Camelus ferus, assembly GCF_009834535.1. Classification (NCBI taxonomy): domain Eukaryota; kingdom Metazoa; phylum Chordata; class Mammalia; order Artiodactyla; family Camelidae; genus Camelus; species Camelus ferus. The sequence goes on from NC_045698.1 coordinate 54,873,889, forward strand.
AATGTTTTTTCTCTAAACTCAAAAGCACAGTTACTGGTAGGTAGTGAATCATTCTCAGTCACAAACAAAACCTTCTAGGTTGGGTATAATCGTGGGATTTCAATTCACTTCAACAACCACTTGTTGAGTTAAGACCTGTTTGTGTTTGCTCTGCCCCATATATATGAATTGCTCTTGATTATGTGTTGAGGTAGTGTGAAATTGTTTTTGACTGGAAATACTTGACCTAAGTAGGTTTAGGTACATTCTGAGAGTTCAGCCAGTTGGAATGAAGATTGTAACTTGAGTTGTGTATCAAATAGAGAAAGAGAAATAGAGAAACACAGCTCAAAACCTTTTGCCAACTCTTGCATTTGTATGTATTTTCTGTCCCTGACATGATTACATTTTCATTCCCTCAGTTAAGATTTTAAACCATATGTAGGGAGGAAACTGGGTTTAACAAGTGTTCCCAAGCACAGATTGTAGCGTTAAGTACCTTACAGACACTTGGTAAATACTGACTGACTGAGGACATGTGCATACTCCCAAGGGAGCATCCTCAGTGCTTGGTATTTTCTGTGAGAATCAACTCAGTGTTGAAGCATCGTTCCTCTAGATTGGGATGGTTTCCTGGAAGCTGTCAGTACAATGGCATTGATTAGCTGCCAGACTAATTGCTCTCTACCACCAACCTTGTTTCATAGGCAAACTGTGCCCAAGGGTAAAATAACATGCACACTGAGGCAAACTTTCCACCACATGCCCCTAAACCTTCCCCCCTGAATTGAGAAACTGACCTTTTGGTGAACAAATGTTCTTTCACCTTCACTGTTTAGAAGTTGTCAACACTCGGCCAGCTATATGATTGATGCTCGAGCTTTCCTCTTTTCTGTGGACTAGGTTCTATTCTTGTCCCCTCAGAGCTGTGAGCTCTTTATATTGTTTTCCTTTGTTAGATGGCTGGGCTTCCCATAAATTTGAATGTATTTCTTAATCACCTGGATGAACTGAAAGTGTGTTATTCTACTTTGTAGGCTTCTGGCTTTTCTTCTGCAACTCACTGATAGCTAAACGTTTTGTGAACATGCCCTTCTATTAGTAATCTGTTTAAAAGTTAAAAAAAAAATTAAAGCTAGGTTTCTTGCTTATGGTTTAGTTTGACTGTCTCAGGCAAATGAGACTGTCTTTTTTTGAGTCTGCTAAAGAGGGCAGATTTTTTAAAGTAATTCTTTCCAACAAACTTTAGAGTTTTCCAAGTGGAGGAAACATTAAAAAGATAGAAAACCTGGTACCAATTTTCTTTAATAATTTTGAATGTGGAGGCATGAGGGTGGAGAGTGAGGTTGGATGCTTGCTCAGAGCCCATCATTGCACATATGACAAGGGCTCTGGAACACTGAGGCAGTGTGGAAGTATGATTAAGAATACAGACTCCAGAGTAAAGTGTTTGATCTTGGACAGGTTACTTATCCTGTCTGTACCTCAGTTTCCTTGTCTATAAAATGGGAATGATAGTAATAATAGTATCTACCTCATAGAGTTGTTGTGAAGAGTTAATGGGCTTAATATATACAACGATTCTGCAATCTCAATAGCTCTGCACTCAAATAATAGTTATTTTAAAAATACTTTATTTGGTGGCAAAACTGAACATGAACCAATATGAGACTATTCTTGTCTGTATTCCTTTTAATGTGAATGTTTACAAGTTTTGCTGTGGAAAATATTAATGTGTTTGATGTGGGGTACTGTCCAATCTACTAGATGGGTTACATATATATGGTGCATGCACCATATTACATTTCCAAAATCAGAAAAATTCTGAATTCTGAAATTCTGGTCCCATCTGATCTCAAGGGTTCCATATAAAGGACTGGCTGTATACCAAGATAGGACAATATATTGGCAGAAATACTCTCTTTCTGATCACCCATCCTGCTTCTTTTTGGTTAAATCCCTTGGTATTTTCTTATAGGAATTAAAGAAAATAGAAATTTCTCAGGCTATTCATTCATTTATTAAATATTTAGTAAACCCCTACTATGTGCCAAACTCCTCTCCTTTCAGGGAGCTGATTGGCCAGTGGTAGCTATCCTCCATTGAGGGCCTGCTGTGTGCAAGGTTTAATCTAGAACCGTTATTAACATGGTCTCCGATCCTGCAAAGTCATCTGTTCTACAAAGGAAGAAACAGAGAGGTTCAGAAATGATAGGTAATCTGCTTAAAGTTGGTGAATGCCTGAGCTGGAACTTAACTCTGGCCTGAGTGGCTCTACAGCCCCTATTCTCTCGTATTACCTTTGGCTGAGAGCACTTGGAACTAATGGTTCTTAAAGAGGGTCTTGTAGATTTTTATCTCTGTGACATTCCGTGTTTTGTAAGGCCTTGCAAACAGGAAAGGCCCAGACCCTTGGGCAGCTCACTAGTGTTGTTCCTGCTTGACCTCCCTGGAAAGGTTGTCATGACCTGCAGGAGGCACGTGAGCAACCAGTGGTCTAGTCAGCCAAGTCACAAATGAAAATTGAGCAACGGGGTAATACATGAGATATTGGAAAACTGAAGTCAGTTTTGTTTAACAACTCTTTGTAACATTTTTATGGAAGTCAAAAATATATGCAGTGAAAGTTGCAGATCTTAAGCATCCAATTCAAAAAATTTTGAAAAGAATTATACATCTGCATATCTGCCACCCTAGAAAGTTTCTTGCCCTCTTCCAGTCAGACTTTACCCTGTAGACAACACTGTTCTGATTTCTGTCATAGTTTGGTATTGTTGGTTCTTGAGCTTCACATAAATGGAATCAAACAGGATGCACTCTTCTGCATCTGGCTTCTTTTGAATAGTGCTCTGTTTCAGAGATACATCCAAATTGTCCGTGATATCAGTAGTTCATTCTTTGTTACTCTGTATCGTATCGTATTGTCTGAATATACCGCAATTTATTTTTCCATTCTCCTGTTGGACGTTTGGGTTGCTTCCAGTTTAAAGCTAGTGAATAAAGCTGCTATAAACATTGTACAAGTCTTTTATGAACAAAGTTTTTCATCTTTTCTGGGTAAATAACTATAACTGCTGGGTCATAAGGTAGGTATATATTTAGTTTAATAAGAAATTGCCGTACAGTTTCAAAGTGGTCTCACATATTTCATTAACGTCTGAGAGTTCTGGCTGTTCCTAATCCTGGCCAGTCAGGTATAGCCTTTTTAATTTAATTTAATTTTAGCTATCCTGATAGGTGTGAAGTGGTAAATCATTTTGATTTTAATTTGTACTTATTTGATGATTAATGATGTTAAGTATATTATTATGTGCTTATTGGTCATTTGTATATTTTCTTTTGTATATATTTTCAAGGCTTTTGTTTATTTTTTATTAGGTTGTTTATTGCTTTATTACTGATTTGATTTTAGGAGTTCTTCATGTATTGGAATACAGATCTTTCTCAAATACCTGCATGTATAGCAAACTTTTTTCCCCCATTGTATGGAAAACTACAGTCATTTTTTTAAAAGTAAAAATTTCCTCAGTAAGATGGCATTGAGAGTTTGGTGCCTGCCTCATGCTGATTACAGTATTTGCTGGAATGTTTTCCTCTTTCAAACAAGTTTCTTTGCAACTGTCAAGAGGAGAGATATTGCAGGAAGAAATTCAATTGCTTGTGGCCTCCCAGTTTTTCCCCTTATAGACACTCCTCTGAAGTTATAGTGGGAGCAAGTGATTCACTCTGCAAAAATTTATTTTACCCTGTTTAAGAGCATACTTACTTAATTAGAGGAAGTAAAAATGACTGGGCAAATTAAAACAAATTTAAGAACTGTTTTTTTCCCCAAAAGGAACATTTAGAAAAATGGGGAAATTGTTTAAAAATTTTCTTTTTAATTATAAAAGTAAACACATTTCATGAAGAGTAAGTTGACAAATATTTTTAAAGAGAGGAAAACTCAGCACTGAAAGTTAAAATAACAAGTTTATTCAAAAAGCAAATAAAACAATCCACAGATTTCTGAATTTCAGCATTAATTCCTCTTTTATTTTTGTTAGACAAACCATGCTGTATTTCTTTCTGAAGAGAAATATATTAACAATTTGGGAGATATCACTAGAATTGGTTCTTGCCTAAGCAACAACCTTTCAAAGGCTAAGAGATGGAAACTGAGCTCATTAATTTCCAGCATCACATCCACTGCATTTATCTCCTTGTTCTAACTCTCACCTAATCCAAGAAGATCAAATAATGATCTAAGGCCACATTAGAGGAAGACAGTATGAATTTCAGCCAAATTTTATACTCTCAAGTACACACTAGCTGTAGCTATGAAGCATTTTCCCATTTGGACAGTAGTAAAGTTGGGTGACTATTCTGAGCTTCTTCCCTCACCCTTTGGGCTTAATCCCTTCAGGACAGGACTCATCCAAGTGTGGGTTTCTAGCCAGGTTACTCTCCTAGCTCTTTTGGTGTGTTCCTATGCATTTGAAGAATCAAGCTTCCTCTTAATTCATGGGTCATTGTTTCTGTTACGGGCTGAATTGTGTCCCTTCAAAATTCATATGTTGAAATCCTAGTCCCCCAGTATCTCAAAATGTGACTGTATTTGGAAATAGGGTCTTTAGAGAGTTAATTAAGTTAAAATAAGGTCACTGGGCTCTAATGCAATATGACTCATGTCCTTATTAGAAGAGGCAATTTGAACACAGACATGTACAGAGGGAAGACCACGTGAAGACATAGGGAGAAGGTGGCCATGTATAAGCTAAAGACAGAGGCCTCAGAAGAGACCAACCCTGCCTTCACCCTGATCTTGAATTTCTAGCTTCAAGACTGAGAAAATAAATTTCTATTGTTTAAGGCATCCAGTCTGTGGTACCTCGTTATGGAAGCCCTAGCAAACAAATACAGCCTCTAATGGACTATCACGCCACCACTTTGAATATTAAGTCCTACTAGGTCAGGGCAGACATTGAGCAAAATGGCAGCCATGTATTACTCAAGAGATCAGAACATTTACATCGATCATTTCCTTTTTTATCCTATTTAGTATTTTTTAAACCAAATAATTGTGGCTTATTCGATGGTTTTGAAATATTACATAAGTTTCGATTGCTGTATATATCCTGAATTCTACATGGTTTGCTACAAAATAGGCAGTCATGTCAAATGTAGCAGATAAATATATTTTTGGACTTTTAGAGCAAAGGAAAAAAAATCTTTCTTTAGATGTTTAATTATAAAACTTTTTAATTCTTAGAGGTAGTGAACATTTTTAATGTGAACATTTCTGTACCACAATTTCCCTCTAAAACAGTAGAGACGATAATAGTACTTAAACTCATGGAATTTTTGAGGATCAAGTAAGATTTTTACTTAGAATAACACTGGCACATGATATTTGTTAGAAAAAATGCTTTAGACTCTGATTTCTAAAAAATTTAGCAGCTCAGGAATAAATCTGCACAAACACACACATAGATACAAATTTTTTTTTTCTCTTTATATGCTCGTATTGATTTAATACCAGGATGGAAGAGAAAACTTTGAAGATGTAAGTACGTACTCTGAGAAGTGATGGTATCTTTCCTGTTTCTTTTTAGCACTTCTGAGTTATTTGTCTTTGGGAGAGAGCTTCTGACCCTTCATAAAGACCCACAGGCCTTTCTGTTGCTCTCTGTCTGGACTCCATCACTGCAGGAAGAGGCCAGGACCACTTCTGGAGATTGACTTTTGGACCCTCTCTCTCTCCCTCCTGCCCTTCATTCCTGAAGTCTCCAGTTTATTAACGTGGAATTGAAGGTGGTCATCTTCCCAAAGGTCAGTAAAAACTTGGCGGTCCCAGTTCCTCAGACACACATGAACACTTCCTTTGCTCAGAATTTAGTCCTCCTTCAGGAAATTCATTAGGGTTGGTAAGCATTAAAAGAAGCATACCTGTTAGCTGTTGACACCTTAGAGTTCATTGCTTGAATCAGGTATCACAGTTTTGCTCCTGATGCAAAGCTGAAGCTGGAGGTGAACTGGTATTTGAATGCAGGGAACGAGGCAGGAAGGGTGGCCGGAGCAGCAGGAGGATGCTGGATAGGGGAAGGGGAAAGACAGCCCTGGGAGGGGAGTGTTTAGAGGGGCTGAAGGATAAACCTGAGCTGCTCGCAGTATGCTCAGGACCCTTGAGGCCTGTTGTTGCCTCCACCCAACCCCATTTCTGTCCCCTCTTGTTCCTCACCCCCACATCCCCCTCCCCTCTATTATCTCCTTGTAGGTGTAGGTCAGCCTGAGACACAGCACTGCTGTAGATGAAAATTACCTTCTCAAGCTTCATATTTTGTTGCCTGCCTCCCCATTGTTCCCTCAGGCTCCCCTCCTGCTCTGCCCAGGCCTAATATCCTCAGACCAGATCCTTTATTGTTCTTTATTCCTACTTGGCCTGGGTCAGGGTTTCCACTGGGACTCCACATTCAGATTGTGTTCCCTCCTCTAGAAATACTCAGAGCATCCTCACCCCTTCGCCTGCTTTCCTCCAGAATTAACACAAATGTCACTTCCTTAGGGAAGCCTTGCATGAAACCCTGAATGAGGTTAGGCTTCTCTAAGACACGTTCCTGGCAGCGTTAACCTGTCCTTCCCAGCATCTGCCTCAGCTAGCACTGGCACATTCGTCTGCACGGCTGGGATTAACATCTAGATCCTATGCAAGACTGTAAACCCCATGAGGGAAGACACATCCCTCTTGTGAAAGTGCCTTTCACCACTATGACCTTGAGCCAAGAACAACATCTGGCATGAAGTAAACTCTTGATAAATGCTTGTTCTAATGAATAAATGAAGATCCCTGGAGCTTGCTTGTGATTCCCCTGCTTGACGTCCAAGGAATGAAGCCATTCTCATCCTCTAAGCAGGCTGTTGTGAACTAGTAATAATTCAGAGGAGCAGACCAGGGATTTTCAGCACCTCCCAAAGCTCTGGCCCAGTTGACTTCCGTGCCCACGGTTCTTGGGACCACTAGATATGGATGGGTATAGCCTGGGTGGTGGGGTACAGTGGGGGTGCTTTTCCATAAGTGCATGCTGGCGGTTATCATGATGGAGATTTATGAGTCATGATTTATGGGTTAATAAGGCCCTTTTAGAAGAACAGAAAGTTACCAGAGGTAATTTTGATCTTTCCTCTGTAATTTCAACTGTTGCTTTCTCCTATGAGGGAGAACTGTAATTATCTAACACCTTATTTGGGCTAATTTTGCAATTGTTGACAAATGGTGCAAATTTACATTTTCTCTGGATTTTGCACAGTGCTAGTGTGTTCATTTCTTTATATGGTTATAGCTCAAAGGCTTTAATAGAATGGCTTAGTTCTCATTTCTGTAGTTAGTAAAAATAGAAAAGCCAAGTCTCACTTACTTTTGTAGTCTGTTGTGGAATTTTGATTATTTGTTTGAAATGAAGCTGATTTTTTTTTTCGCAATTATGAAACAACTGCCAGACCTTGCTGATACATCATATGCATAAATTATAATGAGAGCTTCTTATGTCTCTGTTACCTACAACATTTTTGTCTATGGGTGTTAAAAAGTACCAGTGTCCAACCCGAGTTTCAGAAACACTAGCAGTTATTCCGGGTGTCTTTATTTTCTGAGATTGGAAGCTGGACCATTCAGTGCTGAGTGAGAGTTTCTAGGGCTTTGTGCTCTAAGGTGACGGTGTGGGCAGTGGAGATGGATGTAAAGGTGTGAACTGAATGATATATAGTCTGCTTATTTGATGTTGGAGGAGCAAACATATCTGAGAACCAGAGACCTTGTCTCCTATTGAAATGGTTTTCATTCCACTGAAGATATGAGCTTAATAATTGATCTTAATAGTTCATATTTGGGAAAGACCGTCTAGGTCAATGGGAGTGACCTGGGGAGAGTATTAGAGGACCAATTCCAACTCTGCTCCTTTCTATCTATGTGACATTGGCCGTGACACTTAACCCCTGACATCTCACTTCCATCTGTAAAATGGAAATTATAATAACTGTCCTTTTCTACCTCATGGGGTTTGTGGTGATGACCAAATAAGACAAGGTATGTTGATTGCAAAAAAGGATTATGTAAACGTTAAGATACTATTTCACCATGTCACATTATTTTCTATTTTTAATTTTATATATATAATCCTATTTCCTCAACCTCTTCTAAGGTTTAAAAAAAATTGGCCATACTTATTAGCCACAATTCATTTAGAGAGGCAGAACTGCTAGGAGATATACTATGTGAGATTTGTTGTTACAGTCATCGAACTTTACACAACTGTGGGATCTGGTTAAGCAGTAGTTTTGATGTCGGATGCTGTAGCTCAGAATCTATAGGGTAGGCAGTTTAGAAGATGGCTATAAAGTGGATGAGAGCAAGGACAAACTGGAAGCCATAAACACATACTGGAACTCATGTCAATTCTTGTCATCTCCAGCTATTATCTTTATGTCATGTGGGAAAACCTGGTGTCCCTTGTCATGGAGTTAAATACATAGCTGGCCCAGAAACTGGAAAAGCTGAACGAAAGTCTTGGGGAAGGTGGGAAAACCCTATGCCATTGTGTTGAGTTAGCAGATCAATGATAATGTGCCTAAGCTACAGAAACATCTGCCTCTACCTTTCTAAGGTGAAACATGTAGCTGCTGCTTCACTTCCACGCTCTGCATCTTGAACAAATATGTGTCTGTGGTACATCCTGATGTGTGATGTATATGCAAGGCTGGCAATATCATTTGTGGGGCCAGTGCAAAATGAAAATGGGGAGCCCCTTGTTCAGAAAGCAGGAGAACTGCTTTTGCCTTTCTTCTGCAGTCTCTTTCTGATATTTCATGGTGTTTATTATTTGCTATTTAATGTTACAGTCCTCTAACTCTTGAGATACTTGTGGGGTAAATGCAGATCTCACAGGTGCCTTGGATCCTATCCCATGACTCAGGGAGCACATCTCCAACCCTCCCTGCCACATGCCCAGGACCCCACCAGGGGTGAGCATGGCAAAAGCCAATATAGTGGGGAGGGAGAGCCCCAGGGAGGTGGGGAGGTGGTAAGAGGCAGAATGATGTGTGAGCGAAGCCTCCAGGACAGGCTTCAGCAGTTCACTGGGTTTCACTTACACAACACAAATTCAAAGATAAAATTAATAAGAATTTCAACACAGAGTATTAAACTCCAGTATGGGCTCCCTTTTGAGAACAGATCTCTGTGCAGTTGCACTTGCACTGCTTGCAAGTCCATTAAGCTTGCTCTGCATACAGGGAAGGGAATTCTGGGAAGTGTAGTTCTGTCTACCCACCACACATTACAAAAACCACCACACCATGCACACTGCCTACTTCCTGCACTTTTTTCAAGGGCATTATCATTATGTATTGAAGCAAATAAAATAGAAAGCTATTCACATAGCCTTGTTATTTTTCTGCAGTCTGGCAGACATATGCACAATCCTTACTGTGGCATTGCCACCAGTATTTCTCAACCACCGCTTCCCCTCGGACCAGTTACTGCAGGGCTAGTGAGTGTGAGATGGCAAGACATAGACACCAGCCTGTGATTAGCACTTGAGCCAAAGTGCTCTGATAGATCTGTGATCTCTCCAATGTCATTGAGGGACAGAGCTTCAAAACCTCAAGTTCCTAGTTCTATAGTAGGAAGTCTAAGAAGCTAGGTGGAAGCCCTTGCAAAAGTTCTCTACAGGAGGCAGGGAGGAAGAGGGAGGCAGTAACAGGTTGGGTAGGCAGAGAGAGAGAGAGTGCAAATGAGAGAGAGCACCTTTCACCAAAGATGAGCCATCAACGCAAAATTCCAAATCATGTCAAGAAAAGTAACAGCTGAACTAAAAGCCTCCACATTAAAGAGTTGAAAGGAAGATTTGCCTAAGTCCTTTGCTGCCTCAGTGGGGTTTTTGCATGATGGTCTTCCACGCACAGTTTTAACCTTGTAGTCTGATGGCAAAGTGAGAACTTAGGGAGACTGCTTAAAGAGTGTCTCCATTAGCTATCAGCTACCTACTATTCTTGCAGAGGAAAGAGTCTTGTAACAAAAGACCTTATTTACAACTTATGAGTAGTATGCCCTTCAGTGTGTTACCATAGACACCTGAAGAATCATTTACTCAAAGGTGGGCTCGACAGGAGAAATCTTCTGACGTTCTTTGGTTTTACCTGCTGAACACTAGCCAGATATACCAGATAATAGAAATAGACTTTATTAATTGGTAGAAATGCTGGACTGGTGTAAATGGCTTTGTCTGGGCCAATTGATGAACAGAAACAAACACAGCTTCCCGTGGCTGTCCGAGTACCATGTAGCTGAAGTGGTGGTGGCAGGAGTGTTATATATGCTGTTGGATTCAAAGTGGTTGTGAGGCTTCTGAGTTCTTATGGTGTATGCAAAAGTGATTTAAAGTGGAATGCAATCGCCACCTCAGTAAAGAGCTGGTTGTTGAGTGTCTACATCTCTGTGCCTAATTTAATGCTACCTATCTGTTAGCTGAGTCTCAGAAGGAAGATGTTTGGCCAGTATCTCAAATCACTAACCCATTATCAGTCATTGCTTTATGTTCCTAGGAGGTACACACACCAAATACTTTCTAGATACATTTTCTATATAGTGAGTTAAAGATTCATCTCAAGGTAACTCTATGACCTGCTATACTGGTATCCTAGTTAGGACCATGTGCAGATCAAGAGGATTACTTTTGCCTCTAGACTAAGGTCTCTCCTTGGTCCATCTCTTCTAGGTTCACTCCTTAACTTTCTGGGCACCACTATTGTCACTAAAAGGAGGTATTTCTAGAGAGTGAGTTCAAATCGAGAATTTCCCCTTAAGGCCTCGAATAGGGCTGGATAAAGTGGCCTATTTTATAATAATGAACTTTCCAATGGAAAATTGACATCAAGATTTTTTCCCTTGCAAGACAGAAAAATGTCTTCTAAAAATTTAGAAACACATATGCCTTTTAGAATAGAGACTGCAATTTATTATCAAAGCAGCCTTTTCTTTTGCTTAGGGCAAGAAACTTGAGTTAGCCTTTTTACTCAGGGAAATGTAATGCAAATACTTTTTTCTTCTTCTGATTTTGGGGGGAAAACCTGAATGTTTTCACATAGCCCAAAAGCAGATACTTCAGCCATTAAATATTTTTTTCCAGTAATTGGCAGAATTTTGACTCTGTAAAATTAGATATGTTTTCCTCCTATTTTGGGGATTAGACTGCCTTATACTTAAAATTATAATTTGTATTTGGATAGTGGGGAGGTATGTATATGTGTGTGGGTGTGTGTGACTTTGTGCTTCATCACGTGTATATGTTATACAACTGTTTGCTTATAGGAAATCTAAAGTAGAAACCTGATTATGGCAAAGGTGAGGTATATGCTTGATCTTCTTCCTGCTGGAGGTAAGATCAAGAGCTTGACTAAGTGGTTATAAGACATGTTGGTTTGAATTGCTGGTATCCCACATATAATCTGATCTCATTTCGATTAAGCCACTCTGAAAAATTGTTCTGCAACTTAGAGATTCTTTTGGAGTTTCTGGCATGGTTTTTGGTGCCAGAACAAACACTTGGATAGACATACAATCCCAAGGGAATGGCTACTCCCAAAGAGAAACATCCTAGGAAAAGGATATTTCTGGAATAAAAATTAGCCTTAAACTGGGGAAAAAAGGATGCTGTTTTCTTTCCAAGGCCAATGAATTGTTGGACCCTAACCCTGAGGCATGGACATTGGTGTGTGCGGAGACAGGGCAGGAGCCAAACAGGAAGCTGACTCAGTGAGAGCCTCTGAGGTCAATTTTGGGCCTACTGATTATTGGAGTAGCTAATTCTAATAAGAATTGCACGTTATTCTCTGTTATACTTCTGTTATCTTCTAACCATCAGTAAAAACCTTGAAGGTTACAAACTGATCTCTAAGGACTGAAGAATCCGGGTCCATGTTTCAGAAGGACTAACAAAAGGGAGAGCGCTGTCCCCTCGCCTCGGCCAGAATGGGACTTCTGGCAGCGGGCACTGGTGAAGGACAGCTGAGTCCAGCAGAGGAGCCTCTAATGAGGGTGTGGTTAGAAAAGGCAGCACATGGCAGGGCTACGAGGAGCCTCCAGTGCAGAAATCTGGGGACTTTTGCTAAGGCAAAAATTAGTGAGCGTTTTGGAAACTGTTAATTATGTCTAGGCTGAGATTCCAGGAACTGGGATCATGGGACCTTTATGTCATAGTGATTTGGGAATAAAAAAGAAGTGCAATCCCTTTTCCTAGTCATGCATTGGTAATAGATGGCGAGGTTACATCTCCCTCTCAATTTGGGCTCTCCTTGTGAGCTTCCTAGGTCTTCTGAGGTGTGAGGGGCTTTCCTCTGTGGGAGGAGGCCCAGCCCTTCTGCTAGCTCCATCTACATAGAAAGAAGGATAAAGAAGAGATTTCAAAAGGAAGGGAATGCACAACAGAGAAGAGGAGAATTCTTTAAGAGCTTATTTTCCTTCCACTGAAGACTTCATCCTCTAGCTCTGCTTAGCTGCCATAAACTAAGGGCTCCAGTGAATCTCAGACCCACTTCAGAGATTTTTATCCATGGGTGTCATAGGTTGGCTACTGTCAGACTTTGTGGCTCCCACCATCCAAGTCTCTATTGCAGCTGCCCTCTGCCCCTCCAGCCCCTTGCCCACCTCTGCCTCCATGGACTACCACATGCTACCTCCTTCCAGCCAGGGCTCTGACCCATCAGGCACTGTGGGCACAATGTCGAAGACCAGGGGATTTTCACAGGCTTACACGGAAGTTTAAGTCCTGAAAAAATCTTATTGCTTACAAAATACAAACAAACACCTTCAAAGTAAAAATTAATAGATCTTGAATTAAAAGTCCATGAGACCTTGTAGTTATATACAAATTACTTTTAATGTGAAGTGTGGCTGCATTTGTTATTATATGGGTTGGATGGGTGTGGCTTTCAAAGTTGAGAGTTCCTGGGTCCCATGAGGGTCTTAAAATAGAATCTAATTATCACTACCTCCTCTAAACTATCCCCTGCCTCAAATCTTTTTCAAAATATCCTGTCACCCACCCAGATTTCTTCAGCTAGATTTAATAGCTAGGATATCATCCAACAGAAAAAATATATATAATAAAAGCCCAATGAAGAAAGAAATGCATTTCCTTCCCAAGGTAAAGTCCCTGGTGCTTAGACCACTACACTACAGGATGCTGACTCAGAGAACTCGCCATCTGGCTTGGGGCAATGCAGGTGTTCTGTTCAAAGGGAAGTAACTCAGACTGGAGAGAGAAGTGAGATTCTGCATGGTTGATTTCTTCTGAGCCAGTCCCAGGTGAGCAGGCTGCTTTTTTCAACCTGCACCTGCACCTTCCATCCATCCAAAACCGGGGTCACCTGGGATTTGGAGCAACCAGTTGCCATTTTGTTTGGTCCTTGGAGGCTGGACTTTGCCTGATGCCAAGAAGGCACTTTCCTTTTCCTGGTCGTGGAGAGACTGATGCTAAATATGATATTGGAGGAGTTTCCCAATTAGAAATTATGAACTTTCATCATCAGTTCTTTAGACTGATGGTCACTGTTTTAATGTATGTAATACAATAAATGGAGCCTGGAAATCTGTACTTCCTAATCAGTGTGTCATTCTACCCAGCTCCCTGGTTCAAGAAGCAGAATCTCAAAGCTTCCTATTTCTATTGCCATAGCTTTCAAGTGCTTTAAGGAGTTGGGTCTGGAGGCTGGAGAATGCAAGGTGTGAAATACGAACCATGTGCCAGGCCTGGCAAGGTAGCAGCTTCCAGCAGTGGAGCGTTAAAGCCAATAAGCTTATTCTGAAGCCCAAGAAATTTAAAAATACATCCGGCACTGTGTCAGCACCATCACTCCATGTCTAGTGTGCTGATGGAAATCCGGCATCGTGGTCTCTGAATGGCCTGGCTCCGGCTGTGGCCTGATTTTATTGCCCATCTCTGTTAGGAGATCGTAGTTTGAAGGCCATTGTCATAATGCCCAAAGAACATTAGATTGGGACCTCAGGAGACCTGGATAGTGGCCATTAATTAACTGAAGGATTTTGGCCTAATTCCTTAATCTTTCTGTGTATAAATTTCTCATCTATAAAAATAAACATAATAATAGTGCACATCTTACAGAGTTGTATGAGTAAAATGGATTAAAATGTGTGGAGGAACTTTGGAGACACATATAACAACTTGCCACATGAAGATGCTGAGGTCAAGTACAAAAATAAACAAGCTATGAGCTCAAAGACCAGGATTCTAATTTGGGCTTTGCCATTTACTAATTGTAGTCTAGCTGGGGCTCTGGTGCCTGATAATAAGAGTGCAGAATAATCTTTATACTTCAGAAGTATTACAAAGGTTAAATAAGATACTGTATCGGGTCATCAACCACAGAGTTCTGAACAAATGTTAGTTATTCAAAATAGTGATTAATTTAGTGACTTGCTGTTCTCAGGTTGATTAGCTGGCTAATTTTTCTTTAATTTAAAATTTTGATTATAGTCCTGGTGAGTATCAGATTTATTGGACATTAGATTCTCAGGGCTTGGCGCTGACATTCCTCATCCACGCCGGGCAGAGTACGGCTCTCTGTTCACTTGCTGGGTAGGCAGCACATTCCAACACTGCCCCTTTCAACAGCTTGTGCAACTGGAGGTTTGGAGGTGGGTTCTGAGAACACTGCCTAGCTGACACTGCCCCATGAATTGAGGAGCGTCTGCCAGAGAAATTGGTCAAAGCCCCCTGGACCTTGCCTGCTCTCTGGCTGGACACCAAATAAAGAATCAGATTCCAAATCGCAGAGGGGTGCAGACCTGTTGGCTTCCAGGCAGGAAGGAGACATGCTTTTTGATAAACTTTGTGGAGCACATGTCTTAGGAGTTTTGTGTGTGTCCTGGGAGGCACTGCTGGATGAGGAGTGAAGCCTCCTTGGAGCAAGCACTTCCTGTTTCTTTGTTGCTTTCTCCTCTGGCTCATCAGAGGCTTCCCAACTGATATCGACAGTGGACAGGGCAGAAAGCTCAAGATCACTGCTCCTGCTAGTTTTCTTTTCATCTGAAAAGAACTATGCTGAATTTCAGTTCCAGCTCGTTAGGACTGCAAATGGTTAACTTCGCTCTCTGATCTGAGAAGCAATCTGCCTTCTCTGTCTTTCCATCTGTTTAGCTCCACGGTATCCCCACAGAAGGGAGCTGCAGCCAGTTGGGGGAAAAAAAAGTCAAACCATTGTTTGTCTACATGTTAACATCTGAGAAGCCCCTGCAGTTTCAGGAAAGAGGTTCTCATTGCAGAGCCTCAAAACAACTGTTGAGTTGTGATGTGGTCATGTGAATTGATTCATGGGCCACGCCCAAGTGAGAGAAAATCAGAAACACAGAAGCAGAAGAAGACACTTTCCATAGATAAATGGGAATAGAATGTATTTATGTGACTTCATGCAGGAAAGAAATGAAAGCAAGTTCCCTTGTTCTCATACCTTACCAAAGGCTGAATAAAAATATCAGAATGATTGAGACTGATTGGCTTTTGGGCTTACAGACTGTACCACTCAGAGTGAGTACTGTTTATAGGAAACCAGCCAAATGCCTGTAGTTGATTTTGTTTCTGATATGATTTGTTCTCCAGTCAACCAGGTAAATATCTTAAATAATAAATGAAGAAACAAACAAACGAACAAACAAACAAAAAGTAATGGGAAAAAAGACCAGGTCCAGGAGCTGAAAAATTCTTGGGTTAATCACAAATCCACAAAGGGACTTGAGGTAGTTATGCCAGGACAGATTTTCCTTCCTCCTCCATCATGAATGTTCTTTTTCAATACATTTATGTGTGAGTCTATAGAAGACATTTATTCTTTTCTTGTGGAGGGGAGAGTTGGTCCTTGTTCTTCCCTTTACTTTTCTGAACTAGAACGAATTTAAGTTGGAGGCTACCTGGCACAGGGAAGCTTGGCAGATTGCCTCAGTCAGTACTCTGGTGTGCTGTGGGAGCTGGAATCCTAGGCCCTGAGGTATAGGGGAAAAGAATTCCCTCTGCTCCTACCAGAAGGCTGTTCTTGGAGTAGGGAGTGGGAGTGACATAGGGTTTAGATATGGAAAGGCGTCTACAGACATTATGGCACATCCCCATCTTCTTGGTTGACCATATATCCCTCAGAGCAGGCTGTGAATCAGGATAGGAGTCGGAGCCCATGCAGCTGTGACTCAGAGAACTCCTTGGTGCTTTGCTCATGAGAGACAGAAGCAGGAAAAGCTGACCAGATCCAGGACGGATCTCAAGAACAGCATGTTCTTCCCAATTCTTCCTGCAAAAGAGAGACAAGTGGAAAAGCCTTTTCTCCTTATTGGATGACTCAAATGTGATGAAAATAGGGCAATTCCAGGTACTGCTATTGGTAAAAGTACAGCTTGGTACCCCAGCACTTCCTTGGTTTCTGCAGGTTATTCAGCAAAGGGGCACAGTGGTCACTTCCACTGATCATGGTCTGACCTTCCTTGTCTTCAGTTAGTTGCAGAGGGCACTGCCAAGGAGTGCAACAGAGACACCATGAGAGTAGAAGAACGTGCTGACTTGGTATAACCCCCCCCCCCCCCAGTTGTATGTAAAAGGAGAATGGTGTGATAGAAGGCTCAGTGCCCAGCTTGTGAAGGACTCCAGAATTCCATTTGGGTCTGAATAGCTGGAAAGGGGTACCTTAGAGGGGTTGAGACCATCATTATCGTTGTCATCATCATCACAACCAATCTATGATTGTTCTGTGGCAAATATTAAATATTTATGTATACTATTTCACTTTTGATAAATGTAGAAACTGAGGCACACAGAGTTTAAGCCCCAAGTTACTGTGTAGTTTACTTGTTGCAGTTAGAATTTGAACCCATGACCACTTGACAACCAGGCCTGGGCTTTTAGCCACCATGATGTTCTACCTCTGAAGTCAGGTTGTGTAATCTTAATTGAAGGAAGAAACTCAGAAGCTTCCTTTGTAATAGACCTGGGCCTGTCTCAGGTTGTTATTGTTACACTTTATCATAGGAAGTAATGAAGCAGAGTCTCCCTGGGTGGAGGCCACATCCATAAATGAGTTAGATCCCTCATGGGACCATCTTGAGATGCTGCTGAAGAAGGTAGGACCTACCTTAAGTGTCTGGCTTACTGCCAGGGAGGAAGTGAGAGACTGGGGAAATGGGAGATCTTTACATTCCTAGTTCTAACTCCTTCCCGAGAACTCTAATAAAAAGGAAAATTTGCCTTTCCTCAGCCAGTGGGCTCTTGCCTTGCTGTGACTCTTGGGCCAATATAGGTGGAGCTGCATGGTTCTCATCTTAAACTTTTTGGTTCTACAGATGTCTGTTTTCAGTCTTCCTGTGGCTGGACTAATTGCTTTCCCTGAAGAATCTCAACGCTAGAATACTGCAAACCCTATTAATAGCTGTGTGCAGACATCACATCTAAATGAGTCTCACTGCTTTATGTAGTCTGAGACTATTTCACTGTGCGTGCACATTTAGACTTATATCTCCCTGGTGCACTGTTCCTTTCCTTGTAATGTAATAGCCATCTTTATCCTTAGCAATTACTTTTTCGCCTTAAATTTCATTTAGTTTGATATTAATAGAGTTATACTATTTTCTTTTGATTTATGTTTGTTTAGTGTGCCTTCTTTAATTTCAATATTACTTTGTTCCAGTCTTTAAAATGTGTTTATTCTAAAGAGCATAGAGGATAATTTTGCTCTTTTTATTCAATATGGCAATTCTTTTTCATGGGCAACTTTAGCCCCCTTATTACCAGTAAGTTTTGTTTTATTTCTATCCTTCTTGCTTTCTCTTTTTTTCCTGCCTGTTCTGTGTGTTTTTCTTCCTGCCATTTTTATATTGATGGGCTTTTCTTGATTATCTCTGCTAGTTTAGAAGTTATACATTCTAGTCCTATTCTTTTTTAATGATTACCTTAAAAAAATCTAACAAGCATTCAGCCGTAAAATCAAAAGTTGCTCACTCTACCTACACTTCTCTTGAATGTTGATCAACTGTATAACAGTTCACCTCCAGTCAAGATCCTCCTTATTGTAAATTATTATTGTGAAGTAGTTTAGTGCCACCTAGTATTTATATTACTTATTACTATATTAGTTAGAGTTTTCCAGAGAAATAAAACAAATACAGCGTGTAATTATATATATATATATGATTTCATGTAGAAATAATAGAAAAAATATATATCGATCTCTGCCCCTAGTTCCTGGCACAAAGCTCCTAAAACTCTTGGAAATTTCAAAGTGATAAGAGCACAAGGAGCATCTTTTGTTCTAATATTTGTTCTTTGACTCAGGTGCCTGACACTGAGCTCTTAAACTCCTTGGAATTTATTGGGTATTAGAACGAATGTCTTTTGTTCTAATGAAGTGACTCTTGTGGCTCCTGGTTGGAGGCTGGTCACCGGAAGAGTCAAGCCATGATTAGAAACTTGGCATTTTCAGCCACACCCCCTCCCCATTCTCCAGGGAGGGGAAAGGGGCTAGAAATGGAGTTAATCATTGATTATGCCTACGTGATAAAGCCTCCATACAAATCCCAACAGTGTGGGGTTTTGAGAGCTTCCTGGTTGCCAAACATGTGGAAGTGCTGGGAGAGTGGCTTGCTCAGAGAGGGCACGGAAACTCTGCGTCCCACATAACTTGTATGCGTGTCTTCTATCTGGATGTTTATCTGTATCCTTTATATACTTTTCTGATAAGCTGGTAAACAGTAAGTAAACTGTTTTCCAAATTCTGTGAGCCACTCTAGCAAATTAGTTGAATCCAAGAGTCATGAAAACCTTTGATTTATAATCCATCAATCAGAAGAACAGGTAAAAACCTGGACTTGTGATTGGCATCGGAAACGTAGGGCAGGGTGGGGAGGGCAGTCCTGTGGTACTGAGCCCTTAACCTGTGGGATCTGATGCTATCTTCAGGTAGATAGTATCAGAACTGAGTTGAATTGTAAGACATCCACCTGATATCTCAGAACTGTTTGGTGTGGAAAAAACCTCCACACATCTGGCATCAGAAGTGTTGTGAGTGTGGAAGTAGTGTGAGAGTAAAGGAGAAATGAGGGGAGGAGTCTAGCTTCTCTAAACATACACATACAAACGTGTGTGTGTTTTTATGCACACATACGTTCATATACACATACATCTTATTGGTTCTGTTTCTCTGGAGAATAAAAACTTTAATATAAATATTTAAAATTTTAATAAATAAATAAATAGGGAGAAGGAGAGAGCCTTAGAGAGGAAAAAAAATTATCTTAAGGTATTGGCTCACGTAATTGTGCAGGCTGGCAAATCTAAAATCTCCTTTGTAGTGACAAAGGTGATCTATTGGTAGAATTCCCCCCTCCCCTCTTCAGGGGAGGTCAGTTTTTTTCCTTAAGGCCTTCAGCTGATTGGATGAGACCCTCCACATGGTGGAGGACAATTTGCTTTACTCTAAGTCTGCTGATTTAAATGTTAATCCCATCCAAAAAAATATCTTAACAGAAATATTTGTGAAATTTGACCAACTACCTGGACACCATGGCCCAGCCAAACTGACACATAAAATTAAACATCACAATTACCTACATTAGTTGTTAGTTATTATTATTATACATATTCAGGAATTTGTTTAGATCTACCTACATGTTTATCATTTATCTAATTCATTGATTTTTCTAGACTCAAAGCATTGAGACAAAGTAACTGTCAGCTTCACAAATTGTTTGCCCAGATAATTTATTATTTGAGAGTTAAAGACCCTATGAAGGCATTTTCCCAAACATTTCAGAAAGTTTACCCCTATCAAACAGCTAAAGTTGTTAAACTGAAGTGCTTTGAAAATTATTCCATGTGTTCAGGCTTTTAATTTCTTGAGAAGTGTTTCTTTTTTTGCTCTTTCTCTTTCTTCCTTCCTTCCTTCCTTCTCTCCTTCCTTCTCTCCTTCCTTCCTCTTTTTCTTTCTTCCTTCCTCTCTTTCTTTCTTTCTTTCTTTCTTTCTTTCTTTCTTTCTTTCTTTCTTTCTTCTTATAATCCATTTTTCTTTTTGCATGCTTTCCTATCTCTTTGTCTCTGATGTTCTGCAATTTCACTATAATAAATCTACATAGGTACATTTTATTTACTATGTTTTGAAATAATTATGTTTTCTCTATCCAAGGATCATATTCTTGGTCAATTCTGAAAGATTCTAAAAAATTTTCAGATGTTATTTCAAATATTATCTTTCTACCAGTTCTCTTTCTGATGTGACTGTTGCTTTTGTTGTGCCTTCTCATTCTTCCTTTCATGACTTTTAACCCTCTTTCATATTTTCTATCTCTTTATCTCTCTGTGCTGCATTTGGGATTAATTCCTCACACCTAATTTTAGTTCATTAGTTCTTTCTTTGGGTGTGATTAATTTGCAGTTTGAGCCAGCAATTGGACTTTTAATTTCAGTGCCTTTGTTTTTAATTTCTATAAGTTCTATTTTTTATTCAAATCTACCCATTCTTTTTAGATATTGTTTTGTATATTTTTATTGCTTTTAAGTTTCTTTTATGTCTTTATTCTTTGAACACACAAATTCTATAGTTCCTTGCTAATAGCTCTACAATCTACAGTTCTTGGAGTTTAATACTGCTGTCTGTCGTATCTGCTTCTTTAGTTCATTCTGAATTCTTTCTTAGGTGTTTTGAAATTTGGGGTTGTAAGAAATCTTAAGCAGGGCTTTGCTTGAAGACTTTTGTCTGGCCTGTGTTGGACGTATATCTCTTACCCAAGAGTGGTTGTCTGTGTCAGTTACCCCAGGTATCATTATCCTTGGGTCTATTTCTATGTTATTTCTCACCTGGTAGATTCTGGACCAAGTAGGAAGTATATATTTGAACCCCAAACCCAAATGTGGCATGCCTGTGATTATGTATTTCCAGGGAAGACTATCTCACCCATTCAGATCCCAGGCCCAAATAGACAAGCTTGCTGGATTAGTGGAAATTGTTTTCTAAAATACCCTTGCAATGTAGGTATAGGTCTGTCCCCATCTATGTGTTAGCACTTAAGCCCTTTGGGGTTCCTGAGGCTGACAAACCATTCAAGGATTCCCACCCTGGGTTTTACTTTCTCCTTCATTTTGGGTACCTAGAAATTTCTTTTACATTTGTATGAAGTCAGATATGCATTTAAAATGTGTTTGTGTGTGTGTGTGCATGTGCATGTATGTGTGTTTGAAAGCAGGAAGAATCTGTGGTCATTTCGTTACATGACATTGCTAGGAACAAAACTATAAATTATTTTGTAAAGCTACTACCATGACTTTCTACTGGCCAATAGAGCAAAATTATGCCCCTGCTGTAGAAGCTTAGCTGTCTTTTCTTGTATCTATTCTTTCCACAGAGATGTATGTCTGTGTGTCTGTATGTCTGTCTATCTCTCTGCCTTTATCTTTCTTTCTTGTTCTTTTCAGTGAGTCATTATTTTCTCCAGTAACTGCCTAACTTTTTACCTCATCTTGTCAAGGTCATTTATTTATTTTTTTCGCCTTGGGAAGTTAACGTAAGGCTCCCAACCAAGAAATCAGAATCTCCCAGAAGATCTTAAAGTTGGCTTCTGCCATAGTGGCCTTTCTTCCTGATCGTTCTCTTTTCTGTGATTCCTAAAGGTGAGTCAAGCACAGTCCCTACTGATGACTAGTGTCAAGTTCCTAGAGAACAGAAGCTGTGCCCAGTTCACAGACATGTCAGTGAACAGCACAGAGTACAAAGGATTAGCTTTTTGACATGAATATGACGTTCAGCAGCAAGAGGAAAACCCAAGGCCCAGATGCTTTAGAAATCAAAGTTTAGGTCGGTTGTTGCAAAATACATTTTTATATGATACTCAGGGTTTATTTTTAAGTAATAAAAGTTGCTCCTTTCAGGGTCATGCTGTGCAGAAATTGAGCAAGTACAGAAGCCATGGGGGAAATTAGTGAGCTCCCTAAGTTTTGGCAGAGCATGTCGTTTTGCTGCAATCTTTACTTTTACTCTATCAAACCTCAGGAAACTACTTTGTATATGCTGGGCTCTTCTTCCATCTGCCAAGAGAAAAGTTTCACAAGCAGGGTAGATGCATATCTACTAATTTATAGCCCAGAGGTTAAAAAGCTCAGGGACTGTTATGTCTAAAGCTCATGTTTTCAATTTGAGAGATAAGTTATCCATTCCTATAAAACAGGAGTATATTCAACATAGTCTAGTTCTGATTCTGTTCTCTTTCTCCATTTCTCCGTGAATTCTCCAGTCACTGCTTCCTGTATTAGGTGATGGGAAACTGTGTTCAAAATATTTCTGGAATTCTGTTTTTGAAAACTTCTCTATTTACTCTCTATCCATTAGCTTTTTCTTACTGTTTAAGTTACTCATTGCTAGATGTCCTCCAGCATGTATTTTTTCCTCCTCTTCCTTCTCCTCCTCTTTGTTTCTTTTTTTAAATATGAGAACCCCTAGGTTTAGCTTGGCATGTGGCCATATAACTGGAGACTACATTTCTCCCCTCTTTTGTCACAAGGTATGGCCAACAGGATGTGAGCAAAGGTGATTCAAGTACCTTCTGGTTCATGATCTTAAAGGGGGTCCAAGATGGCCATCATGCTTTCTGTTTTGTGACTCTAATCAATTAAAGGATACCTAAAGGTCTTGCAAGAGACTGCAGAGAACAGAAGGAAAGAAAAGTTCCTGGGCTATCAGGGAGGGAAAAATGGCTCTACAGAGTCTTTTTGTGTTATATTTACATACTTTTTAATATTTGTGACATACTTTTACGTAGCATTTCCCTTCATATCATTCTATTTGAGAGAATTTCTGTATAATTTCATTTTCCATAAGTGGATGAATACAGGGTAGTGTAATAAGGTCTACAATACAAGTATGAACCAATGCTACAGGAGCAGAGAGGAGGGAGTCTAGACCAGATTGATAAGGCTAAGGAAGACTTTCTGAGGAAGAATCAGCTTGGTCTTGAGAATTGAACAAACTTACCCAGGAGATTAATCCAAGCAGTCGGTGGAAGGAATAGCACTCCAGGAACAAGGAACACCATGAGCAAAGCCACGGCAGCATGAAAGGACATGGAGCGTTCTGGGAACTGGAAATGATGCATTACAATGGGAACACAGGCTGAGAGTTGGGGAGTGGAAAGAGATGGTGTAAGGAAGGGGGCCGTGCTAAGGTGTTTGAGATTTATATGGAGTCAATGAAACTGGAAGGATTTTAAGCAAGGAAGCGAGATGATTGGGTTTATATTTTAGGATGACCACTCTGGCAGCATTTTGAAGACTGTATAGAAGAAGCCCCCAAACTAAATAAAGTTGTAAGATGCCTTTGTGAAAGAAAATGCTTGGTTGATTAGATTCGCAGGAGAGGGAGATGGCTATACTGATACATCAGTCTGCAGTGTTTTCCCAGAGACAGGTGAAGGGCTTGATTTCTTTCTGCTATGTAATTAGAATCTACAAATCTATTCCACTTCTTTGAGAATATTTCCCCAAAGTCCAATCCTTTTTTATTCTGTGTCTTGGACTTATTGATAAACTGGAAGAAAATTCCTCAATGTGTTCATCCTTTTAAGATGTAAGGATTTCATTGTGACCTTGGATGCCTCTCTCGAGGGAATTTGGAGGGTAATTGGGAAGGTCTTTACTGCTTACATTAATTGGCTGTTCAACACAATTAATGCTAGTTTATAAGCCCATATCCCAAAGTGACAGTCAAACATTTAATTCTAAAATTGTGTCCTATTCCTCCAAGAAAGAATCAACCAAGTATCTTATCTTGGTTTGAAAATAAATGAGATCATAGCCCTGCACATAGTGTGATGATTTGCTGAGTATGTTTCCTTTTACACCAAAGACTTTGAGGGTATGAAGTTGGATACTTTTTGGGATATCACTTGGTGTTTCATGAGCAGTGATATTGCTCTCATTTATTGAATGTCAGAATTCTGTAAGGGAGTGAAGAACTCTGTTAGGCATTCATAACCCGAGCTATTGTCAAATCACCTTTTGTGGTTAATAAGAAGAGCAATGAACAAGGATGTAGAATGTCAGCATAAGCAATGGGAGTGTGTTTAATTTTGGTCACTGGTCATGCAGATCTGCGCATATGCTCAGGGAACACTCTACCTGTGATACGTCCATGGTAGAAATACAAGGTGAGTCAACCACATTTTGGGTGCATGTTAGCTGGCGTTAAGTAAGAAAACACCACTGAATTTTTCTTCAGGAATAAAGTCCTTAGATTCAGAATTTTGAACATGGCTTTGGTTGCTCTCGGAACATCTGCACTCAGGAGGAAGTTAGATTGAGTGATCACCCCTCTATTCTTCACATATTCAGTCACATGCTATTTCTGTACATGTGGACAACCTAAGAATGCTCCCCCACCCCAAAATTGTTTTGAAGTCAGCAGAAGAGGAGGGACCTTGTGACATTTAGGTAGGACAAACTTACAACATTTAACAGGGGCGTGTAAGCTAGGCCTGAAGTCACAAGATGGCAAGCTTCAAAAGCCATTAGAGAGGGGAAAGTGATCATATATATTTGGAAAAGGTCATAGTAGTTATCTAGTAAAACAAAAGGAGCCCAGTTGTTGCCTAGCAAACAGAAATGGGGAGTGCAAAATGGAAGATTGCAGTGAGGTCACAATGTTGGTTTAAGGAGTAAAACATTAGGGGTCTTTATGTTGAGGTTTTAACTGAATATGTGCTTTGCAGTTCTGTTGATTGATTGTGGCAACTGCTTTCCTCTTTTGAGGCTTCCAAGTATTCAGAGTTTCCTGGAAGAGCTTAACGCCAGTCCCCAGGGTGAGTGCTGCAACCCAAGATGCCCTATTGAGCCCTGGGGTGACCTTCTTTAACTGCTGGGAACCAGTAGGCATGTCCCCCAGATGTCTCAGGGGCAGCTCTCAGCAATGAATCATTCCCATCAGTAGCCTTCCTGGTAAATGGGGTAAAGTTGGGGAACAAGGGGAGTGAGGGAGAGAAGAAAACCCTTCAACTTTATGTTCTTTTTAACTCTTTTCTATGCCCATCTTGGGTGAGAGGGTTGATTTTCTCATTTGGTTTGGGAGAGCCTTAGCTGTGTCCCGATTCTGGGCATAGAGGAAAGGACATCATTTTTCTACAACCCAGCTTCTTCTTTTGAGCTCATGGCTTCCCCTCCTCCTCCTCCTCCTTCCAGCAACAATTTTGGGCAAAATGAAGTTAGCAAAGTTTGTTTTTTTAGATGGGATTGCTGATCAAGTGGCACTTGATAGGCCCTTCCCCCACTCCCCTATTGTGATAGTGGTGGTCTGGGCACTGGGCATCAGGAGGGCTTCATCATAGCATTTGGCAGTGTGACCTCCTGGAGATAGGACTGAGACAAACACACAATATGCACATATATGTGGCTATATATCATTGAGAAATGAATATGTAGAAGTGTGCCAGTGGTTGGATGGTGGATGGTTATATGGGGAAATGGGAGACTTCTGACAAGTTTGAAATTTGAAACAGAGGTTGAGGCTGGAGGCAGTGTCCTCTTCATCCAAGAAAAGCAGGCCACTGGCCCAGCCCTGTGCCTCAGGGGTCCCAGGCTTTGGATTGACTTTCTCCAGCTTTTTAAAGTGCCCTCTGGTGCCTGGGACAGCTGGAAATGTCAGCACACCATGGATGGGGTCATCTCACGAGGATCGAGTCCATTGTCTGGCAGGGTCTTTCTTTTTCATGATTGAGTGAAATTGGGCCACCAGAATGGTGCTGACAGGCAGATTACGGGTGACTCAAATTGTTTATAGAGACAGAGATTGGCAAACAACATTTGCCCAGGTCTCAAATGCTCTAGGGGTGGCCCTGGCTGGAGGTACAGATTTGGAAAGAGTTTGTCATTAAAAGTCATGGAATTAGATGAGATCATCTGGGAGTGAGTGTAGATAGAAAAGGAGCTCACACCAAAAGTCCCTGGGGGTTGTGGCGTTGGCATGTCGACGTTCTGACTCCCTCTGCATGTTTTTGATAGAGATCCACTTCAGCGTTGATGGGAGGTCCCCCTTGCCTAATGGCAGTTTTCTTACCAGATGGGCTGCAGTACAAAAATGAGGCCTTCACCGCACATGCACACAGACAGAAAATGCCGCCTTCGTGTGGCTGCCTAGACAGATGGTTTTGCAGTTTAATTATTTTTTCTCCTCATCTAGTTTGGGTAGACGAAGTCGATGTGAAATGACTTTGAGAAGGAATTATTTAGATAAACCACACTAAGCTATTTCTATTCGGAAGAAGGAGGGAGGTTTTCTAGGGGAAAAAATAGACTGATGAATGTGCATGTGTTGGGGAGAGGAGGTAGGGTGTGGATAGGGTGGGGCTGCTTTTTTCAGCTTTTCCATTTATTTCTACTTATTTTGGTCCATTCTTCTTGTATGGTTTCCTGGAGCCTGGATTTATTATCTGCATGGGCCAAAACAATTGAATAACTAACACTTGACTTTTGGCTTTGTAGATATAGAACTGGCATTTTTATCTGAATTTTTTTTTTATTCGAACATTAAGCAGTTCCCTACTCTTCCTTCAATTGTCTGGAAGTTTTAGTTTTGAATCAGAATTATCAACACTTGCCTGAATTCTTTCCTTGATTACTTACATTAGGTTAAACACTTTCCCATCTTCCTGGTCCTTAATATGGAGACTTGCACCAAGAGAGTCCTCAATTCAGATTTACTGATGTTTCTTAAGGCTATGGTTTGGTAGAGATGAAACACAAAATTGAAATTGGAGAAGGATTTTTTTTAAAAATTTATATCCATAAAAGCCCAAAGCATTAAAATAATTATCCTCCCCCATGAAGGCAGAGCCCCTTGAATTAAGTAGGTCAAAAATATCTTCTTTGTAGCCAGTGGTTTTGTACAAGATGGAGCTAATTAGAACAGTTTTGGCTTTAAACGCCATGAATTTGATGCTCTGGAATAATGCTTGAGGAATTTCCATGTGAAATAAAGCATTTGCTCCTCATGAACTTACCCTTGGCTTCCCATGTCTGTTATACTCTAAGCTTTCCAAGATGACATCTTAGCACTATTGGGACAGGGAGGTTTACTGTATGTGAATGAATCCATGCAGAGTTGTCCTGTCCGGGAAACATGAATCACTACAGGACTTCCCCCACTGTCCACTGACTGGGTCACACACACAAGGGGTCTAGCAAGCCACTTGGAATGGGGAGATGGGCAGCAGAAGAGCGTGATACAGGGCTCTTTTCTGAGACAGGAGAATAGAGGTTACTGCTGACAGTATTCCAGGCACTATCACAGATAAAGGGGAGAGTTTTTTCTCGCTCATCTGCAAAGTCCAGAGGATCACATCCTCAGACAAGGCTGCTTGAAAGCAAGAAGGCATGGGGAGAGTGGACATGAAGAAGAAAAGATCCTTGGGAGGGTGGGATAGGGGTGGACTGGATTGCCAGTCACTGTCAGAGTCTTGATATGTTTAGACTGTAGGTTTGCTGCTGCTTCTGTATGCAGCCTGAACCCACCACTCTGTATGGCTAGGGGCTGAGCTAGTCATTGGCCCTCCTGCGAGCTGTGGGCTCTTCAGGACTGGTCTCAGTACAAGTGGGTGACTAGGTGATCAGGTGTCCATCATCTAGGCAATGTACCGAGTGATTTCATGTAATTAAAAGTAAATTACTCACTCATCTGTGTTATGGCTTCTTTGTTGGGGTGTGTGTGTGTGTGTGTGTGTGTGTGTGTGTGTGTGTGTGTGTGTGTAGGTAGGTAGGGATAGCTGAGTTAGCAGTCTGCAGAGAGTTTGCAAGACCTCCAAGCAGCATGAGGATACCTAAGATCTGAGGACACTGGAAGGAAGCTGTGTGTGTACTGGGCTGTACTGAGTATACTGGGGTGGGGGCTGGGGAAGGGAAGGTTATAACAAAAGGATAGAGTCTTCCTAATTTACAGTTTTGTCACTGGCCCTGACCATTGAGAGTCAGTGCTTCCTGAATGAGAAAGTAAAGTCCTGAGGCAAATATGCCTGTATTGTTAAAGACTTTTCTTTTCCCCAAGTGGGTCTTTATTCATTTTCAGATTTTACTCTTGTAATTTGCCAACTAAATTCTTCCGAGTTGAGATAAAAGGGAAGATGAAATCGGAAATATCCAAGAGTGAGCTTGGGGAACACTAGTTTTGCAACCTACTGAAAAGGGGACTTCTGAGAATATTGTTCTGTTGAAATAAATCCAACCCTGTTTGCCTTTATGGAAAACAGGATCTGTTCTTCAATTAGAAGACTGTTAGCTGCCCCTTCCTTAGACTTTTTTTTTAATTAGGGGAAGGTTGTTAGGTTGCCTTTGATTCCTTAGTAGTCCTGGAAATCTTAATGGACATTCCACATGGAAAATGTGTAATTTCTGAGTGGAGACTTGGGAATGTGGACACCTTTTTCATCCAAAGCATCACATCAAACCTGGCTCTCAGAAGTCGGAGACATAAAAATGCAGAAACGATCCCATTTCCTTTATGGGATCTACAGTTCTGGAATGGATACTTCTTCCCTGGGCAGGTTATGTGTTGGAGGGCAACTTTATGGGCTGTAGATTACAGTAGGCCTGGTCTGAATCCTGGCCCCATCATTTATGTCTGACATTGAGCAGATACTAACCTCTCAGTCTCAGCTTGCTCACGATACCCTCTTGGCTGTGTCTTTGTGAGGATTAAATGAGATAGCGAGAGTGAGGCTGCATCATGGAGGATTAGAAACATGGGCTCTGGAGTGAAACTGCCTGGGTTCCTGTCCTGACCCTGTTATTTGCAAGCAGGGCGACCTCGGGGATCACCTAATCCTCTCCTGCCTCCCTTTCTCATCTGTAAAATGGTGACAATAATACCTACCCCATAGAGTTGTTACCAGGAATAAGTGAGATAATCAATGGACTTAGAAACCTGACTCATAAGAAGAGTCGGCTGTTGTTATAAAATGGTTTTCACACAGGAGTGTTCAATACAGAATAGCTAATAGAATTACTATTAAACAGATAGATTTGGCATCTCTTGCTCAGTTGGGTCGCAATGGCCATTCCCCAAAGGCCTCCATTTGCTCAGAATTTCCACCAGCTCAGTCATGAATTTCCTCCATCCTTTGCTCCTGATCACTGCATCTTATGTTTGAATGACCTCATCTCTTCTGCAGGTGATTGGCAGTGGCCTCTGCCTTCCTTTCCAGAATCATGGAGCAGCCGTCCTTCAATGTCCCACTTCTAAGCTTGTAGGCCATAAACTCTGTTCACTTATGAAGCTGTACGTTGTTGAGATGTATTTTTCTTCATCCTTCCCTCCCTGCCTCCATCCTTCCCTTTCTCTCTCTCCCTGTCTATTTTTATCTTTACAATGTCTCCCCTGATAAAGGGGCTTGAGAGGCAGCCCCACCAATACAGTTCACCTTTCATATCTGTGAGTTCTGCATCCATAGAGTCAACCAAACATGGATTGAAAATATTTTTTAAAAAATTCCAGAAAGTTCCCAAAAGCAAAACTTGAATTTACCACACACAAGCAACTATTTACATAGCATTTACATTGTGTTTACAACTGTTTAAATAGCATTTACATTGTATTAAGTATTATAAATTAATCCAGAGATGATTTAAAGTATAATGGAGGATATGCTAGGTTGTATGCAAATACTACACTGTTTTATATAAGGGACTTGAGCATCAGCAGATTTTGGAATCCAGGAAGGTCCTGGAACCAGTCCCCTGCAGATACCGAGGGATGGCTCTATTTCCCCGAGTTCAATTTTTCAGATAAAAGACAAAGATTACTTCCTACAGCTAGGCTGGCAAATAAAATCTTTCACTCATTGTGGCCTTTAAGTGCCAGCTGTATATTCTGGCACTTTGAACTTTCACTTCTTTAAACGCTCGTTTCCTTCAGCCATATGACCTATAGTTATTAAGAACCATGTAGGAGGTTAGTGAGAGGCGCTGGAGGCTTTCTTCTTGGGACCGACAGCATCCAGAAGTGAACAGGACCATTTTACTGGAAGGCAAGGGATGGCTCACACCTTCCTCTCTCCCAGACAGACTTTAGAAATCCCAGGTTTCCAGAAAGAAAATTGGGGATGTGGGGGAATTCATGTAGAAGATCACACTGGGTAAATGAACTTTGTGAATTGTGAAGGAGGGGTCCTCTCATTTCCTCAATTTGCTCTGGAAAACAATGAGGTGGGAAGTCGAAAAAGGAAAATATTGTTCACGTGCAGAAAGTGGAAATACTTTACATTTGCGAAGCATGGGAGGTTACTCACTGGTGGTTTCGGCAAATCACTTAATCTTTTTGATATAGTTTATAAACTGTGAAGCCCTGTTTAAATGTAAGAAATTGCATTTCTCAAAGTGCTCTCCCATATTTAACATATTTTGCTTTCTTTTATTTATTTATTCAACAAATATCTATTGAGCGCATTCCACGTACCACAGACTATGCGAGGCACTAGTCATTGATGTGGCCTTCCAAGAGCTCCTGGCTGTGTGTGCAGGGGTGGGGTGGGGTGGAGTTGGGGGGATGTAAGGGAGAGATACCCAAGAAGGGCATAGGAGAGCTGTGGAAAGTACAGAGGGCACCTTTCAAATAAGAAGGGATGGAGATAAGCTAGCTGGCCAGTGGAGTATAATATTCTTGCATTTGTGGGTGTTTTACAGTTTACACAGTCTTTTGATTTTAGTACTCCATCCCCTCCACATCATCCCTGTGTGAGGTGTAGGTCAGATTAGGTCTATTTGACAGATAAGGAAACTGAGGCTTAGAGTCATGAAGTGACTGAACAAGAGTCCACAGTAAGTAATCTAGGTCTTGACTTCAAGTCCTCTCTCTTTTACTGTAACAGTTGATGACAATATAGAATCTGAGTATAGATAAGCTGAATATGAATGGATTTACACAAACTCTTGAATAATTGAATAAAAAGGAGAGGTAATTTTAGGATAAATATTAGGAAGTTTTACTACCTATTTACCTATAAAAGTGGAAGATGTTGAGTTTATAAATAAATTCCCCAAAGGATAAATTCCTGAAGAAATCCCGTAAATGACATGGCTTCACATCAAAACACTTCAAGGGCAAAATTAATTCTCTCTAAATCTTTTGTTTGACAGCTGTAACATGAGGTCAGATTCACTACAATTTCTTACAGCAAAAGTTGGTGCTTGTGGGTAGGGGTTAAAAAAAAAAAAAAAGAAAGTTGGCACTCCCAACCCTTACACAGGTGTGAAGGCTCAGTCACACCTGACATGTTTTATGCTATATTAGATGCAGACCAAAGAACTCTTATTAATTGCTAAAACTTTGAAACTAAGCTTCTTCACAAGTTTTTAGGAGAATCAGCAAGAGGAAAAGGCATAATAGTAATTCAGTTTGTTAATTTGTTCCATCAACATTCATGGAGCACTTTCTGGAGGGTGAGGCACAGAGTGTCTCATGAAAGTACTAAAGGTGCTTAGTGATGAAATTTTCTGGGCAGTGAACCAGTGCATCTTTCCAGATTATGAATAGCAGAGCCTGTGGTAGGTAATACTGCAGCAGTTCTGCGCCTGGCTGTGTCTTTATGGAAGAACCTAAAAAACTGGGTTTGGAGGGGGTGGACACAAAGTTTTTCATTTGGTTTTATTTTACTGAAACCAACTTAATTCTGATCTGACCTTTCCAGTGCTGAAATGCTGCTCCCCTGCATGGCCTCAGAGTGGCACATCGTCCATCTGTGTTGTATTAGAAGGAAAGACCAACATTTTTTGGCTTCGCTTTCATGGTGGCTTAATTTTCAACAGAAAGGGAAGATTTAAACAAAAGACTTCTTGTAAGGAGAGCCCTTTTCTCCTTTATTGTTAGATATTATAAAAATATAAGCTTTTCCTCAAGTTGGTATCATTGTACTACCACCCTTAATAAAAAGAAAACAGAATAAAAAATCTAAATAGCCCTATATCTATTAAAGAAATTGAATTTGTAATGAAAAACCTTCCCATAAAGAAAAGGAAACAGGACATGACTTGACTAATTAACATTTTGCTTTTAGAAACTGGTTTGTGTATTTTGGCAGTTAAATCAAATTCTGCTCAACTTTGGGACAAATTGAAGGTCCATATAGTGGTGGCTAAATGGAGGAGTGGACACGTAATTAAATGAGAGACACCGACTGTGGCACCTTCCTAGAAACATTCTCGCAAACTTAGCTGTCACATAGTTAAAATGGTCAGGTGAAAGCTTGTCTTTTTTATTTATTTATTTATTTTTTGATGAATTGAGTGGTCACTTCAGGGTGTAAAAATGAAGTTCAAGTGTCCTCAGGAAAAAAAGATGTAAATACAATGAAAAACAGTGAATACAAAATTGACGTCTTAAACTGTGACCGAGCCTTTGAATCCTGAACCCTCAGCACACAGGAAGTTCATGAAGAACTGGGTTTGCCTGGACTTCAGAAGAGCCATTTTCTACATCCTTGATCCCAACCTCAGCCTTTACCTCTATCCTGAAGATGTGCAAATTTCTAGGTTGTTTTCCAGTATTTCTCTAAAGATTAATCTTCCTATTGCATATCTTTTTTTTCTAGCTGTCACAACACACTTTAAAAATCAAGATGTCTAAAATTGAAATTTTCATTTCCTCCTAAAAATTTCTCTCTTCTTAATAACAGCACCTTCATTCTTCCAATAGTCCCATTTAGGCATTGGTCTGACCATTTCCTTAACCACCTTTCAGCCAGTTGTTAGGAGAGGAGGAAGTACTTGAATCTGCAGGTCTTTGACATTCATTAGGAATAGACTCCTAAGACTTCCAGAACCTGTAGGTCTTCAATAGTACTATAAATATTTTTGTGCCATAGCAAGCAGCAAAATTTAAGTGTGTGCTACTAAAGACGAATAAAGAAAATAAAAAGCTGCACCATGGGGGAAAAGATTGAGTAATCAGCTGGTCTCACTCACTGACTAAGGACTCCTCCCAACATAATGTGCCTGAGTTAAGTTACCAACTTAGCAAAATGGTACATTACAGGGAACCCTTACTAATTTAACTTTCTGGGCTTGGCTAAGTCCTGTGGCCCTGAAGGTCCATGAAGTTTATTAATTTTGCTAGGATAACAAGACAAAAGCATTTCATAAAGCAACTCTAGCCAGTGTTCCAGCCAGCTCAAGAATTGTTCAACAAAGAGGGAATTAAACTTCAGGGAAAGTGGAAAAGGCAGTTAACTTGTGGTGTGAGGCTATGGGCAGGAAACATATGACTCTTAATGGAAATGGAATGTGGAAAAAGCTAGGAGCACATAGAAACATTTCAGTGAAGGGCCTAATGGAGTTGCTTCAGTTTTTTCATTTATATCATAGTGCTTTTAAGGGAGGTAATACATGCAAGAGGTGCATCTGATTTTTTGTTTTTTAAATTATTTTTTTAAATTTTTTGTTTGTTTAGGGGGGGTAATTAGGCTTATTTATTTATTTAAATGGAGGTACTAGGGATTGAACCCAGGACCTCAATGCATGCTATGCACACGCTCAACAACTGAGTTATACTCTCCCTCAAGAGGTGCTTTTGTGAATATGGGATTCTTGAATGTCTAGGGATGTATTCTCTGTGAGTGGTGAGGGGTATAGAATTATCTGTCATGAATCTTTAAGTTTGCTTACAAATCTTAATATTTGTAGTTATTTCAAAAGAAATGTGTGTATATCCATATTACATACATATACATGTATATACGTGTATGTATGTATATATATACACACACACTCATAGATGTACATATGTATAGATAAGTAAATGCTCATGAATTTCCTCGGTTTTTTTTTTTGTATTCTTGTGTATTTTTGATGAAAATTCTCAGTTCTGCAATGTAGCATTTCTGATGTGTATCAATCCTGACATGAAACAACTTGATGAATCCCTGGCCCCTCATCTAGGCTCCCAACAATTGTAGCTGTTTATTTTCCTTGTTAGAAATTGAATTTAGCCCACCAGTCCATTTCATAAAGATCAGCAGATGGTAATTGCTTTCCCACTGAGTTGGGTTGGGTTTGAACCAATGACCTATGTGGTGAAAGCTCTTTTTTCAGTCTCCTGATCCGTCCGTCTGGTTAAAATCTCACAGTTGAAAAAATATCTTAAAAGTACTTCTGTGGGTTGCTTTGATCATCCAATTGTGTGTCCAAATATAAAATGAATTTATAGAGAAACTTTGCTATAAGTGTCTTTTTGCTCCTGATGTTTTAGAACATTTTTTTTTTAAGAGTAAGTTTTAGGGTTGGAGTCAAGAAGCTGGCAAGTATGACTTTCCAAATGTTGTGTAGAATGCCTTTTACTTAGTAGGAGGGATAGGTTATTTTAGTCTAGATATTTTATCCAAGTGCTGTTTGTTCTCCATAAACAATTAAAAGTTTATAGTTTGGGGAACTAAGATTCCCAAATGAAGTATGGAGTAGCTCTAAACAATGAAATTTACTGAGAATTTCAGGCCACTGTGAAATCTCAATGTCCTTCTAAAAATGGAAATAAGAGAAAACTAGTGTGATGGTGGTCTTTAAGTATTTTCCCTTTGGTCTGAGCATTTCCCGTGAGAATAAAACAAAAACAAACACAAGAAGGCTTTTTTTTTTATGGCTTGTCAATATACATATCAGAAGCTTGATTGATTTTTGTGGGGATCAATGAGGTCACACATAAAAGGCTGTTGGATTCCTAGACCTTGTTGCTTTAAACATTATGTAAACCAGGCCATATCTTTCTCCAGAAGCTGTAAGCTGGTTACAATTCAAGATCTCTAATTAACTCATGACCCAGCAGTCTTTCTGAGCAACATTGTGCTCTTCCTTTTCTCAGTGAGAAAGCGCGCTGGAATGACTGGCTTGGGTAGATACACTGAACAGTGAAGTCTCCCCACTCTGGTCTTTACTTGCTGCTACCAGTTCTTGCTTACAGCATCAGTTCTGGCCGCGTGTCCTTTGGGGCAGCTTTCCATTCAATTGGAGTCCTCCTTGAGTCTTCTTTTTTCACTTTGCTTCCTCTTCAGGACTCGTTCCCCTCCAGTGGCCTTGCTATCCAATGGGTCAGAAGTTCTATACACTCTACCTTCAGTACAGATTCTGACCAGTTAACTTATCTCTATTTCCACCATCCGCACCCTTGTTCAGGCATCATTTTTTCATAGCAATTAACACCATATAATATTTTTGTCTATCTTTCTCTTTGTAATCTGTCATGAATCTATTGTTCTTCTTCCTCTGCTGGGATAGATTATAATCTCCACAAGAGTATGAAACTGTCTTTAAGCCTCAGAACCTGGAACTCAATAAATGTTTGTGGAATAAATGATTAAACTTGTAACATCTAATCTAGTCATTAGTCATCAACACTAGAAAAGGTGGGGTCACCCATTTTTCTGTCAGAAACAATTCTGTTGTTGCTTTAAGAAAAAAAGAAAAAATCTGTTATCACCCTTTATTTTCTATTCTCACTCTGTATTCTGACCCAACCCCTTGTCACTCTAGAGTGTGGATGTCACCAGCCTACTCCTTGGACTGTATCTCTTGGGCTCTTAATCCTTCAGTCAATCCTACTTTCACCATGTACATTCCCAATGTAAAAAAGCTTTAACATCCCCCAGTTCCTTAACAAAAAAGAATTTGTTAAAATATCATTAAAAATGTTGAAAACAACATTAAAAAGAACAAGGAAAAGAAATCACATGTAACCAATATCCTGATAGGATTGTTTTTCCTTTCCTGGTATTTATGTTCCAATTTATCCACATGTGGTATATTTTTTACATGGCTGTAATAAGTGTCTATACAATTCTGTGACCTATGTTTTTACCTAATATTTCATAAACAGTTTCATGTTATTCCATAGTCTTTCTATTTTGTTTATAATGTGAGCACATAATGTTCTATTGATTATGCACCATAATTAACATGCCCAATAACAGAAGAATGATTGGACTATTTCCAGTTTTTCCCTAATATAATGGTTATAAATGCTGCTGTACAAATGACTTTTTTCTTCTCAGTTATTTCTTTTGGAGAAATTCGGGTCATAATGGGCCAAAGGTTATGATCAATTTATGTATATATATGTGTGTACATATATGTGTGTACATGTACATACAGTGTGTGTGTGAATGTATTACTAAATCCCCCTCCAAAAAGCTCATACAAATTTTCAAGGCTATAAACCATGTATGAACACTATTATTTTTTCTGAAATTTGCCCAGATTATGTTTATTCTTTTGTAAAATTTTGGATAACTGTTTTATTACTGTTTTCATTTGCAGTTTTATTTTTTAACTGCAAATTATAAGATTGAATGTGTTTCTATATGTTTAATTCTTATTTGTAGTTCCCTTGTGTGAACTCACTGTTCACGCCTTTTGACCATTTATTAATAGAGGCCTTGGTGTTTTATATTTATATTAACTCTTGCTTGAACTCAATTTTTTCCATATTGGTCTACTTCTGTCTTTTCCGTAATGGCCTCACCTCACTGCTCAGCCCCATGACAACTGCACTGCAGCAGCAGATCAGATCAGCTTTGTGGACTTGCCTGGGTGATGGGCAGCTCGATGTTGATTCTTAATGCTCTGCCTTCAGCAATCTTGTTTCATTTGATTTAAGTGAAGTAAATTTTTTCCGTTCTAGGTTCTAAGTCCTTTTATACCCACAAAGTCCCAGAGAATGAAGTCTTCCCTAACCTCATTCTTCTGATTTCCTCTCTTCCCTTATATTCACCTAGAGCAAGACAGTATTTGCACTGATAAAATGCTAATTGATAACAGTCCTACTTTCTGCTTTAAACCTGTTTTAATAGTGGCTCATCCATAACTTTTCTCCCAGAGCCCTAGGGTACATGGGTAAGAGTGTGTAGTCAGCGAGATAGGTCAAATGTGATCTATGCAATGGTGCACGTAGGTTTTTGTTGTTTTGAATTGTTATCTTTACATGTTATTTACCTGCTGTCCTAGAACAAATAGATTTGTGATCTCTTTCACAATTTGGACAATTCATTTAATGCAGTAACATCCTATTTTCAATAGGTAAAGCAGAATTTTTCTCTTCTGGCAAATGAATATAGAGATGACCCTTGAACAACATGAGTTGAAACTGCACAGGTCCACTTACATGTGCATATTTTTCAATAATAATACAATAATATTGCATCGTTGGTTGAATCCATGGACTTGGAGGAACCTCAGATGTGGAGGGCTGACTACAAATTATATGTAGATTAACCCCATCCTTGTTCAAGGGTCAGCTGTATTTCACTGGACCATTGTGGGGAGCCAGTATTGATACATGGAGTTATATCCTTTTGTTACCACTCTACTCTTACCAGATACTACCTGAATTTCTGTTTCAGCCTATCAATGAGCCCTTCAAGTATTTGAATACAGTTATCAGTGTTCTATTTCCAAGATCCTTTTTCAGGTTCAGTAGCTACAGTTTTTTTCAGCTCATCTTTCCCCTTCTTATTTAGTACTAAAATCTGTTTTTATGTTTATTTATTTACTTTTACTGAAGTATAGTTGATTTATCATACTAAACTAGTGTCAGCTGTACAGCATAGTAATTTAATTTTTTTTTTTTAGATTATCTTCTACTAATCTTTGTTGGTCATGATTTCCAGGGTCTTTGCCCTCCTTACCTTCTTCCTCTGGATGTCCTCTCTCTTATTTAAAGGACATCATTGTAAAGTGGTACCCCAAACTGAGGAAAGTATTCTCATCACAGTTGGTGCAGAACAGACCACAACATTATTACTATTCTTCCTAAAAATTGTGGCGCTCAGGACAGCCTAATGAGCATTTGTTAAACACTTTCTCTGCTAGGCATTGTGCTAGACATTGTTGTCTACTTGGATTTCACGTTACTTGTATCTCTCACATTAGATTGTGGGCACTTCGATGGCACTGAAATGGTGATTATGTTTCTCACATCCTCCTTCCTATTGTCCGCAGGACTGAGCACATATAATGTGATTGATACTTTATGATCACTTGCTGGTTTCTTTGACACTGTTGGGAGCTCTTTAAAAAATTGTTCAGAAAGGACTTCCCTAATACTCCACGTTGTTCCCCTCACATATGGGGTCATCTAGAAGGATGATCTTCATTTTCCCAAGAGTGGAACAAGAAAAGGAAGGAGAGTGTAGAAGGGAATTGACAAGAAATTCAAGTGAATGAAAATGGAGCATTTTAAGCATAGCCTTTGACTTCCGAATTTCAAAGACCAATTTGTAAAAAGGACTCAGCACATCTTCAACAATAAAAATTTCCTGAAACTGACCAAAATCAACTTTATTCATGTAAAAGCTTCCTATTAGTACATCCTATAGTTTATAATATATCCTGTCATTTATAGTTTCCCTACAAAGAGCACAGAGGAGGAAAACTACAAAGACCTCACCTGGAGGTCTTAGCAAAGGGAAAAAGTCAAGTTATAAGAAGCAACTGGAAGAATCCTGGCTTGTGAAGCCTGAGCTCACCCACTCCAGTCTCTTACAGAACAGTTGAGGAGTTTAAGACTCAGCGAAGTAAAGTGGTTTGACGTAGACCATACAGTTGGTGAGAAGGGCAGAAATAATGTAGGATACAAGTTGCCTGTCTTTCATATAAATTTTTTTAAACACATTATATTGTTGTCCATTTTTAAAACAATTTCTTGTTTCACAATAAAGAAGATATAGTCAATGGGAAGCAATTTAAAAATCCATCAATACCTCTTTGTTAAAAATGTTCCAGCTACTGTGAATGCTAGGAAGACCTCAAGGCCATTTATCATGCCAGGTTATTAATGCGTGTTGAGAATTCCTGGGGTCACTTGACCTTTGTCGTGTATCTCATGAGGCAGATACAGTTGCTACTAATGGCTTGTAAAACACAAATGGCCATGCACTATTGCTTTATAATTTATAACCTTAATTGGAAAGTGAGTATTCAATAAACTTTACTTGTGAATAATAATTTATAAGCTTTTTACAAGTTGAATGAGCATTTAGAGAATATTCATTTATTCCTCGGGGTTATAGAAGAGTGAAACAAATGATGGTCACTCAGAGAGACTGATCGGCTGGGTATTCTTTTTCAAAACTGGATGACTGGACTTTTTACCTTTCTATGTTATTGGCTTCCTCTCAGCTTTCAAATCAGTATATAGAATAATTGGGTAGATTATGAATCAACCAGGTAGAAGAAACCAAAATAGATGAGAGTGTATTTGGCCTTTTGAGAGAGTTTTCCATCAGATCTAGTAGCTGTATATATTATTTTCTCTATTTGTTTCCAGTGTCGATGTTGGAGATTATTCTTTTTGAAATAAAGTTTGAATACATGAACAAGAGAACTGGTTTTTAATAGATTTACTGATGGTTTTCAGCCTCCCTTTCTGGCAGTGTTTGAGGTGGTCTGAGGTACCTGGAAGAGAGGGAGTGGTGGCCTGGGACACAGGCCCTCATTCTGCCTCCTGTCTAACATGTACACATTTTCCATCAGTTTAGTAGGATGTGAATACTGATATTGCAGGGGTCTCTGACCTATTGGAAGACCCAGCTTATTTGAGGCAGGCAGGTGCTCAGTGCCTGGACCCCAAACACCTGGATGCTCTGACTCTAAGTCTTGGCATATAGTAGCCTGTGAATGGCTGGCCTCCTCATTTCCTGGGCCTCATAGGGATGGAGAATATTCTGATTCTGCTGGTCCTTTGGAGAATGGTTTTCTCTTATATGTCAATATCTGGTCCTTGAGATGCCAAAGCACTGGAAGCTGTCATTATCTTTTTCCCCTCATGTCCCAAAAGAATGACTACATTTTCTTCCTTGGCTTAGTCACTGAGTTACATGATGGAGATGGAAATAAGTTGAACATGATTTCCTGTTCCCCAGAGTTGCTGATTAGTGTTTTACATTATCCTCAAAGGCAAAATTTAAAGTGGAATTTCAGGGAAGAACATGCTCTTTTTTTCCCCTTCAAATTGTGTTTTATACTTCCTTTCATTGTTTTCCCATAGCTAATGTCTCTCATTCTTTTAGCTTCTTCCTTTTCCAGGTTTGGTGTATTAGATAGAGATAAACTTGGTCCTCACCCCCCTGTATCCACACTTCATATTGTTTGAAGAACTTGAGCAGCTATCATTGATACCTGGAGAAAGGAGATGGTTTTATAGCATATTGTTAGCAGCTAATTAGGACAGGTTTTGTTTTTAATCTAGGAAAGGCACTGGAAAGCTATTCTACAACTTTTATTTTAGGTTCTGTATGTAGAAACTATAGCTTTCCTCTAAAGCAGATGTTCCTGGAAGAAAACAGCTTTGTTCAGCTACTGAGTATATTCTGCCCTTTAGGTTTCGTATCCAGGACTGCATTAAAAAGAGTCTCCGTGTAATCTACTTGAGCTTTCCTGCCTGCAGCTGGTATAAGCCCAGATAATGGCAGTCCGAATAAAGTCAATGTGCCCTAGGTATGAGACAAGGTAAGGGACTGGGAGAAGAGAGATATGGGAAGGTGATGGGGTAAATGTTGGAGTCTCAGGACCAGAATGGATCAGGAGGACATCTAGAGCTATCATAACAAAAATACCACAAACCACAAAATGTCTCAAACAACAGACATTTATTTTCTCACAATTCTGGAAAGTGAAACTTCAAGATCAGGGTGTTGGCATGGTTGATTTCTGGTACATCCTCTCTTCCTGGCTTTCAAACAGATGTCCAATGCATAGACACCCCTGGTGTCTCTTTCTCTTCTTTTAAGGACACTAATCCTATTGGATTACAGCCCCACCCTTATGACCTCATCTAACTTACTAGTTAGTAAGTTAGTAAAGAGTAATTACTAGTAAAGAGATAATTACTCTTTAAAGGGTCTATCTTCAAATACAATCACACTGGGGATTAGGGCTTCATCATGTGGATTTGGGGGGTGACACAATTCAGTCCATAACAGGGCCAACATTTCCTTATAGTTTTACCAATAGTTGCCATGGCTTTGTCAAATAGTTGTTAGCTGGTTCAGGAGTAACAATCAGACTTGCATGTTGTGTTGAAAAAATAAGCCTGAAGGATAATCTTAACTATGGGAGAAACTGAGGCCAAGCAGTCTCAGAAAAGTTCAGAGAAATCTTTGAAGCTGGAGAAATTTATTTTAAATCAGAAATCCTTACTCATTTTCTGACACCTACAAGTAAGGAAGAAGACAGTGAACCTTATGAGGCGAGCACATTGGTGGAGAAGAGCACTCCAGAGTAATTACGCAGAGTGTGGTCTGTCATTTATCCGGTCCATCATGCTGCTTCTCCCCTGTTTGCCCCAAGCTAGGACATATGTTAATATCAAATGAGGCCTTTTCGTTGACACCAAGCTTTGTGGGTGACTGATCACCTCATTGCGTGTGAATTTAGGATTTAGAAATAGGTGGTGGGAAATTAATGTCTCCCTTGAAATATGTGGCAGCTAATTTATATGACTCATTATAGCACACTGAGTATATACGTCAATGTCTCCTACAGTCAAGATGTTGGATGCTGCTAATCAGTCTCTTGACGTTTGAGAGATGAAGGCAGTCAATCTATATTTGATAATGATTACTTCGGGTATAAGGCAATGCTTTGTGTTTTCGTTAGATTTAAAAAATATTCCGGAAATTAGGCTATAAAAATGCCTTCCT
This sequence comes from Camelus ferus, assembly GCF_009834535.1. NCBI lineage: Eukaryota > Metazoa > Chordata > Mammalia > Artiodactyla > Camelidae > Camelus > Camelus ferus. The sequence goes on from NC_045698.1 coordinate 54,915,593, forward strand.
TTGAAATAATAAAGCCCTGTGTATTTGACACATACAGCACACTTCTTCAGTGACCTTTCAAAGCCAACCCATTTCTGGAGGCTCAGAATTTTCTTAGGAAAACACTCTCAGAAATAAAACTTTGGTCAAGCATTTGTTCTTTGATTTAACAAATATTTATCAAGTGCCTGCTGTTTGTCAGGCACTGTATCTGGTGCTGAAGAGACCACGTAGACAAGTTGCTTATTCTTGGAGCTTACATTTTCACATGGGCATAAACACTGAATAAGCAAATAAATACACAAAAGAAAGATCCAACAATAGTTAGTGCTATGCAGATAATTAACATAGGGTGCTCTGAAAGGTGGCAAGGGATATCTGAGGAGGAAATGCTTAAGGCACCAGCCAAGCGCTGACCAGGGCAAAGTCATAGCAAGACAAAAGGCCAGCAGGGAAGTCCCCACAGCTGAAACAAGCTTGGTGTATTTAAAGAACTGAAGGAAGGGCATTATTGCTGGAGCACAGAGGGCGAGAGGAGAGAGTGGTATAAAATGAGATGTTTAGTGATACAGTTGGAACCAAGCTTTGTAGGACTCTGGAGAAGTGGAGAGCTCAGGTTTTGGTCTAAGTACCTTGGGAAGACAATCAAGGTTTTTGAAATACTACTTTGTTTGCTGTGAGAAGACTGGATCAGATGCGGCAAGAGTGAAAGCTGCAAGACATAAAGGTTTTTTCATCAGTCCAGGATGGAGTTGAGAATGGTTTAGACTGGAGGGGTAGTATTGAAGATTGAAGGAAGATCATGGATTTGAGTTATGTTTGAGTGCATGGCAGTATCTTTAACTAAACTGGAGAAGTCAGAAAGAGGGACAGGTTTAGAGAGAACAGAGGCAGGGAGTGGAAATCAGGATTTATGTTTTCCTTTACAGAAAATATTCCTCTCTATTTCCTGCCCTAAATTTTGACATTTTAAAAAGTCTTGAACTTTTATTTTTAAAATTGATCAGTACTAATAACTACTCTTGCTTTTTAAATAATTTTAATTTATTGGCTGTCATCAGATGTTTTATCCTTCCTGTAAACTTCAAAATTTTAAAATCATTTTCTCCAAACACCCCTTACCACCTCAATCCCCCACCAACATAAAATGACAAACAACCTCCATAGAAAATCCAATTAGAATGACATTGGGATTATTTATTAATTTGGGGAAATTTAATCTTTTTCATATGTTGTCTTCCCATTCATGAACATGGTGTATTATTCCATATGTTAGTAAAATTTTATAATTTTCTTCATATAGGATTTGAGTTTTTCTTATTAAATTTATTCCCAAGTACTTTTACATTTATTGCTATGTTGAATTTCTTCTGAATACCATTTTCTTTCTTTAGGTGATTTATAGCTGAAAGAGAGGAAAACTATTACTTTTTTCCCCCTGGTAATTTGTATTGTATTCCACACAGAGTTTCTCGTTATTGCTATTAGATTTTTCCTTGAATAGATTGTTTTTTAGTCATTCAGTTATATCAACAAAAGAGGCTTTTAAAAATCTCTCTGTTCTAATGTTTATACTAGTCATTTAACTTTCTTGTATTTATTAGAACTTTTGAAACAATGCTAAATAATAATGCTGATAGCTCATTTTAGTGTTTCACCATTAAGGAAAATGTTCTTGGTTTTTAGTAAATGTCCTGATTCTAATACATTTTATTTTACTGAGGATTTTTATCAAGAATGGTTGTTGAATTTTATTAAATACAGTTTCAGCATTTATGATACATTTCTTCATTTTGTTGATATAATAGATTATGTGGACACAATTCCTGATTATGTTGATATATAGATAATATTGATAAAATTCCTTACTTTCCGAAAGTAAGAATTTCTTGGTGACAGTGTATTAATATTTTGATATATTGCTAAATCTTATTTGTTACTATTGTGTTAAGCATTATATATAGCAGAAGTCAAACTTAACAAATGTGAATAAGGACATCAATGAAAATAAAAAATACTGACATAAAGAAATTTTATATTTAAAAATTTAAAATATGTTCCATAAACTATATTGAATATATACTTACATAGAAACTTATAATCCTCAAATATAATATACATTTTCACAAATATAACCTTTGAACATTTACAAAAATTGATTGTGTATCTGACTACAAATTCCAAAAAAGTCAGTATTTTACAGGCAACATTTTTACTTTATGCACTCATTAAATTAAAATGAATAATTAAATTTGATTTAAAAATTATGTATTTGAAAAATAAGCACACTCCCAGATAAGCCTTGTAGCGGCTTTAAATCAAAATTATAAACTCTGTATGAAGCAAAGGAAAAGATACAAAAAAATCTGGGGGACATGGTGAAGGAAAGTTTATGGCTTTATGTGCTTTCATTTTTTTTTTATTTTATTTTATTTTTTTTTGCTGGTTTCTACTTTTTACTTTTAATTTATTTATTATTTGGGGGGAGGTAATTGGGCTATTTGCTTATTTATTAATGGAGGTACTGGGGATTGAACCCAGGACCTCATGCGTGCTAAGCAAGCACTCAACCAATGAGCTATACCTGCCCCCCTGCTTTCATTTTTAAAGAGATAAAAGAAAATAATTTACACAAGAAGAAATTAGAAAAAGCACAAATTTCTGAGATTTATACTTTGTCTTTTTTTCTTTTCAGTTTCCTTCTTTTTATATTTTTGTGCCATGCTTTAAAATGCAGCTTCCACATACTCTTCCAAACCATTAGTATGGATCTCAAAAATGGCTAACTTCTATTTCAGCTCATTCACTGAGTAATTATTAGGATAATTTTATCTCTCAAAAATGTTTCTTTGCATTGTATTTGAACTTAAGACTCCACAAGGAGATCTTTTAATTTCTGTTCGCCTTTGCTGTACTTCAGCCACTTCCCTAAGTGGAAATTCCATCTGTTCTGACTGGCTTTTCTCCCTGCTTGTTGAGTCTCTAGGCGGTCTTCCGACTCAAAAAGGTGGACAGACTGAATCTGGTGATAGGGGAAAGTGAGTTGTGTCCAGGCTGCCACTTTGCTAGAATCCTCTGCTCTGATTTGACTTAAATTCACCTAGTGTTAAGCATTTCAGTTTGTGATAATCATGGTAAAAGTTACCAGCCAATTTTCACCTTTGGTGGAGGCCACAATGTCAAGGACGTGTTAGAAATTAACTGTGGATGCTGCTAGAGGGAAGATTATTGAACAGATACATGGCATTTGGAAGGGATGGAAGATCTGTGTATGTTAGATGGTACGTAGAGCATCATAGAAGATATGGAACTTGAGAAGGCAGGTTACGGACAAGAAAAGGACTAAAGCTGATAGGTAGAGACAGTAGTATCATGGAGAACCTTTAGTTCTGGGCTGAAGATGTTTTCTTAATTCTGCAGGCCAAGAAAATTTCTTTAAAGCATTTGGTTAGACATTGCAAAATCAATATTTAGCAGTATTGGTTGATGAGGAGTGAAGTGAGACTGAGATCAACACTTCTTAGAAGAGAGACGAGGACTCCGAGTTGGCTAAAGGTTAAAACCAGATGTCTCATGGATTCTGTTATTTATGTCTAATTTTTTATATTGAGACATTTCTATTTGATTTCATTAAGAATATTGCAAACCAAGATGACATAGGAGGTAAGTTCATAACAAGTCACTGTAACTGTTAATAGTGGTGGCTGGAAGTGGAGGCCAGAAAGTGAAGGTGGATCTTATCTAGTGTAAATAAGGGGAAAAAAGCACTTCTGAAGAGGGTTAAAAAAGAGTCAAAATGTGGGATTCAAGAGTTGCCATTACATGTCCATACTACCGAAAGCAATCTACTGATTTAATGCAATCCCTATCAAAATGCCTATTTTCACAGAACTAGAATAAGTAATCCTAATATTTATATGAAACCACCAAAGACCCCGAATTGCCAAAGCAATCCTGAGAATAAAGAACAGAGCTGGAGGTATAACCCTCCTAGACTATGCTATAAAGCTACAGAAATCAACAGTGTGGTATTGGCACAAAAATAGACACATAGATCAATGGAACAGAATAGAGAGCCCAGAAATAAACCCATGCACCGACAGTCAATTAATCTGTAACAAAGGAGGCAAGAATATATAATGGAGAAAAGACAGTCTCTTCAACAAGTGGTGCTGGGAAAACTGGACAGCCACATATAAAATAATAAAATTAGAACATTTCCTCTCAGCATATATAAAAATAAACTCAAAATGGTTTAAAGACCTAAATGCAAGAAATGAAACCATGAAACTCCTAGAAGAGCACATAAGCTAAACATCCATTGATGTAAATTGTAGCAATATTTTCTTGGATCAGTCCCCCAAGGCAAAAGAAATAAAAGCAAAAATAAACAAATGGAACCTGATTATACTTAAAAGCTTTTCCACAGCAAAGGAAACTACCAACAAAGCAAAAAGACAACTGACTGAATGGAAGAAAATATTTTCAAATGATGTGACCTACAAGGGGTTAGTATCCAAAATATACAAACAGCTCATATAACTCCATATCAAAAAAACAAACAACCCAATCAAAAAATAGGCAGAAGACTTGAACAGACTTTTTTTCAAAGAAAACATACAGATGGACAACAGGCATATGAAAAGATGCTCAACATTGCTAATTATTAGAGGAAGGCAAATCAAAACCACAATGAGGTATCACCTCACACTGATTAGAATGGCTGTCATCAAAAAGTCTACAAATAATAAGTCGTGGAGAGGATGTGGAGTAAAGGGAACCCTTCTACACTGTTGGTTGGAATGTAAGTTGCTGTAGCCCCTATGGAAAACAGAATGAAAGTTCCTTAAAAAACTGAAAATAGAGCTACCATATGATAGATACATGCACCCCAATGTTCATAGCAGTGCTGTTTATAATAACCAAGACATTGAAGCTGTTGAAGTGCCCATCAACAGATGATTGGATTAAGAAGATGTTTTATATGTATCTAAATATATGTAAATATACATATATATACATATATAATGGAGTATCACTCTGCCATGAAAAAGAATGAAATACTGTCATTTGCAGCAGTGTGGATGGACCTCTAATATTATGGTTGGTGAAGTAAGTCAGACAGAGAAAGACAAATATGATATCACTTATATGTAGAATGTAAAAAATAATATAAATAAATATATTTACAAAACAGAAACAGACTCACAGATATAGAAAACAACCTTGTGGTTACCACATGGGACAAGGTTAGGGGAGGGACAAATTAGGAATATGGTATTAACAGATACAAACTACTAAATATAAAATAGATAAATGACAAGAATTTACTGTATAGCATAGGGAACTATGCCCATTATCTTGTGATAACCTATTACGGAATATAATTTGCAAAAAATACGGCATCACTACACTATATACCTGAAACTAATGCAATATCGTAAAGCAACTATACTTCAAAAAAATTTTTTTTTAAGAGTGGCCATTAAAAGCTCTAGAGATTCAGGAAGACCACTTGTTTTCCCAGCCTTAGATTTGGGGTTGAACTGATTCTGTGCCTGTCAGCTCCTTTTGTAAGTTCAGAAGATTTTTGTGAAAAGAGATGGTCTCTTGAAAATAATGCTCTCTCACACGTTCACTTCACAGGAAAAAGAGAAAAATATCCGGGTCATAGGCATCAAAGAATCATCTTACTATTTGTCTTCCTCTATATCTTCCTTCTTTTGAAAGGAATATTGATGGGCTCCTAGTATACCTATCACAAAGTATGATGAATGTTAAAGAAGTGAATATGAAAGTTTTATAATGCTTAAATTAAGTGATTTGTGAAAACTCCCACAAACCACTATAAGAAAGCTTGCTTGAGTGATTTTATGATAGGTGAAAAATTGTGTTTGATATTTTATTTTAAGTGGGCACTTTTGCAGGTTTGGGTGCTAATGTGGACAAATTTATCACTGTTTTTCCTAAATCATTTGTGCTTTTTGGCATTAAGAAATCATTTTCTTCTCTAAGGTCAAAAAGATAGTCTGTGCTTTCTTCTCCACAGTTTTAGTTTTCCACATTTAGATCTTTGATCCACTGAAATTTATTCTTGTATTTTGCTTGTGGAATGAAGTAAGGCTCTAATTTCATTTTCCCCTAATACCACTTATTGTAGGGTCCATCCCTCTCCCCCTTTTCCCAGTGATTCAGATATATATCAACCATAGAATCCATTCCTCTGTATGAGTGGGTCCATTTTCTGGACTCTGTAATCTGTTCCCATTGGTTCATTTCCTATATCTCTGCCAGTAACACACCATCCAAATTGATACAGCTTTATACTATCTTCGTATTTGGTAGGATAAGACCCTCATTTCTTTGTCTTTATTATAGGACCCCTCATGTTCTTTGTCATCAAAATTGTCTTGTCTGTTTTGTTTATAAACTATTACTATATCTTTTACTTTTTTCCCCCTAGGAAATTAAGGGACAATTATTCTATCATTTTTTTAGGATGGGAGGTACTTTTTTAAAACTTACTTATTTTTAATGGAGGTTCTGGGATTTGAATCAAGGACCTTGTGCATGCTAGGCATGCAGTCTACCACTGAGCTATACCCACCCCCACCCCCATTCTATCATTTTTGAAGCAAGCCGACCTAAATTGTTTGAAACCACTACTCATCACTTTTTTAACCTCTTTAAGATTTTTTTATCTGTAAAAGGGAAAAATAAGAGTACCATCCTCACAGAGATAGATGCTAATGCATTTAAAGTTTCTCAACCTTTTGAAACCTCAGTTTCCTAATCTGTAATAATATACTATGTATTAAGATTAAATAAGCTAATATATCAGTACAACACAATATCAGCTCATAAATAGATGTTACTTTTTAAAAGTCATGAACCAAAGCTTGGGGGTGGGAAAACTAAAGGCATGTGCAAAGGTTGCATGTAGTTAACATAATATGGCAAAGAGTGTTGATGCAGAAAAGTCTTTTAAAGAGATGAATTAATTAGAAAGGAAAACAAGGTCAGATAAAACAAAAGATATCCAAAGCCAGTGAGTTTAGGGAAGAGAACAAATTGAGTAAAGTTGGCAGGCTTTACATACACTATTCATTTGTTCCTCTGCTCACACTGGAGAGGTAATGATAATTGTATCCATTTCACTCACAACATCAAGCAACTTACTCAAGTCAGTCAGATAAGAAGTGTCCAAACCAGGGTGTGGGCTGGGATCTGAGTCTAAAATTGTTTTTCACTCTATATATGACTGAAGATCTTGGACTTTATCTTAAATATTTTTTAGGAGGAAGTAAAATATAATAAAAAGAATAGTCTAGGAAGAGGAACTTGGTGATCTGTGCAGGCTGCCACATGGGGTGTGGCTGGAGGTGACAGTGGGGACTGGGAGGGAGAAGGACCAGACAGATATTTCAGTTATGCAGATGTGAGGGAATGAAGGCTTAGATGCAGGTCCTGGCGGGGGAGACAGCAAAAAAGGGATTGTGTTCCCATCAGACACTTGTCCTTTTGTGCTTTGTGTTCCTTAGTGCCAAATTAACATCATGCCGCCTACTTAGTAAATGCCTTTTAATTGATTAAGCTTTTTATTCCAAGATTTCTTTTGAACTGGATTTCATTTAATGTGTCTTTAAAAACTCATCTTCTGAAATGCTAGCTCACAGTTGATTATTTAAAAAAAAAAACTTAAACTAAATTATACTAAATACTAAAGTACTACTAAATGTTGATAGTACATACTAAAATAAAAGTATTTCATGGAGTATGAGTCATAGGAAAATGAAAATTAGTGTATAATACAGAAGTATCTTTGTCAATATATTATACTGCTATTAAAATATTTAAAAATTTCAGTGACATCAATTTAGAAATATCTTTAACAGATCCTTAGAGAATTTATGGCATCATTTTAGCTCAGCTCTTCCAATACCTACTATATGAATTAAAGAATAAGAGTCAGATTTTTATGGGGAAATGAATACTTCCTTGGTTTTTATATCATTTTGATGCATGTGGATTACAGAAAATTTGCCAATGCAAAAAGAAAAACAAAGCAAGTTGTTGTGACTGTTATATTTCTGATCGTCACAGACTAAAACAAGGAAAATCACAGTGAACTAATTCTGGTTTTAAATAAACTTTACATGGAGCAGTTAATTGTAGATAATTAAAACTAAGCCAAAAAAAAAAATCCCAATAAAACAAAAACTCAACTAAATTAGATTAAATTAAAACATAGATGTGAATAAAAGCACTTAAGCTTTCAAAGGCTTCTTTAGTACATTTTACATCACTTTTATTATTGAGTCACTTATCTGAAATAAAATATTTGTATTGTTCAAAATTAATGATTTTTATAGAAACTGAGAAAAAACAGTTTAAAAGGAGACTGAGAAAGAATATATGAATGAGGAGGCAGGGTGGAACTGTATTTCAATACTTTTTAAAGAATATTATTGTTAAAGAAAAATAATAAAGATTAGAGACCAAAGTCAGGTTCTGAATGGGGAAGTTCTGCCAAGCAGGGAGTCTGATGCAGTCCGGTCAGAGCCTGGCCCCTGAAAGTGGGGTGGAGTAGGGGAAGTGGTAGGCAGAACTTTCAAACCAAGGACCGTCATATCTCTCCCACTTTAGAAAAGCAAGGCCTGTGAGAGATGCTGATTGGCTGGAACCACCTGAGATTGCAGCTTGGACAGCTCTGAGCTGGTTGGAGGTGGCAGGTGGGGACTATGTCTCTGATTAAGGATTCCAGTTGCCTCTGCCAAGTATGTGATGTACATGAGTCAGGATAATGGTGCCAGGCTGGTCTGCCCTGCTGTCAGCAGTCTGGCCATGTGGAGATTTGTCATTATCTTAATGTGTCCTATTGTAGACTTCTTCTTTTTGAGGAAGCAATGAACATTAGATAGTTTCCAGATTTCACTTGGGATCTGAGTACCACATATTCTCCTTGCCTTCATTGTTTAAAAAAATCAGGTGACTGATACCTTCTTTAACCACTATAAAAATCAATTGTTCTTCTTATCTGAGGACTTCCTAAATATTTTCACTTCCTCTTGCTACTTCATCCTAGATGCTATCTGTGCCCTCCTCCCCCCATTCTCAGTTTATTTTGTTGAGGCTGTCCCAGTTAACATTCCACCCTTCTAAGCCAGCATTTCTTGTGTCTTCTTTTTCTTCAAACTCAAAATCTCTTGTAATCTTTTTTCTTTTTTGTTCATTCAACCCAAAAATGTCAAAACTCAAGGACTAGATGTATAGTGGGGAATAAACTTGTTTCCCACTTTCACTGAGATTATGGGCTAAAGTTTTAAATCACAAGGAGGAGGATTGTGATTTGCTATCCACAGCCTTCTTTAAGAGTAAAGGATTTATCAGTTCAGCTGCTGGGAGTGTCACCTGCAATTAGCTCTCAGCTATCAGTCCCATAAAGTGATTACAGCCTCCTTAACCAAGTTTACATCCTTTTCCTAGGGCAGCTCAAAACAAATGACTGATAGATCAACATGAGGGTGCTCTGAAGGGTCAATCCATCTTTGAAATGTCTCATGTGGTCAGCTGAGGCATTGTTTTGAGACCACATTGCATCTTTACTTCTCTCTCTGGCCAATCCTGCTTTCATCCCTTCCCTTCCACAGGTGTTGATGCAAGAGCAGTCCCTAATAAACCTCCTACTTGCCAATTTCTGTCTCAGAATTGGCTTCCTGAGAAACCCAACCAGTGGCAGATGGTCCCAGAGTGGCCCAAGAAAGCAAGTGTAGGGATGGGATTTTTGAAGCTATTTCACCCATCTTCAGTTGGTCCTGGAGACTCCAAAACTGATGGAAGTCGAAGCACAAATAGTCCCTGGAATATGACAGCAAACAGTGCAATAGTTAGAATTTTCTCTAGAGATAAACTGGAATGGTATACCACTGGAAGAAAATGTATTAGTTCGTGAGGTTTTTCTAGCATTTGAGAAATGTGGGAAAATCCTAACTATAAGGAAAATGGAATTGGATGGCCATTGTTAGCCTCAATTGATGCGCTGGGGAAAAAATAACAAAAAGCTTAGAAGATTTAGTTGGCAATTAAAAGTTAAGTAGGAAAGCTGGGGGTGCCTCCTTGGTATCCTGTAAAGCAGTGCTTGCCTCCTACAGGAGAAATACTGAGAACGCCCCACCCAGCCATGACAGTAGTAGAGCTCCAGGGTGGGTTAGGTGCCCAGCCAGAGCAGAAAGGAGATCTGCTATGGTAGGGCCTCAAAGCCAGAGGCAGGGTTGGGGGAAAACTTTGGGGGGACCCAAGTGTTGTGATGAGTGGCAAGGCTAGAGAAGTAACTACAGGATGCTGACCCACAGAGTTTTGGAGATAGCTATAGGATATGATGACCCTGAAGACTAAATCAAAGGGCAGCAAAGAAAAGAACATTACTGAATCTGTACTATCAAAGACTAATTTTTAAAAAGCCAAAAAAGGTTTTTTTCTTCTTTGAGCAGAGAAAAGTTTATCACAAGAGTCAAGCAAGAAAAATGGGGTGAGGTGGGGTTGGGGGATGGCTCATGCTCAAAAGACCTGAACTCCAAGAAAAGACATCTTCATGTAGATAAAAGTACTAGTCAGGGACCATGACTTTTATTCTAATCAGAACAGAAAAACTGTATTTTTCATTTTTCTTCAATAGAGCAGTCAGCACATTCAGCATCACTTTCTTGCCCTTTGGCAGCCCTAAAAGAACGTTTCTTGAGAAAACTCTGAGATGCAGTTTGGAGGTTTATTTTAGATGTGACCATCTGTGTGAGGTGCAAGGGTTATTTTAAAAGAAGTTCTTTCATTTGTCTTTGTGGGAGAGAGTTTGCCCCAAACAAAATGACATCACGTGTGTGGGGCACCTGAGAAACTATGCAGGCGCTGGCTCAAGTACAAAAGACTGTTTTTCTTTTTCTTTTCCAGGGTAGTTAACTTGATTTCTTCTCTCCATAAATCCTTTAATTGGTTTAATAAAATACACAACTAAGTGCCTTTTCTATTAGTTCCATTGTGAACACTTATGTAGTGAAGATTAACCAAAACATTGCATTTTATGCCAAAAAAACTTAACAGTTTCAGAACAGCAAGAAAATACTTTTAAAAAGAAATTTTAAAGCAGTAGGGCTTTTTTTTTGATAATTCTCACGTTCACATTAGTTGCTCTTAAGTAAAACCTCCTCTGGTATTCTGTTGGCAATAAAGAAGGCATGATCCCTCTTATTTTTATTTCTGCAGCATGTGAAGTTTTACTAGTGGGAGTGTTAAGCTAACTTTTTAAAAGACAGAAACAAGAGAAGAGATCTAATATTAACTGTTGTGGTGCCCTAAGCCTAACCAGACAGCTGGGAATTGCCCCAAATTGATATAAGGTTGTAGCCTTTTCCAGAAAGGGCTCAATTTTTCTTTGGAGAAAAGATCTTAGGTAATGCTAGAAATAGGGCAGGGCTTCAGAATTTGAGATCACCTACAGATTCATCACTGACCCTTCAAATGACTTCAGATGTTTCAAATATTACAAGGTAAAATTTACCAGGTGACACAGAGAGAAAATAGTGTAACCAGAGCTTGGTTGGCTTCACTGTGGATGAGAGCTGCTCACAGGAACTGGGGTCTAGGCAGGTACAGCTACTGCAAGGATCATGGCACTGAAGCAGAAAGAGTAAGGGAAGAAATATCCCGACACCTTTCTCTACTTAGTGTCTGATAGCCCAGAAGCCGGAGGCAATGGAGCCAGGGTGATGTCAGTTTTGGTGGTCACAAAGCTGTAAAGAAAATTTAGGGCATAGCTATTGGGAGTGGGTGGCCTTAAATTTCCTTATTTCTTTCCATTTACGTGTATTAGTTTGCTATTGCTGCTATAACAAGTTACCAAAAACTTAGTGGCTTAGAACAACATAAATGCATTAATTTATAGTTCTGGAGGTCAAAACCTTAAAATAGGTCTCCTATGGCTAAAATCACAGTGAGTCTACATTCCTTTTGGAAATTCTAGCAGAGAATCCATTTCCAAGTCTTTTCTAGCTTCTAAAATCTGCCTATATTTCTTGGCTCATGACTTCTTCTCCATCTTCAAAGTCAGTAATATCATGGAGTTGTTACTACTGGAGTATATACTGTCACAGGTCTACAAGGATTCCATTTGAACACAGTTTTGAATTAGAGAATTTATCAACTATTCCTTTATTGGAACTCTTCAAGATATTTTAGGATGTCTTATGTTCTAGAGGCCTTGGCAAAAGACTACGTTTTAGGACAATTGTCTTTAACAGGTGTTCAGTAAAGTCTCTAAGGGAAGAAGACAAACTTATGTACTGGGTCATACATCTTAGGTGAGGGAGGAAAATGTACTGTAACCACTTCATATTGGTGTTTGTGCTTTCAGAGATTTACAGATACTTTACAAATTAGATTCATTTGAGGAACATAGAAAATTCCTATTTTCTTCCATCATCTGTATTACAGCTGACCTAAATCAATTTGATGGTACACAGTTCTTAAGTTCATTTTGGTAGATGATGGTAGCCAGCTATGGTTATAGGTTAGCTATATCCCTAAAACCTTGTTACCAGGTTATAATTAAGGCAAGACTCCAACTAGGTTTTGCCACATGTAAGATACTAAGTCAACATTCTTTAACAAGCTGACATAAACCATTTTGTAAACCTGTTCTGAAGGCTTGATTAATTTCCAGGTCCATGTTCTTCTAAATGTCCTGACCAAAACCATACAGTGTAATGGCTATAACAGCATTCCAGAGGCAGCATTTTTACCATTGCCATCAGTCAGACAGAAATCCTCCTAATAAAATGTTGGGATGTCAGATTGTTATGAAGCCCCAGGATCCATCTCTAAAGATAGAGGCCGTAGGCTGGTGCTTGTTTCTCATATCCTGTTGTAGCCAATTGATACATCTTTACTTTCTTCAAGAGAAGGTCATTTCTAATAGTCATTATACTAGAAAACAGGCTTCTCTTTCCACCAGGTGAAACTTGTTTTTTAATATTTGCTGTGTTCATTATCATCTCCTGTGGTGTGGATGGAGGTTAGATTAGCTGGTGAAGCCCTTGTGGTAGCTGCCTCTGGAGTTAGGCGTTTTCATGTTTTCCTAACTGGCCCTTTCTGGACTTTTCATCCTCCATTAGAGCAACTGACTCTTTCAGAATGAAGCTCACCTAACTGGTACGTGTGTAATATCACACCGTGTATGTTGAAATTATCAAAACTTTATGATAGGCATCATAAAAATCAGTAGTGAGACATAAAGCCTACTAAAGAAAATTGCAGAGTTGATTTTTGTTGTTGTTGTTGACCAAGAGAAAAGAACTTGTGGCCTGTGAAGTTGAATTTTCCTGGCTCATGTAGGTTTACTCTGCTATAAATAGGATCAACATTAAACTGATGGCTGATCAGTATTCGCCAAACTTTAGTATTGGGCACAGTATTGGGCATAGCTCTTTAGGTATAGCTTGAATGTAGAAATCATCCCAAAACGTGATTAAATCAGTGTTCAGGTTTTTTGTTTTTTGTTTTTTTAAAGGGACCCTATTAAGAGTTTCCTTTGGATAACTGAGAATTAAGATAAAAGAAGAAGGCAGATAAAGGCAAAAATAGTACGGCAAATGTATCTCTGTTAGTACATCTCATGTGATCCGTGGAATAGTGGTTAGATCATGGACTCTAGATCCCAGGATCTGCATTTGAGTTCCAGGTCTGCTACTTTCTAATGGTGTCATCTAGAGAAAGTCGCTTACACTATTGATGTCTCATATACTTAAACATCAAACCAGGATAACAAGAGTATACCTGCCACAAAAGGTTGCTGTGAGGATTAAATACTTAAAGTACTGAGGGAAAAACAAGGGCCTGGTATTACTACTGCTATTATTACTTCAAAGAGTAGGCTAAAGGACATGGTTCTCTTGGTAGGAAAGTGGGCCTACTGTTAACTAATCTCTAGAATTCAGAATATTTTACCCCTATCTCCTGCAATTCCTGGCAGGCCTGGACCAATCAGGCCTCACCATAGAGGGCATTTTGGGGAAAACTTGCAGCCAGGAGGTGAGGAGAGAACGCCCCTCACTGCAGTTAGCTTGCCTCCAGGAAGACCAAAGAAAGCAGCTGAGCTAAGTGGGACCTGTTCACTCTTCTCAAATTTACCAGTTGGATGAATTAATAAACATTCTCTAAGATGAAGTGAATAAAGGCACAGGCAGGGGCCAGGAGTGTTTAGGATAAAAACAACCCCCTCACAAAAAACAGAAGAGCAGAGAAAAGATGTTCCTCAATTGGCCTTTCTCATAGGACACCGCAAGGGCGCTTCCAACCGACAGTGACAAAAAGCCCGTTTTAGCAGAATGATTAAATGGAATTTTAAACTGATGTTCCTGAAATGAGTAGAATAGGCCTCAGGCATGAAAGGTGCAGATATTTGGAAATATGACAGCTGCCCACCTGTCCATCTCTCACTCCTGCCTGACTCTGTAGGTTCATGTTCTCTCACTGTGTGCAAATTTTCTCCACGTGGCAGGGAAGAAGGCCACTGTCAGGCCCTGCCTCACTCTCCCAACCCTGTGACACAAAAGTCAAGACCCCTCTCCTTTGCCTTCAAACTAAAAACCCTGAGGAGATGCTCTGATCGGTCAGCATGTCACATGCCTGCCTCTGAGCCAGTTCCTTGGCCTAGGTAACTGTCAGGCAGAGGCAACTGCTGTCCCCTGTGGTCAGGCAATTGGGTTTTATGCTTGGCACTTCAAAAACAACCATGTTAGAATGGAAGGCCTTTCAGTTTTTCCTGGGTTCCTGAGAGGATCCCAGGTCCTCTCCTGTTTGCTTGCATGGTGGCTGGCACGGTATCAAATGAATGCATGAACTTGGAATGATCTTTGGTTCTTTAGCTAGTTATGCTATTTTAGACTATTCTTTATCTTCCAAGCCTTAAACGTGTTTTAAAATATATTTTTCTGAGTCCTTAATAAATAATATCTCTTAAGGAATTGTAGAAATAAAAAATAAGCTGTTTCTGATAAGGCTTACAACAACCGGTTAATAATTAGGAGCATCATTGGGTTGCTGGGAATCTCTTAAGTCAAAGGAGCTATTTGGTCAGATAAAAAGCCAGAAGGGACCAATGTAGTTCAGAAATAATGGCAAGAGTGTAGCAGGGTAAGCATGAACAATTAAATGGGGACTGTGAGATCAGCTATTCAGGCTAGGAGAACTGAGAAACTTAGGAAACGAACTGTATCTGCTGTTTTTCATAGACTTTTGAACTTATTCATATTTCAGTTTCACCAGCTTCTCTACATACTCCTTGTTCAATTATGGTTTTTTGTGGCATAGGTTAAAATAACATACAATCTAGTATTTGGTAATCAGTAGACCCTAATGCTTAACTTAAATCCTTTTACAAATGCAGAGGAAAGATTTTCACCTTCTGATTTAGATACAAGAACAGAGCCTGAGATGCAGAACTACAGGGCAGGTGGTTTACCTGGGAATGCCATCGTAAGGAGCAAGAGTGCAGGGAAGGGGGAGTGAAATCACAAAGAAGGAAATTTTTAATGAAGTTGACTACTGCCACAGGTGGCTCTCCCTTCTAGGGACCCTTAGGAAACACGTCTAGGAACCCATTCTCCACTGACCAAGGCTGGCCCCAGGAGCATGAGTTTTCCCTCATTTCTGATGTGCACATACTGAGTTTTCAGGAGGTTTTCTTGGGTAGCCCACCTGGGATGTCACAGAAATCCCAGGCAGGAAGGAGAGGTATGCTGTGTAGGCTTGAGAAGTGGCTCTGTCCAGTTGTCCCTGTCAGAGCTGATCAAAGACTCTGCTGCCCTGGTCACTGGTGATTAAAAATTAGTCAACCTAAGAAAGAAATGGAAATTTTTATTCGAGCCAAACTTCAGGATCATAACCTGGGAAGAGCGTCTCAGAAAGCTCTGAGAACTGTTCCATCCACTAGAAGTCAAGACAGTTAAGTTTTTTTTTGAGACAGAGGGCTGTACATTAAATGACACATATTGACAGTTTATACAACCCATATCTAAGTGTCATCGTGGCCCCTTACGAGATCAAGAAGGTGTGTTATCTTTTAAGAAGTTGTCTTGTTGATGCTAGGAGAATGTTGCTCTTTAAGGTTGAGCAGGTATTTCTGTTGATAGGGGAGGTTTGGTGGATAAATAATGCAGATACATGATGCACAGGAGAGGCAGGGGTGAAGAGGAGGCCACAGGGCAGAGAAAATTTGTCTTTAAATTTTCCTTTCCTTGCCATAAAACAAACTATTTCACATCACCATAGTAGCAGCTGGAATAAGAGGTAGGGTGGACGGGGAGGACTTTGAAGTGGTGCTCGAGAGGTGTGTGATGCACTGGCTGTCTACTGCTCTGCACTTTTCTATTTTTAGCCAGCAATAGCCTGCCTCATGACATTGTTAACAATCTCTTGCTCTTCTACCAACCATCGTGTGTTAGCCGGGAAGCATCATCATGGGGAAGGCACTATTCCTGGATCTGGTTCTCAGAACTTCTTTGCATGCCCCTCTCTACTTAGGCCCCTCTCTCAACTTGGTCTTGTCTCTTAGTCATGCCTAGTTCATAGCAGATGTGATGGTTAATTGTATGTGTCAAGTTGTCTGGATCACAGTATCCAGATATTTGATCAAACGTTATTCTGGATTTTTCTGTGAGGAGGTCTTTAGGTGAGATTTGCATTTAAATCAGTGGGATTTGAGTAAAGCAGGTTGCCCTTAATGTGGGTGGGCCTCATCCACCCAGTGAAACACCTGAATATAACAAAAACTGACTTGAGTTCTCCCCTGAGCAAGAGGGAGCGCTCTAGCAGCTGCTGTACAGATTACATGTGCACCACCTGCCTTTCCTGGTCACAAACTGCAACTTTTCCTAAGTGTCCAGCCTGCCAGCCTTCTCTATCAGATTTTAGACTTGCCAAGCCTCCACAATTGCATGAGCCAATTCCTTAAAATAAATCTCTTCTGCATATACACATCCTATTGGTTCTCTTTTTCTGGAGAACCCTACTAATACAGTAGGCATCACAGCTTCAGAGAGAAAAGGAAAAGTTGTTTTTTATAGGGCTTAGTGGATAAGGTTCTCAAAGTGATTGGATAAGCTGTTACCTGGTGGTCTTAATGTTAATATCTGAAAATTAGTGGTGGGAAAATGACACTTATACTGATCCATTTCATACAGAACCAAAATTTCACAGGAAAGGTTAAAAAAAAAAGTTTGATTAGGATTCCCCTTAAAGAAAATCCACCTAAAATTGTGAAAATCAGTCAATTTTAATTGTATCAAATAAAATTTAGGCATAGCTGCAACTGTATACTATTAGGACAAATATTATGTTGAATTTCTTGCATAATATGTGATTAAATTTGTGGAAAAAAATGACACACTTTATGTTAATTTTGGCATAATGACTAGTACAGACATTTTGGCAAAAAAAAAAAAAAGAGAGAGAGAAAGAAAAAGAAAACATCTTTGACACTTCATCAGTTTTCTCAGGAGCCTCTCAGTCTTTTTATATTCAAACGATTCTCTTTTTGAAAGCTTTTCTCCCTTTAACCCTTGTTGATTTTTCTCTTCAGTTGCTAACCAGGTTAGCAGATCCTCATTTGTCAATGCCTTAAATAATATGTGAATGTTTCTCTAACATCACCTTCAAAGGCTTCATACAGTTTTAGGTCTTTTGATAGCTTTGCAGTTTCACTTTGAGAGTAATTTGTCACACTTGCATTCTACTCTTGGCTCTTGCACGCCGGCAGTTAAAGACTGTCCAAGAAGGACACTGGCATGTTTGGCTGAGATTGAAGCAAACAGTTAAATAGGGAGAGTTAAACAGGGATGATGATGGTGGAAATAATGGAGTGGTGCCAGCTCATCAATGGTCAGTTCCTTAGTGTTAGGACCACTTTTGCTACCCTCTAGAGCAGGTTACCTGTTATTGCAGGGACCCAGACAGAGAATAGCAAGGAGCCCTTTTACCTTAAGACCACAAGAGGACCTTAAAGCTGGGTCTATCTCTCCAGGATCCTCCAAGTTTGGCAGAAGCCCAATTTCAAGTCACATGCCCCAGGTTGCTGCCCCTGCTTCAGCTATTAGACCATAGATCCCACTCTACATTAGCTTGCAGTAGCTTGACTGTATTTCATATTTTAAAGACACGTCAAAAATGGATGAGTCATGTTTCTTTTGGAAGAGTTGACCCAATTCTACTATTTTTATCTAGGATTTCCATAGACTCCTTCAGACAGGGAATGTTTGTTGAGCAAGTTGATAGAGTTGATGAACTCAAGCTGCCACTTTAGACAGTTTCCGATTGTCTTTTTCTGCTTGGATGCAAGGTGACTTTCATCTGGAAAACACACACATACAGTTTTCAGGAGTTTGCAGTCCACGATTTCAGCAAAATGGTTATTTGAGCAAATAGCTTTGAGAACCTGAGCTAGTATGTCCTGTGACAAGATGCATGGAAAAACATAAGCTGGTTGTTCTTTGAGGGTCAGGTTCAGCACTATGAGGAGGTAGTCAGCTTGGCCCAGAGGTCTGTCTGGACAAAATGACCTGGGTATTTGGCCTTAGGTGTGGTATAGTGACTAAGTGTCATGGTTCAGAGTCAGAAGGCTAGGTTTGAACCCTGGATCTGCTGCTTGGACATTTGTGATCTCAGTCTAGTCCCAGTCCTACTCAGGTCCTTGGTTCACATCTATGTCAAGTAAGAACGTTGATGGCACTTGACTCTTTAGGTTACTGTAAGAATTATAAAAGATGATACAGGTAAAGGGATTATACTAGAGAGTCCCAAACTTTCTCAGTTCACGGGACCCTCAGCATCTTGGTCACTTTTCATGGGATTCTCCAGCCAAAAGAAATACTCACTGACACAGGGAGGATGTCCAGGTGTACCTTGGGGATGACTCATGATGGAAATGTGGGCACTGAACCTTCTACTTATTACGTAGTTAGTCCACATCATTTAATATGTATTTGTGTCCAAATAATTTAGTGGCTGCCTGAAAAGATAATACATACACATTAAAAGAAAAAAATTTTTCATTCTTAACCCAAAATTTTTTACCAATGCATGATGGGCACTGCTAAATTTCTCAAACTTTGAAATCAGATTAGATATTACCACTCTCATTTCCTGTTCTACATTGATTTTTCCTGCAGTATTTGCTTTTTATCAAAAAAAAAATCCATCTGTGGAAAATCCATCTTCACACAGATCGATTGAATGTCATCGAAAGGAATGGAGTATGATCTAACATTGAGTGTGGGCTACCTCGGGTTACTAGGTCACACAGTGTTCCTTAGGTGGAGAGGAACATGGTTTTCCTCATAATGCAAAATATCTCCCAGAGCTCCTATGAGGTCATTGTGGTGCTCTGAGGCAGGACACTATTTGACAAGCTTGGGAAGCCACTCTCTGGTTCTTGGATATCACTTATTAATGGTATCCTGAACCCAGTTTTCCTATCCTGGTTGCATATTTCCTTAAAAGCTCTTCCAGGTGGTTTACACATGTAACATGCCTTTATGAGGAGGGATGACATTTGAGCAAACACAATGACAGAGTATGTTATCTGATGAAATCATCATTACTCACTGTCTGGGAGAGCAGTTGGTTAGCCACTTTGTACAGCACCATTTTGGATTTCCCTTTTATGCGTAGGGTGCTCCAGAAAACACATTGTGAATGATATTCCTTTAGAGTTTTGCAAAGTGGAAACCCTGGAGAATAGGGTGAGAGGCATGGGGCTAAATACTTTTATGGATTAGCTCATTTACTCCTTTGGAAACCTTCAGTAAGCTTAGGAGAGGCAGTAATGGCTTAATAATAAAGTTGTTTCTGGAGATAGAAAGTTTGTGTTAAAATTCTGGCTCTGTTACTTACCAATAGTGTGATCTTGGTAAAGTTGCCCAAGCTTTCAGTGACTGAATTTCTTCATCTACAAAATGAGGTTAATAACGGTCACCTACCGCACTGAATTTATTATGAGAATAAATGACTTAATTTGTGTAAAGGCCTTTGAATAGTGCCTGACAGCTGATAAACATTAGCTTTTATTGTAAGTACTATCATTACCTCTATTTTACATATTACGATTTAGAATAGAAAATTGAGGCTTTAGAGAGATTAAAAAGGTTGCCTAAATTTATATAGCTAGTAAGCAGTGATGAAAGGATTTGTCTTTCTCCAGTTTACAGTGCTGTGGGGGAAAAGTTTGTGTCCAATTTGAGAGGGCCAAATGTCAACTAATCTAGAAGAAAAGTTAAAAATCTCAGGGCACTGATATAACTTAAACTTTGATTTATAAAATCTATAACCCATTTCCAAATTTATTATCAACTTGTTTTACACATAGCTCTCTAATTTTGCCAATCTGTGGCTCAGTAGTAAATCAGTGCAACAGATTATATTACAGCATTTTGCCATTAACATCTTGTTTCATTACTTAAGGGAAGTCCTGTGTCTCATCTTGCATTTTCCTCTCATGCAACAAGATTGCATTTTCTGAAAGCCAGAAAAGAAATTAGGGTGTGTGCATGTCCAACTTGTGTGTCTGCACCCATGCCGTCATGCCTTAATGAATGACAAGGAATGATCTTACCTTTTACAACGTCTCATAACCACATAGTTATACTGAAGAAATGGTGACAGAATGTCAGACCTTTGGCTGGAGGGAAGAAGAGGAATTTGTGAAGGCTGGGCCCTTTGGGGAATACCATGGAATGGATACCACAGGTTGTCAGGACTCAGCAGAAAGGCCTAGGGACTTGTGCTCAGGGTGGGACAGTTGGGCAGGGGAGTGAGGAAGAGGGAAGGACAGGAGAGAAGGGGAGGGAATGGAGGACATTCTTTTTCATGATCAACTTTGTCCAGCATTGTAGGCAGCCACCTGAAGGGGAGAAGACAGAAGTACAAGGCCACTGACATTTACTAATTCCCTGTGTCAGCTATTGTGTAAGCATTTTCACGTACTTAACCTTGTAATTCTATAAAATCATACTGCAAAATAAATAATATTAAACAGAATGTATATACTGTTGAAGAAACACGGAAAGTTCAAGTAAATTGCTTAGGGCTCACGAGTAGGGATGCAAAGAATCTCTGCCCTCCTTATTTTGTGTCCTGGAGTACTCGAGTGACTATGAAAACTTTTTTGTGGTCATAGTACAGTGGTGTGCTAACTTGGGAGAGTTAATTATGCTCATCTTTTCCCAAATCTGAGCTCAGTGACATCATATTTGAGCTTGTAATCAGCCCCCATGGTGGTAGCTTGAAATTGTGGGAGCATGTATACTGCAGAAATTGAACACTGCTTTGCTCCCTGGAGTAATGCACCACCCTTCCTTGGGGGTAATGGATGATACTAAGGCTTGGGATGGAGGGAGAGGTTTATTTTCATGTGCTGAAGAGAGAATGGCATCTGTGGAAGGAAAAATGAATAATACCAGTGAGTTCTCAGGAAATCAGTTTTAGGGAAAATTATACTTAGGAAAGTTGAAAACCTTCAGATTGATTCCCATGAAATGATGATCCAGGTGCCTATATTTCTCTTGGACAATCTTCATATACTCTGAGATAGGGATAATCTAGTTTGAGGATTAGTGAAAAGACGTAGTATTAAGAAGGACGCAGTCCCTTTAAATAGCTCGCAGTGTAATAAGAGAGACAGTTAAGTAAGTAGAAAACTAGAATAAGGTATAAATCATGTTATAGAGCCTAGTTCTGTTCTTCCACACAAGGTGGGAAGCTTGTTAAAGCCACGGGGAGAGACTCATCCACGGAATGTTGCCCTCTCCCTTTTAGACCAGGTGACCTTTTAGGCACTTGAGATCCTGGAATTCCACATCTGCACGGCCTCGGCTCTGAGCCTATTCTTCTGAGGACATGTGTGTGCATCTGATAGGCCTGAGGGGTAGGTAAGAGATAGCTGTTTGGGGGAATGTGGGGAGAGGTTGAGATTGTGGGCTGGAGTATCTCCATGAGACACCCACCATACTGGATGGAGCCAGGGATGAGAGGAGAAGGCAAGATGACCCTGAGTCAGGGGAAGCCTTTTCCTGTGCAGTTGAGCACTGGCATGGAACACTGCAGAGAAGTATATGTTTGTATATGTTTGGATCAGGCTTTCCAGGTTATGAAAGCACATTTGTCAAGATAAGAAAATAGAAAATATTTTACAGTTTACTTAGTCTGATTAATGGAGATCAAATAGTTAGGCATGTGATAGGTGGACCTCCATGTCTATTCCTACCCAGGCCCTGCAAATGCTAGGTTGGGGGCTGGCTACGCAAAATTTCACAGGACAATTTGGCAGAGGAGTAAAGTGATCAGCTTTGTATTTCAGGAAGATCAAGCAGTCATGAGATGAGTGAAGGGTGAGGTTGGAGGAAGGGAAACACCAGCAGGAAATCCAGACAAGAAATGATAAGTCATTGATCTGATGACAGTGGGAGTAAAAGAAAGGGTGGGTTAGAGAAGTGTTGAGAATGTACAATCCACAGGACTTAGTGGTACATTCAGTTACCTTTGGTGAGAGACACCCAACAACCAGTTGCATATTTGGGTCAGGATCTCAGGAGAGAAGTTAGGACTCAAGCTGTGAATTTGAGGGATCATAGGTGTGTACAGAGGTAGCTGAAGTCATGGGTGGGGAATGAGGTCACTTGAAAATTAAATAACATAAGAAGAGAGGAATCCTGAGACCAAATCCGTGGGACAGCATTTAAAATACAGGTAGAAGGAGAAGAGTGCTTGAAGGAGGCTGAGAATGAACACTAGAGAGTGGGCCAGAAACCCTGGGGACATGGTGTCAAGGAAGCCAAGAGGAAATGTCTTTAGAGAAGAAAGTTCAACAGTGTCAGATGCAGTGGACACACCGAATCGTGTCCATTGGATTGGCAGTTTCCACCTTGATTTAGTCTAGTCAGTAAATATTCTTGACTGACTACATGTTGAATGGCAGGGATAAAGTAAATGTGTGAAAAAAGAAGGGCCACAAAACCCATGGGATGTTAATCCAGCCATGCTCTTCTGGAAAACTTGAACTGAAATCATCCTTGTATTGTCAACTACTTCGCACCAGCCAGGAGCCTAGCACAACCCGAGGTA
Source organism: Camelus ferus (assembly GCF_009834535.1). Lineage (NCBI taxonomy): Eukaryota > Metazoa > Chordata > Mammalia > Artiodactyla > Camelidae > Camelus > Camelus ferus. Next base: position 54,938,735 of record NC_045698.1, read on the forward strand.
TTGTGGAGTTGTTAATATCTGGAAGCATGTTGAATTCTAAAGAAGAGGGAAATGAGATAATAAAAGCAGATGGAATGGGTTTCTGTGGGAAAAAATATTCTAAAATGTATGCCAGTCAGTGTCATCTGTCGCCACAGTCCTTCCTGAGCTGCTGCTCTCGACCAAACCGAGTTCTAGGTTTTCTCCACAACCGCATGAGCCCTTCTTCTCCCAAAACTGCTCTTTCAGGTTTGCGCCCTGCTCATTTGTCTTTTATCTGCCTTTTGATACCCTGTGAGCCACTATTCTACTCTGGTGATTTATTTGTACTATCTAATCCCCACAAGGGCATCTTAAGGGCTGTGCCCTCTTATCTATTTCCCAGAGTAACTGGCATAGTGGTTGGCAGATTCTCAAAATATTTTTGAAGGAATATTTACTTAGCACAGGGCCGTCAATGTGCCAAGTGAGTAATGCCACTGGGAGCAAGAAGGGCTACTTCTTATGTTTTGGAGATGAATAACCACAGGATGTTAGAGTTGGAAGGAGCCTCGTCTAACTCCAAGGTCCATCTGTGACTGTCATTAAACGTTCTCAGTGAACCAGTTGTGAGCAGGGATTTGAGGCATTGTTCTTTATGTGAACTGCGTAGGTGGTGGCTTAGGGACTGTGACTGTCATTGGCATCTTTGCTGTCACATTCACTCCTTGTCCTACTCTGTGTTGGGATGGCTAACTCACCTAGGTTGTATTTTCCAGCTTCCAGCTGAGTTCAGCAAAGGACAGGTTGATGGGAGTTTAGAAGGTGGGAGAGGGAAACCAGGTTTACTGGCTTCCGGATCCATGCGGGGTTGTGTATGTGGGGAGGTACTTTCTGTGTTGCTAATCTCTGGGTTGCCTCACTGATCCCTGTTCGGCTTCTAAACTACTTCCTCACTGAGTAACCAAACTTCCTTCTTACACTCCCCTTGTTTAGAATGTATAACATAAGTACAATCACAGATATAAAGATAAATATGGGGGGGGGGAGGCTTGAAAAAGAGATGAAAGCTGAGAAAAATAGATGTTCTGTCCAGGAAAGAAACACAGGAATGGGTTACTCAAAACGACACATGCAAAAACACGGAAAGCAAATGTGAGACTTCACCAGAATTACTAGCAGCAAAAAGATTTTATCATTGGAGTAATCTGAGAATCAATTTCTCTGACTGAGCTCAGTGGAGCCAGAAAGGAGACAAAGGCAAGCTTGTGATCTGATGGAGATGAGCTGGGAAAATTGATTCTGGCACTTTGGCCTGTGGAAGGAAATGAACCATACATAAATAAGTACATAAGTAGTAAAAAGGGAGTAAGCTGCTACTTGGATGAGACTTGATTTTAACTTGGTGCCACTGATGCTTTTGACATCGTGGGACACAGTTTCTACTCACACCACATTGGCAATGCACTGGAGCAAGTAACTGAACAACTACTGATATCAGCATAGAGTTTCAAGATTAGCATCCCTTTGCCTTATTTGTGTATAAATCACCAGTGGGTTCATGTCCTGCCTAGAAATCCAAAGATGGTCTTTAGGCTCTGTAATTTCCATGCTGTGGCCAATTTGAGTGCCAGTACCTTTTTTTTTTTTTTTTTTAAATGAACCAAGTTCACTTTCCTTGAACTGAAAAGATGAGTATCCCAAGGCCCCACAGACCATACTCCAGAAGGAAAAAGAAAAATATTCTCATTTAAAAAAAAAATCCTAATTTATCTTTCTCTCTGTAATCAAGCCCAAGTCTACAGAAGGTTAAAGCAAATCCCCAGCCTGGAGATAGATACATACAGGGCCATTCTAAAAATGTAGCCAAGGAGATAAAATCTGGGAACAGGCTGGTTTTCAATGGATTGAAAGCATTTAATCTTTGTTGCTTTTCCAGGAAATGCTGCTTATAGGCTGGCTTTTTCAAATGCTTTTTGTTTTCTAGCTTTCCTGGGGTTGAGAGTAGTTTGCTCCTTGGATTGGGATTAGGTCGTGGGCTTTTGTGATGTAAATGGAACGTTAATATTCTGCCAAAGGCAGCCTTTGCCTTATTTGGTGACATTTCCTCATGATTTTCCAAAGGAAGCCGGAGACCTATAGACTTCCACATTGTGTCAGAGTGGGACTGTCTGTTCAAATTTTGGGAAAAATTACAATCATTGCTCAGTAAACCAGGGCTATTCCGGTTTTGTGGACACTGATTAGTTAGGGACCTCTAGAAACCAAATCTTGCTCTGGGACTCTATTACTATCTTTATTGGAAAAAAAAAAAAAAGCACAATTCAAATGCTTCACAGACTTTCCCTTTGAACTCTTTTAACTGAATTTTTATAGGGAAGATTTCTAGAGCTATTACCCTTTTCCTATATACCTTACATAAATCTTATTTTCTAATTAATTTTCAACCTGCAGTATGATTTCAAATCTTCAAATACAAGGCTCAAGACCTTAGTAATAGCAACAGGTCTCTAATTTATCAATCACTTTGACTTTTCCTTTTATAACCTGTCAATTGGATTTCAGGAAGAAAAATCCATAAATCCTAAAAGACCAAGGACCCACGGTTGTATGTTAATCAACAAAAGTGGAAGAGCTGAGGGCAGGTGTGGATCTACTCTCTGTCATCTGAGTAGCTACTTCAAGACACAGGGGATGGGCTAAGCATGGGGATTCAGAGCTGAGGGTCTTAGTTCTCAAGTTCATCATGGAGACAGAATCTAAGAGCTAAAATTCCAGTTGTTTGCCTTCTTAATGCCTCAATTTCCTCCTTGATCATATGGATCCTTATAAAATCATAGTAGTAGTAATAGCTAGCTCTTACTGCGTATTCTTCCATGCAGTGTTTTAAGCAACTTCATGTGTTAGTTTATCAAATCTTCCAAATAATCCTATGATACAGGTCTTTCTGTCGTCCCTCCCTCCCAAATCTCTTGAGTGTGTACTGCCTCTCTGCAGGGTAACTCCAAGTTCTCTCCGTTCTTGTGGAGTGACAGCAGGGCATTTTTCATTACGGACACTGGCTTCTCCAATCCATGTAATTCACTGAAATTTGTCACTATCCTTGGGAAGAACCTCTTTCTTCTGGCAGAAAGCTCTCAAGCATTCTTTTTAAGGGATTCTGTATCAAAAAGAGGTAATGAAAATACTCTTGGGTTTACTTATCTATGAGGGGCTTTACTTACCTAGGGGATGGTCTTGAGTGTACTATATGACAATAAATGAAGATCAGTTTCTAGCTGTATACTTTCCAAACCTACACAGATTTAGTTTCTTTTAGTATCTTTCAGGAAGGCTATGCCTTGAAAACTTAGCATTCCATCCATGGCTAGTCTGGGGATACAAGAGCTGTCTAGCCCCCAGACTGGGGTCTCTGCTGAACAGAAGGTTGACCATAAGCTGACCCAGCACAAAACCCTGCTTTCCACACCAACAGTGCCTATTAACTGGGCTCTCAGTTATAGTATCCACTTTCTGGAGGAAAACTGGGAAAGAATCACACTCCCCTTATTCCGATGTGTGTGAAACAAGGCCCAGCAGTTGTCATTAACAATAAAGATAACTGAATTTGCTTTCCTCTAAACTGGAATGCTAGTATAGCCCCTTGAACAGTGCCAACAGTGGAAATAAACAGAAGACCAAGTTGAACCACAAATGTACAGGCCTACACCCCTTGGCAAAACATATGGGCCAGCAGCATTGAAATAACAGCAATTAGCGCTTTCTATATAAAATGAATCATAGGATGGTAGGGTGCGAGTAGAGCAATTTATCACATTGAACCAATGGGACCCAAGAGATAGGAATATATGTGCTTTTTGAAATGAAGGAATGTTGTATTCCGTAACATTTCTTAGAAAACATGTGAGTTCTTAACTCCTACAGACCAAATCTCCTTCCTTGGTTCTCCATGTCCTGCCAGTCCTTGGGGTACTGAGAAGTTGGGGAGACCCCCTGGATGAACATGAGATGCCAAGTGGGGGACAAGAGGAAGGTGACATGGTGAGGAGCCCTTCAGCCTGTCTTGTGCCACTGCTGGGGAAGAATACAACTTTCTTCTGCCTGGTGCAGTTTCTCCAAATTTTATTAACACTAAACTATATACTACTCCTCTTGTTCCTATAAGGTAGAACCAGACAGCGGTTTCTAGAGCATCTCTCTTGCAAATAAATGAACTTTGGAGGTGAGTAAAACACAGCACTCTGCATTAAGCTCACATGTCTCAGAATGAACAGGCCTAGTTCTTAAGCTCAGTCAAGCAAGCATTTTTACTTGTAAATGAACAGTAAGGTGCTTAATCTGAAACTCCAGAATTATTTGAGTCAAGCTTTACTCTGTGAACTTACCAATTATATTAACTCATTAATTAATGAGGGGATCCTAGATCCCTATTTTCTTTGTGTGGTTAACAGGCAAGAACATAGCATATACAAATGAGTTTGTCAATTGTGCCACTTCTCATTTATATTTCATCAGCAAGAAAGTACATATCTACAACAAGAGAACATTTATACACTTATAAATATGAGAATGAAATAAGACTATATATGTTTATATTTTACCTTGCAATGTGTCTGGTATTATTTCTCAAAAAATAACTGCCGTACTATTACGAGGACCCAATGCCAAAACAAATCACAAGTAGTTTTAACTTGCTGCTCCTTAGATGGCACAGAATTAAAGACGATCATCCTGATGTTTAGGTCAAAAGCTTCAATTATGGACAGTCACAGTCTGAGACTGACTGCATGTAGGTCTGGTGCCTTTACATGGGGCACCCAAGAGAAACCAGCAAAGCTTGCTGAATAATGAACGTTGCACACTCCTTCGAGGACTAGTAAGTGGGGGCTGTTCCTATTCCTAACTCTTAGGATTTTAACGGGGTCCTGATTTGGGTAACCTCAATCCCAAAGGGCAGAGAATACTGTGCCATTTTATATAAGGGACTTGAGCATCCTTAGATTTTGGTAGCTGCAGGGGCCAACCCACAGTTCTAGAGGGCCAAGAATACTGTGCCATTTTATATAAGGGACTTGAGCATCCTTAGATTTTGGTAGCTGCAGGGGCCCTGGAGCCAACCTCCTGTATATAGCAAGGGACAACTATGCTTCATTTTACAACAATCCTGTGAAGGACTTAACTGTTTTTGTTTTATTGATAACAAATATGAGAACCAAAGAAGCTAAGTAATTGTTCCAGTGTCACATAGCTTGTTAATGATGGAGCCAAATTATTAAATCTGATCCATGAATTCACTGTTTATGGAGAAAGCAGGTGGTTTGGCTTTTACCTTGGTTTTCAGCAAGCATCTCAAAGATTCCACCCTGACCTTTAAGCCGTACTTGAAAGACTTGCATTATTCTAGGACACTGTGTCTAGTGAGAGGCATATGCAAAACTATTTACACTACAGCAAATATTTTTTTTAGTGGCGTGTCTAATTTGTAGGTACTTTTAATCTGCATTTTAGGGAGGTATTCTTTTTAAAAACTGTTTATTTTTATATAATTTTTAAAAGTTACTTTGCATTTACAGTTATTACAAAATATTGGCTATATTCCCCGTGTTGTACAATACATCCATGAGCCTGTCTTACACACAAAGTTTGTACCACCTACTTCCCTACTCCTTTTTGCCCCTCCCCACTCCCCACTGGTAACCAGTAATTTGTTCTCTGTATCTGTGAGTTTGCTTCTTTTATGTTATATTCACTAGTTTGCTGTATTTTTTAGATGTCACACATAAGCAATATCATATAGTATTTATCTTTCTCTGTCTGACTTATTTCACTTAGTATAAAGCCCTCCAAGTCTATCCGCATTACTGTAAATGGCAAATTTTCATTTTTATGGCTGAGTAGTATTCCAGTGTGTGTGTGTGTGTGTGTGTGTGTGTGTGTGTGTGTGTGTGTGTGTGTGTGTGTGTATACATACATATATACATATATATATCACATCTTCTTTATCCAGTCATCTATTAATGGACACTTCGGTTGTTTCCATGTCTTTACAATTATAAATAGTGCTGCTATGAACATTAGGATGTGTGTATCTTTCCAAATAAATGTTCTTATTTTTTTCAGATACTTCACCCATGAGTGGAATTGCTGGGTCATATGATAAATCTATTTTTAGTTTGAGAAACCTCCATACTGTTTTAGGGAATGGTTCTTTTTATTTGCCTTCCGCAGATTCCTGTATAATTCTGCAACAAGGCAGGTTCTTGTAAGAAAGGCAATCATAGATTAATTTTAAACTAATCAACTGAAAAACTTCCACCTCCAGAACACAATGCTATCATAATTTAATTGTAGGTAGAATCCAGTGTGCCTCAATATAGGTAATGTGAAGCCTAGTAAATATTTTATTAATTTTGTAATTACATTGTGAGCAGCTGTTTTGGCTAAATGATTTTTCTAGAGCAAATGTATTATTGTATAACAAGGGTTTACTTCAAAAATAGGATTTCCTTCAACAATTCTGATTTATATAATATTTAGCAAAAGTAGTATCATAGAACAGGATATTTTAAAATATGTTTAAGAGGCTCTGGAAATATTTCTTGGAATACTTTATAAAATTTTGATTTGAAAACTAAGCCAATATACTGTTTAGTTCAGTATTTCCCTATATTTGCGTAATTTAAGATGCTGTAAGAAAAATGGGATCTTGAAGTCTGGGAAGTAAATTCTTTTCTCCTGAGCCAGTCTTATTTTGATGATCAAAATGCCCTCCTCATTTTCTTATTGGTTGACATTAAGAGGTGTATCCCAAAGTCATCACACTACGTGGGATATTAAAGGTCAGAGGTATACAAATAGAGAGCCAAAAGCCTCTGTAAATGTTTGAGTGAACTTCACAGTCATTCTGAAGGTGAATTTATCATCATTTCGACCAGTTGTCATGACTTGCATGATTAATGAGGATGAGAATCAGGCTGAAGTGTAGACTGATCTGCTCCAAATTTGTCCTGAGTTCCTTTCCTCTCCTTCCTCTTTTCCTGCAGTCCCTTCCCCTTGTGACCAATTTTCTGATCACCCTATGTGGCCCAATATTCCTCCACTTCAAGTCTCATGCTGATCTATGAAGGTTTAACTTTTCCCTGTCTTCTTCTGTCCAAGAGTAATCTGGAAGGGAATTGACATCCATTGAGTACCTTTTCTGAGCCAGAAGCTTGACATGATTTTCTCCTGCAGCAACCTCCAAGCAATATTAGAGGATATTATTCTCATTTGACATATGAGGCTCATTTATATAAAGCAAATCACCCAACTCACATCACTAGTAACAAGTGGAATTAATGGTACAAGCCAAGGTCTATTTGACTGACAGCTCATGTAGCTTACTACCATGGCATGGTGTTTCCCAGTCTAACTTACTACTTCATTTTGATTACTTTTTCAGAGGCTAGCAGGATGTCTTGATAAAATCAACTCATGAATCAGGTCCACATAAGTTGGTGATGGCTTGAGGTCAAATGAGTGGGGATGTGGAGAAGGGCCACTATTCATCTGCAAATGGTTCTTCCTCTTCTTACTGAGGGCAGCTATCTTCCCTTGGGATGATCAAGGCTGGTGACCATAACACAAACCTTGATCTCAGAAGGTGAGCCTGTGGCCCTTCACTTGGGGAGGAATTTTATTTCTCATTTGTCCCTTTTAGAGTCCTCATTTGGTACATAGTCTAGCTCAAAATGTGTTCCTCTTAGATAATATTTGTATTTTAAAAGCAGCCTTGAGTGATGTCAGCAAGATGGCAGAATAGGAGATCCCAGCCCTTGTCCGCTCACAGAAACACTGGTTTAACAACCATCCCTGGACAAAAACACCTTTATGAGAGTTTCAGAATCCAGGTGAGAGATCACAGCACACTGGTGGGGCACAGAAATGAGAAAAGTTGCATTGGAAAGGTTGTATATTTGAAGTATTCACAGTGTTTTGTATGTCAGTCATACTTGAATAAAGTGGTTTTACAAGTTAAGTAAAAGCAACCTGAAATGTTTAACTCAAATAATAGAAGAGCCTAGACATTTTAGGCATAGGTGAAGGGAGACAGCACTGTTTCCTAGCTCCTCCCCTCCCATCTCATCCCACAGAGGTGACCTGTGCCACCTGCACAGAGAGCCAGCTCTTGTGTTATCCTTACAGCTCCATCAAAACTAATCTCCCCTGGCTTCAGGTGAGTAACGGGGTAAATGTGAATGTGGCAAAGACCAGCTAAATATGTCCTGTGCTTTTCTAAGTCTCCTCTCCTCCCTGCAGTTAAGGCTGTGCGATTAACGGAGGACAACAGACTGTAAGTACAAGTTAAAAGTCAATGTCCTTCCTCCATTCCTTGTCCCCTGCTTACGGAAAGGTGGAAGAAACTTCCAACCCTGAATTACCAAAGGAAGACCTGCCCTGGAAAATCTGCCCCCCTACATCAGACTTTCCCTGAGAGAGAAAAGGATCTTTGTTCTGCTAAGCCAGGGAGATTTTGGAGTTTGTTACTGCAGCATAGCCTATCATGTTCTGGAGAATACAGGGAGATTTTATGCAAAATGTCCTCCTTATTCTTGGGATATATGCTCTATGAACTGACCTTGCAGTAACAGACTTTGAAGGAAAGTCCTGCCTGCAAACTGGGAATTTGTTTCTACTTTCTAGTGACAGTCTTTGAGAACCTTCAAACAGCAGTCAAATTAATATGAGTATTTTGATGAATGAGTATTAAGGATATTGAGTATTTGAGTATTGAGGGACAAAAGAAGACATAGCTTGTAGGAAATAACTATAGTTCTGTTATAGATGCTGTGGTTCTCCCCACTCCTGCACTGAAGGCTGAGCTTTTACATAAGATTCAACACTGCAAACACCACTTTCACATATCAAAATGGCCTGGATGATAGAGCTTCAATTTAACAAGAGATGCCTCTGTGGTCCATAATGGTAGTTCTGGCTTTGGCACTGGCTTCTCTTCTATCTCAGTGATTCCTGGGGTTAAAATAGATGCTATTCTCTGCATTATTCTTACAAAAGGAAAGATTAAAAAATGAGATTACTATAAAGGAAGCTTACAGTGTTGCTCCCAACCCTCCCTGAGCCACTTGGCCAAGACATTCCTGTGTGTTTGACAGAAGGCCGCCTGCCTCTCTGTCTCCAACCTCCATGTCATGCTCCAAGGGATACACAGATGGCAAGAATGCCAGATACACCAACCACATTTTTCTGGGTTGAAGATACTGGGAAAATGATAAACAACTTAACATATTTTTTTTTCTTTCCCATCATGTAGTTCCTTCTTAATTATTTCTATTGGTTAAAGCTCTCTCTTCCTCTCAAGTTGGAGCTCTTTGCTTTGAGAATCTTTGCCCTCAGGCCTTTTAGGCTCTTTCCTAGAATAATTTTAGCCTCATCTCTCAAGGGATGTCTTGTCTGCCCTGACATAGGCCTATGCAATCTCAGCAGACTCGGCTTTTGAGTCTCTGCCTTGTTTGCATTGAGGTTCATTACACCAGCGTTTGCTGTCTCTTCTTGTTAAATCTCTTGACATCTTATTTATCTCCACCAGGATCCAGATAGAGCTCCCTTACATGTGGCTGTTCTGGCTTCATAACAGGCTCCATCCTGCCCACGTCCTGTTGAAATGAGTGAACTCTCAGGTTCTGTCTGTTGGGTTTTTGGAGAGGGACAACAGAAGCAAATCTCAAAAAAAAAAAAAAAAAAAATTACAGGATCATTTCAGTATCCAAGTTCAATGGAATAGCTGGGAAGTAGTGTTACTGTCTTTTGGAACCATCTAAAAACCATCTAAATCCTGCCTTTTTTGAGGGCTATTCAGCAGTGACACTGAGGGAGTGTTTTAAAAACAGGGACTCCATAATTCTTATCAAAAATTAAAAAGCTAGCTACTTAGGGGGCTGAGTTGACTTGATGGCCTTGCCTCCTTTCACTGAGGAGACTGTTACCCCCAAACACTTACTCACTGTTCTTAATCCATGCTTCTGAACCTCTGTTAGTATGTATGGCTCAGACTCCAGAGTCACCAAGGAGTTTATGAGGAGAATCTGAGAAAAGAAGTGGTAGCTTTCCTGATTTGACTTTGACTGTCTTTATTTATTGCTTCATGACAGTAGTGGTCATGCATGTCATGATAGGTCATGAACCACAATGATTTCTTAAACTCCAGTCAAGAATGGACTACAGTGAAGTCACATGTTAGAGAAAGGATTAAATTCCATAGGCAGTAGGTAAGTGAAAATCAGAGAGACAGAATAATTCTTGGAAAGATTTAAGGAAGGTGCTTTGTTGGAAACCAAGATCAAGCCAGTTTTCCTTCTGATTTTCAAGCAGATGAGCACCAGATAAAGAGATTGGCTTGCTTTTTGGGGCCATGCTATTCCAAAAATATGTATTTTTAAATACTCAAGTCACACTTAAGGGAAAAGCAGATTTGCCTCTCACATCTCCAGGGCATTTTTTCATCAAAGGGACGGCAGGCAGATTGCCCTCAACTGCAAACTCAGTCTCCATGTTTGGATGCCTAAACTTGTGTAATTTAGATGCACAAATGGAGTGGCTGCACATGTGGTAGCACAACTAAGGTAGTTCCTGGAAGACAGGTTGCCAGTCCCCCAGTTTTGAGAGAGAGGAAAGAGAGCTGTAGTCTGTCCTGTTGGATGTCACTATTGAGGACATCAGAAGTGTTGAAAAGAAGGGATTATTGAATGTGTCCTCAATGAGGAGAAAAAACGCCATTTTCTGAATGAGCCTTTGTTTGTACAGAGATGTATAGAGAGAGGGAAGCTCTGTGGAGAGAATCTCTAGTTACCTATATTGCAGCTGAAGGTCTAAGTGGATGAACTGTTAATAATTGCCAGTTCAGAGGATGAACTCAAGGATACACTCTTCTAAAATCTGGAGAGCTCAGGTAGGGCTGTGGGTACCCCAAGGGCTGGAAGACTCTTGATCACCACTGTCAGAGTTCTGAGTGGGCTACTGTACAGAAAGCAGCAGCGGCAGGAAGAAATATCTGTGTTACAGACTCTGGCTTGGAAAACTCTTTCTTGGAGTTTTAAAAGTTGATTGGCAAAATTTTCGCTGAAAAGAGTATTTTGCTAGTATAAGTAATTTTGATGATTTCTATTGTAGCAAGTAGAATCTCTTTTTAATACTTTCCCTTGGGCCATTGTCATTTCAAGTAGCATCTCTGACCTGCCAAGAAGAGACATTTCTACAGGTTTCTGGATAGGACTTGAATGAATGAAGTCTTGTCCAGGGGCATCTCTGCCATAATGTGGGCGGAGGAAGCAGGATGAATTGTGACTCATGTCCTCCAGACTTCATCCTCCAAAGGGCGTATCTGTGAGGCTGTGTAACTAGCCACACTGGGATTCAAACTCTTACCAGGAGTCATTGCTATTTTTCTGATAAAGAAACCTGGGACAACATTCTAGTGAGCTTTGATTGTTTGACAAATCAATGGCTTGGTTGCCATGTGGCCTCTGGCTCACACTTACCTGGTAGCACTTAGTGAGCAAGTTTTGTGTAAGATGTGTAAGACTCCCATGTTTTCAGTTATATTAAATCAAATATCAATTTAAATAAGGGAAACCAAAAAATTTACTCATGCATTGAGAGGCCCCAGATTTGATTCTGGATTTCTTCTAAACTTGGATGAATAGAGGAGAGGGAACCATAAAAATTCATTGTGATTTTTTTTTCCTTTATAAAATAAGTTGATAAAGGGTGGTATGATGGGTGCTGGATATTGACTAGCCTAAGATGGGTTGCTGGACTAGCATTCTGTGGGTCTGTGATGAGCAGCTCTTTGCATAGGATACAAACGACATGTGTTCTTTACCTAACAGCTCTTCCTAGAGTGTTGCTCTGTTCAGACTGTGGTACTGTATTTTAGACTTGAGTAAACAAAGATCCATGTGCTTTTTAATAATCCCTATTCTAATAGATCTCTGATGAGCAGTGCGGCTCCAGGGTTGGGGTGTGTGAACAATTCAGGCCGAATGTACTGATAAGCCAGCTGTTGCCAACTTGCCAAAGAGCATGAGTAATAACAGAGTACAGACAGGCACTCTACTAAATGCTCTACCTGCCTTGTTTTATTAATGCTCACAATAACGCTATGAGTTCAGGATTATTTTGACCTCATTTAACAGATGGTTGTAGTGAGGCTTAGTGAGTAACTTGCCTGGGCTCACAGAGCTAGAAGGTGGCAGAGGCAAGAATTGAACGCAGGTTGCATATTGCTGGGAAGACTCTTTTAAACATAGCGTGATGGTCTGTTGACTTTTTATGTTTATTACATTAAACTGTTTTCTGCAGTGCTTTGAGAAAATTGAAAATATCTGACAAAGCTACATGTGATAAGTGTTTGAAAATTGCCATCTAAAAACAAGCGTGTAACTTAAGCAACCATTAAAAAAATTGATATAAACTTACAGGACAATAAAATGTTGGTCCAGTTTTAAATTAAACAGATTAAAATAAATATTCAGTTTAATTCCCAGAACTGTCAGCTACTCACTGTATATTCAGTCAGTTAGACATGATCAGCTTTCTGTGTTCTCAAGAGTTTTATTGAGTTAACCACCAGTCTTTTGGTGTTTGAGTTGTTTCTATGGATGCCCCTGCTTTGCTCTGCTTTGAGAACTGCTGTCAGAAAGTGACAGGCACACATAACTGAACTGGTGGTTTTCCCAATGAAAAGGCTTTTAAATGGAAGACTGGCTTAGTACTGATTACTTTTGATGAAGACTATGCACACAGTGAAACTGCCTCAAACATTCTCACAAATAACCTTTCCTTGCACGTGTATTTGAAAACTCCAAACAAAAGCCAGTGTCAACAACAATATTCCCATGTAGTCTACTTCTTTCACGAACTGTCCAGAAGCCTCAAATAGCTCTAAGTTTTTCACAACTGAGTTCACACATTTTCTAAGGATGCTGAGAAGTGTTTGGTGGGGAGTAGGGTGGATAGAGAAAAGAATGAGTGAGGCTGGAGGAAGGTGGGGTGAAGAAGGAGTATTTCTTGCATTTTAATTTGACTTTCCCCCCAGACACACTTTATTCATGGAAACCTCTTCGGGCAATCGTGGCATTTTCTGATTTTTCATGGTGCAGCAAGATATTTACCTTTTTTTACTGGCGAGAGTTGTCATAAAACACATGAAGGGCAGTTGTTTCTCAGCTACACTAGTGTACTGTCCCCTCTTCCACATGCTGCAAAAACTGGACCCCACCCCCTCTGTGGATTTCAGGCTGTCATTTCTGTCTCCTGTCCTGTTATGATCAGGCATGTGTGAGACAGAGGGAGAGACAGCTCTTCTCACCAGGGACCACATTTCCTTAAGGATCCACAACAGGGAGGGCTTTTAGGAAGATAAGCTTCATGTGCTCAAACTTTCTAAATGTTTTCCCCAGTCCTCTGCTTTCCCATTGTTTCTGCTGGCTTGGGTCCTCTCTGGCCTTTCCCTGGCTGCTCTTACATCAATTTTTCTCACTGTAGTGGCTGGTTAGCATGCTAAATATCGTGAGAATAAGCTGCTCCCTGTCCTGGCATTGCTTTCTGAAGGAAACATTTCCTTCCCTCGTGCAAGCCAAGGAGTTACTTCCACAGGGAGAAAGTTGGAGGGCTGATTGGAAACATGCATGATTGCTGGTTTAAATTTGGCTTGCTTGCAACAGACAGAGGTTGGGAGAGATAGGAGAGAGGGGTTCTCCTGGTTCTGAGGTGGTTCCCACATCTGCTTCTTATTAAGAGCCCTGTTGAGAAAAGATTTTGAAATTAACTTAGTTGTGGAATAATAAAGTAGGCCTCTTAATATGAGAGATTAAAAATGATTGCCCTAGAAAATGAAGGGACAACTTTTCATTCCCTAGGTCCCTTACTTTTTCTGAGGTGGTTTGGCACAAAATAGAAAATGGAGAGGTTTTCTGTCCCTTCTGTATCTCCAGTGGACAAAGGTGCTGTTTTACTTCCTCTTTGTAAAGAGTCTAGATTCAGGCTTTCAGGGTGCAGAGTGTACAGCCAGACAGGAACCCTTCCCCCTCGCGTCCCCGTCCTCTGGGATCTAAAATGACCAGGGGTTATTAGTGATATACACAGATTGGTGTCTACGGAGAGGCAGGCCTGCTGCTCTTACCTGTTCTGGAGCTCTCAGGGTGGACTCTAGAAATAGGCACTGAGGCAGAGGGCTTCAAAAAAACATACTAATTAAACTTTCTTGATTGTCTTTCTCATCATTCCAGCCCCTGAACTCTTAAGAGGTCAGCATCATAATCTGAAGAAGACACCCAGCTCTCCTAAGAGCTATTCTCTGCATATTCTCACCCACTCATTTGTGTTTGTTTTTTTTTCTCTTGCTCTCCCCAGATTGAATGTAAGAGCTGTAATAGCAGAGCTTGTTACAGTCTTCTAAGTCCTGTGCCCAGAGCAATGTTTGAATTACTATAAGCCCTTCACCAATGAATGTTGACAAAGTGAATCAAGGAAGCAGTGAAGGAAATCCTGCCCATGATGGGTCATTCTGGAGGTTGCCTAGGACCCAGGGTTAACTGGAATGGCTTTGCATTGGAACTGAAGGCCCAGAGTTGCAATAGATCAGTAGAACCCCTCTGAGGTCAATTTAGCCTACATTTGGAGATGAGGCAGGAGGAAGCCTGATCTGGGGAAATGAGACCACTTTCCAGAGCACCTTCAATTAACATGATTTGGGGAGTTTTTACATCCACTTTGAAACAATCTCATCAAAGAGCCTGCAAAATAGGAACAACAATTGTCTCTTTTATATAGTGAACATTTGCAGGCAAAGGGTTCAATTAGTTCTTCAGTGACCATTTAATTCCATGATTCTCTGATTTTCCCTTATTAAAGTGCCCCTAGATGATTGATTTGAAAGTTATTTTAACTAGGTTATTTTGGTTTAAAGAATCTTATCAGAAAAATCACCAATTACCTCAGAAAATGGGGGTTTATGGTAAAGACAGATTTTACATCTTGTCATGGGAATTTTTGCATTGTTACTTTGTAATTTCTTTCTGGATGAGGGGGGTCATCTCTTCATGCCTCAACTCAGAGAGGAGAAGTAATAACTGAAAAAATGTTTGTGGATCACCTTGGGTCTAAAAGAGGAAGGTGGATCTTTCGAAACAAAGAGGAGCCATGACAGTTACGTCTGAGCTTGGCCCTCCTAAGACAGGGATGTCTCTAATCTGTATTCACATTTCTGAGATGGTCATGGAGGGAAATCTCACCACAGAGGACTGTGACCAATCACAGCCTTGTGGCTAATAACTCATTTTTTAATGTTACCTTGAGTAGAAACCAAAGGGACTTTTTGAGATCTTTTAAATGAAGTCTGTCTCAAAGGGTTCCAAACTATTAATTATTAGCTAATAACAAAAAGTCTAATGTGGTACAAGTAAGGAGGAGCAAGCCTCCCTAATCTTTGGAGAAAATTGTTCTAAATTTCTTAAGCTCTCATAGTCTACCATGGCCTCTCCAGCTTTTCTGCTATAATGATTATATATCTCCAAATTTTATGAGTAATTGACTTACTTTCTCATTCTCATTCTAGATTTCCAGGCATTTAGAGGCTCTTTTTCAGTCATGCTCAGTTAATTGCAGTAGGCCATGGCCAGCATCTAGATTCCTATCCTTGGGCCAAGTGACCACTCTGGGTGCTGGGTTCAGCATTGGCTTCCATGAGGCTGCCCCTGGAGAACTCTAAACAGAACTTTTCTGTCAGACAAAGCCATCACACAGCAGTGATTAAGAACCGTGGCATGTCTGGGATAAAGTAGAATCAGAAAGCTGGCTTGTTCAGTTCCTGCAATTCTTTGAATGTCAACTCTTTAAAGAACAACATGCAAGAATTTAGCTTCTGTTGAAGCTGAAGGTAACCTTAGATAGTACTTAGATGAACCCTCTCATTTTATAGATCAGAATCTGATGAACAAATGTGTTGGCCAGGATCACAAAGGCAGTTAAGGCAGAGCTGGAAGAATTCAGGTAGACTTACTTGAGGAGTGAAGATCTTGTCTGGCAAGTTATCTCTAAAAACTTTGTTCCCCCACATCCTCCCCTCCCCCATTTTCTTTGGTAAAAAAGCAGAGTTTAATTTTCCAAGAAAAAAAATACATTAAAATTATAATTAGAAAATCAAATAAATAGGCAGTAAATACCCCCGTGTTCTGGTAGGTTTTAAAATGTTTAACTTCATCTAGCTTCTGAAATGGAAATAACTTTACCCAAATTTTGGTAATATTCTTAACAATGTGTAGGCTGTTTGACTTCTCTCTATAGAAATTAGTAATATACCTCTGACTACAAGGAGGAAGTGTGTAAGTGTGTAGAGGAGATTAATATTAATATTAAACCAAAACCTCTTATTTGAGAGAGAGATACAAGTTAGTAAAAAGAAACAATTTGTAGAGCAAAAAAGTACGTTCCTTGATTTCAAGTACATAAATGTAGCTAGACCAAAAATACATTTATCTAATGGAGACCTACTATGATGACTACTTAGTATATTAACTTTTTATATTCATAAATGGTGCTTCTAGAGTATATATAAATTATCTAGAAATGGACATTATAAAAAACTAAACTTCATTCCAGACCTTGTTCTAATGAGTACCAATTCTGGTTTAGTATACCTGAACTTAAAAGTGTGTATAGTTTTGAATATTTTGTTTTCAAAATCACGTATTTCTCTGAGAGCTCAACATGCTTTACCACAATTAGGTGAGCACAGTATTACGTATGGACTACATTTTACTGAAGGAAATGTGAACCTCCAGACTAAAGGGGAAAGACAAGGGTGGTGTTCACGAAAAACTCATTTTTAGACTAATGACTGTCTTGGGCAAAAGACCACACCCTGCTGTTTTCATTTGTTTTACACTTCATTCTTGAAGAGCTGGTATAGAAAAGTGCAAGGGATATTTATCATTAGAATATAGGTATGTTAAAGAATTTAAGAATGTAACGTTAAAGAATGTAGGTGTATTTATGGTCTTTCACTATCGGACATAGGTCAAAAAGCAAGAACAGTGCCCTGTAGATTGATATTTAGGACCTATTTGATTCATCTCCTCTCCAGTTCAGGATCAACTTAGTCTCTGCTCGTCAGGGTAAAAGCTCTGGAAAACCACCCCATCACTTTCATCATGTTTGGAGATTGCTGACTTTTATCCTTAGTCAGTCTTTAGGAAAATTTAACTGATGGATTTGCTATGGCAGGTTAGATTGATGTAAATGCATTTTAAAAAACAATCACAAGCCATTTAATTACAAGAAATGGAAGATAATTCCTTAAAGGCTGCTGCTGTTATAGAGGTAGTTGTAACAGCTTTCTTGATATTTTCCATTTTTTCACCATTTCAGACGACCCAAAGGAGAAGGAGAGGGCCTGCTAAGTGTACTGCCAGCAAGCCAGCAGTGAGACAAAGAACATCAGTGACATGGCAGTTCCTTGGGAAACTCAGGCTGTTTTTAAAAAAACATGAGCTTGAGAAATTTTAGCGAAACCCTCGAGGAAAAAGCTTATCAGTATTAACAGACATTCTAAAAGTTGTTGGGAGATATTTACCATCTTTCAGAAGACTTTATTGGCTTGATTCCATTTTATGAGTAGAGTCAACAGGACCTCTCTCATCCTCCCCTCCCCTACTTCTTCTGAAAAACCCCTCAGGACTGACTCCACCTCAAATCACTCCAGACTGTAACTACAGACTCTCAAAAGGGATACAAGCACTAAATTGAATCATACTCCCTGATATATCATACCCTTCACCCCCAGCTAACACATGCTCTTAACAAAGCATACAGGGACCTTTTTCAAACCATCTTTGAGTCAAAGGGAAACAACAACAGGTGACACTCCCATAGCAGCTGTGATGGCCAGAGAATTATTCCTTTCCTCACTCTGTGGCTCTTTTAAGTCATCAGAAAGTACAAGTGAAAAATCAAAGCCAGATGACTTTGTTCTATAGGAAATGCTTAAGATTCTGATATGGTTAGTGGGATGAAGGCCTTTGTAGATAATCAAACTTTATTTATTTGTTGATTTACTTAAAATTACTCAGTACCAGGTTGTGCTAACCATTATGTTAAGTGGTATGGTGCAATGGTGAGTAAAGCAGTACTAGACTTCCTCCCTGCCCCTCTTCAATTCTTTACTTGCGTGTGTTGTAACACTAAGTCCCGTGCTGGCCACTCTATCTATGATTATTCTCACACACACACACACACACACACACACACACACACACACACACACACACACTTCTTATTACCCTTCCATGCTTTTATTTCCTTTTTACTTCCACTATAATGTAAGCTTCATAAAGCCAGGAATTTCTCTATTTATGTGTTTTATACATACATATTTATTTATCTCCAGCTCATAAAACAGTGCTGGAAGTAGGCACTTAATAAATATTTAACTAATCAATTACTGAATGAATAAAGCAATTGGAAGCAAGGATATAACTACAAAATGGCACTGAAGGCCCTCCTGTTTTTCATTTGGATCTATTCATCAGTATTCATTGCATTTTATTTTTCAACTTCCTAGATATTTTATTGTTTCTTCTCCAAAAAAAGTCAGGAATGACAGTGTCTGAAGACTTGATGAAAATACAATTAATTATGTCTGTGGTCTTCCTCTGATCTACACATCAAACACTCCTAGCTGTATAGGAGATCAGATTTGCCTGGAAAACTTGTTCTTGATAAATTGATAACCATATGCTTACAAAAGGGCTCCAAAATCATCTGCTAAAATTTGTTAATTGGGTTGATAATACCTTTTGCTGGATTTCTCTGAAAAGCACATAGATAAAGTATGAAAAGCTTTGAAATCTATATAGTATCTTTAGCTAGTAGTAGAAGTAATAACATTAATCTGACTTATAATTTGATCAAGGATCACTGCCAAAATCCCTAGCTTACAAAGTCTGGCACTAGAGGTCTGGGAGATGCAAGAGAACCAGCAAAGAAGACCAAACAGGAAAAGTCAGAGAGGAACAGAGAACCAGGCCACAGTGCTATCCAAGGATAAGTGATAAACTTCAGTTGATAGGTCAATAAAAACAAAAACATTAGCAAGGTGGAAGTTACTGATGACTTTCATAAAAACAGGCTCAGTGGAGTGGTGAGGGAAGAACTTTACTGAAATAGATTTAAGAAAGAATGGGAGCAAATACGTTGTGAACTGCCGATATGAACAACATTCTCACAGACTTTTGTTATAAAGGAAAGGAGAGAGTTATGAGGTCATAAGAGGTTTTTGTTTTGTTTTGTTTTGTTTTCGTTTCGTTTTAGTGATGCCCCAAATAATGGCCTGTTGATTTTTCTGGGAATGGTGCAATAGAAAAGAAAATTAGTAATATGGTTTATAGAATGGGATATAGTGGACAGGTAGTGATATTGGCCTTAACTAGAACAATAGAGAAGTGTAAACATTTTTGCCTGTACTTTGGAGAAAGGCATTAATAAACATTGCAAATTTGGTACAAATAGCTGATACACCGAATATTGCAATTAAAATTTAAAATGTCTTTCATAGTCCAAAAATGCAATAGACAATACCCTTACTGAATGAATAAACTTAAAGTTCTGCTTCACAAAGGGAGATGCCAAGACAACCTGGGCAGTAGGGAAAATATTATCTCTGATTCATGGCTAATAGCTTACCTTACCTGAGCTTGAGGTTCAAAGCCAAATAATCTGTGATCAGAAACTCCAATCTGAGGAAATATTTTAACATAACCACAAGTTGGTAACACCACCAGGCACCAGTCAGAAGGAAATGAACATTTCCTCTGGAGGAACCGACTCTTTACTCAAACTTTATAGAACACTGCCAGAGATAAATTCCCAAAGAATAATCACAATCAGAAATTACAAGTGAGGTACTATAAGGAAGAATAAGCAGAAATAACAAAACAGCAGAACCAGACCCATAAAGCATCAGTGTAGGCTTGATTTTTGAACCTGGACAGCCTAACTTCAGAGTCCAGCTCCTAACAACTATGTTATAATACTACATTTTTTTTTCATATTCTGGGAGCTTATGTACCATGTTTAAAGAAATGAATGATGGAATGTAAAATGCAAAGAAAGAATAAGAAAAAGAAATAGAACACTTAGAAACTAAAAAATTGAAGTTAAAAACTCAATTGGTAGTATAAACAGAAGATTAGGTATAAAATATAAATAGAGAAATTAGTCAACTGCAAGATAGAGCTGAAGGAATTTCCCAGAAAGTAACAGAAAGGCAGAGTGATCGAAGATTTGAAAGAAAGGTTAAAAGAGGAAAATCAAAATATTTAAAATATATCTATTTGGAGTATCAGAAAGACCTATTAGATAAAGTGAGGAATATTAAATGTGTGGAAAATACAATGGCTAATAATTTTCCAGGATTGATAAAAAAAAACTATCAATCATTAGCTTTAGGAATCCCCCAAAATCTCAAACAGGAAATATAAAGAGAAATTCACACATACCAAAGTCAAACTATAAAATATCAGAGACAAGAGATTTTAACAAATGATCTAAATAGGTTGACAGCAGTCATTTCAAGTGTTAACAATGGAAGGCAGAGGGTGGTGGAATACCTCTTCACAGTACTGAGAAAATGGTTGTTAACTTTTAATCGATAACTCAGCTGTTTACCTTTTTAAGAACACATTCAGAAAAACAAAAACAGATTTTTAATGGAATCTCAGTAAAGGCATTTCTAATGAAGATGTTTCAGAAATGAGGAAATATCATAGGAGTGTTTGACATGCAAAATGAATAGTAAAAATAGAAAACTCTATCAGACATTGACCATCTAAAATAATAATGCCTACTATGTGGACTTAAAAATATAAAACTGAAATAGAGATAATTAAAAACATGTAATTTGGGAGGGAGGTAATTAGAGTAAAACTTCACATGTGATTTTTCAAAGTGGACAACACTAGATTCTGTTAAATTGATTATGAAGGTTAAATTTTTTAAATGCAATCTAAAAGAAATATGTACTTTAACTCTTCTATTGCAGGAAAATAATGAAATTACAAAAATTAAATAGTTTTATCAACTGGAATACATCTAAGGAATACCAACCAAAATATCCAAAGACCTTGAAACAATGACATAAGAATACTTTGTTTTGGTTAGAAAATGCTTTTTCTTGGAAAGAGTATATGCTTTAATAATTTGTTCTATTTGATACTCTTCAAATATTTTAAGATTTACTATTAAAAGGAGGAGTTACATGTACTATTTAATGATAAGAGGATTGAACTAGGGCTGTAGATATGAGTTACAGGGAGGTGATCTGGGGATTTCTTATATGGGAAATAGTTATATAAATGGAATGGCTACATGTGAGACACAGCTCTCTCCTCCACCAGAGGTTGTAGGGTTGTCCGTTAGGAAATTTTTATGTGAGTAATTCCTGCATTGGGTCGAAGTTGGACTAGAAGAACTAAATGAACTCTGCCAACTCTAAGATTCTAAAATAATAATAGTTGTTAATAGTTGTAAGTTATTTAAAACTTGTTAACCATGATAAAGGCAGTAATTTATTCAAAACATCTTAACACTGTAAAGGTGGTAATTTATTCAATCTCTGGAACAACACCATCAGTCAAGTATTACCTCTGTTTTGCAGGTGAAAATGCTAAAGTTCAGGGCGTTTAACTTGCTGAGGATGTGTGTCTTGTGTAGGGTATAACCGAGATTTCAATACAGAACTGCCTTTCTCCAAGTGGGAGACTTTCCATCACACCTCACCAAATCCCAGAACTGGGAGCGTCATCTCAATCTCATCTTGCCGAATTCTCACAGAAAAAAGACCCCTCTGTTTCACAATATTTGTGTAGGATATCATAAGCCCAAACTGACAAAAGCAGATACACACACACACACACACACACACACATACACATGCACAGGCTAAATACCTCATACAGACATTGATGTCTCCTTCTTCCTTTCTGGAATCCTATTATTATAAGCACTTAAAAGAAGCCTTCTTCATCCATTAAAAAAAATACATTTGTCAAAGTGAATTTTGAGGATAATTTTGTTTTTCAAATTGATTTCCCCCAATATACAAAACAAGCCTTTATTAGTTTTTATATAACTGCTTTTCTTCTGCATTGACCTATATAATTTTTTTCTTTTTTGCATTTGATGAATTCAAGGGCCTTGAATGAACTCTGGTAGTGTTGGATATTCTTGTGCCAATTCTGCTTATAAATTTTAATATTGGCTTGTCTACTAATAAGAAAGGCCCAGCACAGCTACACTACTACTGAATGAAAAGAAATCTAATTTGGAAGGTTCCTTTCAATAAATCAGTTGGCATGTGACATTTAAGAGGGGAGTTAGGTAGAAAATAAATGGATAGAATTATTTTAGACAAAACAGAATAAAAATTTAGCATGCATCAAAACTGAATTTACACTAACTTAAAACTCTAGGAACTATGAAATGTTGAGAATATCCGTAATGGTCCTGAACTGGAATATGCAGAAAGGTGACACTCTGTTACCCTGTTTTGAGATGCAAAATTTTACAGACTCGAGCTAGGTGGAACTTTCCTGGAAGCAAACTTTCTAGTTAACCAAATTTGATGGCATTTATTTGAATTTACATGGGCTCAAAGTAAACAGTCCAAATCGAAATCCTTCTCTCAGCTGGCTGTTATACCTGTTGGGTTCTTAGGTCACTGGTGAAAAATGACTTGTTGGAGTGAATAGGTTTTGCTAAAGCTTCTAGTAGTTATCTCTGGGCTAAGAAAAGGTATGGAAAAGTTTGGCTTCAAAGTGAAAGTGTGGAGCACACTCTTGGGACCTTGTCGTCTCCTAAAGTTCTTGCTCACATGTAGAATGAATACGCACTCTGCCCTTCAGTTTCATAGGGTTGAATTCCACTTTCTACAGTTGACTTCTGGGTATGTCATTTTTACTCTTTTTAATTACCAGTAGACAACAAGCACTATTCTTGTTGAATCTTAGGACTCTATTCTCCCTGGAAAACACAGTCTTATTGTGGGAAAGTAGAAATGCTGGCAGAGCTGCTCATCCTCTCTCTCTGATCACTGATTGAAGAGTAGAGATAGAGTAGGAGGGAAGAGGAATCTGGTCAATAGTCACAGTCCACCCACTATAGCTTACCCAATCTAGTGTGTGTGTCTGTAGGGATGTGTGTGTGTGTGTGTGTGTGTGTGTGTGTGTGTGTGTATGTGTATGGAGGGCATTGCTTTCATGCTGTCTCCTGAAGAAATACTGACATAATCGTGCTGAGCCTGTGCTTGCTGTTAGTTCCCCGAAGGAGTGGGCTCAGTAGTGCCCTAGGTTCAAACATTGTCTCATCAGCTTTTGTCTCATTAGGTTTACTCTACAGGACCTGCTATTTTCATTGCAACACTCCTTTCTTGGGAGAGGAGTGTTTCTTTATGCAGTTGCTACATTAAGGAAAGTTAAAGCTAAACTATCTCTCTTGTATGCAGGTGGGCAAGGGAAGCTAATGCTTAACTAGAAAATTTTGAGACTGTGTCTGTTGGTGGTCATCTTGGTTTCTGGGAGGAGAGAACTCACATACAGAACAAAGTCAAGCAAAGAGAACTGAAATTGAGATACCAAGAGATCTCTGCATACAGTTTGGCCTAAACCCAGTTCTATCCCTCCAGATCCCAGTTACGTGAGCAGATAAACTTACTGCTTTTGCTTAAGTTTTTAGTTTTACTTGCATTTTATCGCTTGCTACTAAAACTGCAAAAACATACCCACAACCTCCGTGGTTCAGAATAAGACAGACACTGAGATATCTATCTAATTTGAATGATTGTGGTGGCTGGAATTTATATTTATCCAGAGCTCTGAAACTGGTATCGCCAAACCATCCTCTAGGATTTCCAAATGACCTCATCTTGGCCCTGCTTACAGAAGAGGGTGACTGACTCATCAGTGTGACCTGAAGCTCTGTGAAACACCAGAGATCCAGATAGCCTCAGGGGTGCTGCCCTGATACCCCCTCAAAGTAAATACATCATAAGCTATTGAGGGATGATGTGGGACTATCCAGTCATTTTGCTTGAATGAGATGTTTATTTACTCTTTCTTGAGCTGCTGTTTCATGGCTCCTAGGTAGAATCAGATATTACATTTTTGGTATTGACGGATTCTTCCTGAATGCACTATGCTTTTCTGTAAAACTCTCTACCAGCCTTCTCCCACTCACAGTTAGTTAAGATTTTGGGGGGAGAGATGCTCTTTAAATTTTCTGTATGATTAGAATATTTTAAATAAGGAAATCTAAGTTAAACCTGTCATTCTTCCCCTTAGCTCACTGAACTATGCCCTTTTTATTGCAAGCACATAAGTTAAGGATGCACGGTCAGCTTTAATTGAATTTCCTGGGTTGTGTTTATGATTTAACCCTATTCCACAACTGGAATTTTAAAAAGGTGAATCTCACAGTTATCTTTACTAGATGTGTTTATGCTCATGTTCACTCTCACCAAGTCCTCTGCCAACATTGCAGGTTTTCATTTTGAGTACCATAAAAATGCATTTGTTTTAGTGGACGGAATTACAAAATTACTGTATTTTAATGATGCTGTTTTCTTTGTTCGGTGTCCAGGCCATTGCTCTAATTTTCCAGTCCAGTCATGGCTAGGCAAACTAAAATGTTTTAGGCAGTATTTAGGATGGCTTGACTCCACCATGCAAAAACATGCTGGGAATACCATAAATCTTTACAACTTTGGAGATTTTTCTCAATGTGTAAATACAGAAGTGTGGGATGGATTTTGCTTTAGGTGGTTTTGGAGGGGTGGCCATGCAAGAAATTGTTTTCAAAACAATCAGTCCCACCATCTGTGCACCAGAAAATAGATTCAAGGGCTGATAGCAGTCTTTGGACACAGCCAGCAGAAAAGAGCTCAGGAAACATTGAGATCACCTACCTTTCGTGAGAAAACAGTTGAGGAAAATATGGCTTTACAGAACTGACTTTGCCTGGTGGAGGGCATCTTAAAATTTTTTAGGATAATGCTTATTTTTGTGTCACTGTTCACATTGCGTGAATAACTGCTGACTTAACTCACAAAGCACTATTTTCCCTTTCTTATTAATGAAGGCTTCATACTTGCATTATTAGGTGGCTCTATGAAAGGACCAACTTTTAAAAAGAATACATAAAAATACGAGGAGTGAAGAGCATGGAAACTTTGAGTTTGCAAAGATAGACTGCTTTCCTTAGGTAAAAATATCTTCCTAATTTCAAACTCTCTCCAGGGGGCTAAGGAAAGCTTTAAATATCCATTCAAAATTCTTCACAGCCAGACATCTCTTTTAAAGGAATTAGGTTACTTTAGTTGATGTAATTAACTGGGATTGTTTGGGTGATTCAAATCCCAAAGGCAGCAATACATCTGTGCAGCATACACATTTCCCCTCTGTGCAAAGGCGCCAGTGGTTTCGATTCTGGGTGTATTTTGAGAGGGTTGAGGGAGTGGGAGGCAAGAGAATGAGCTGGTGAAAGGTAATATAGAGGAGAATCATGTGCTAAAAATGTTTTTTGATGCTATCTTATTTCCTTTAAAATCATTCTCTGAGAAAGAAATATCAGTTTGGAATCTGTTAGTGGTCACATACATTAAAATAAAACATCTTTTGTTTCATTAGCCTAATTATTCTTGACTCCCTTTTGAGCATCTGGCAAGCTGTATAGAGCTGGAAGATGAATCTTTTAGTCTGTCAGTGAACTGGAGGATGTGCCATTTACTCACCTCTGACTTGCAGGAAGGGTGCCCAGAATCTGTGCTTTCAAGGGAAATCCAGTTGCTTTATTTTATATTTGAATTTCATCTCACACTGAATCTTGAAGCTATAAAGATATATTCATGCTTAACTATTTCTATCTCCAAATGGTGTTGCACCTGTCCCATTTCATAGTTTTCTAATTCTTAAAGAGATTCAGAGCATCAGATAATGCCCTCTTTCATGACAGTTATTTAAAAAGCTCATTTCCACAACATCCCTCTCTGTCTCTTGACCAGATTCTACAGAGCTTCGCCAGTCTCTATGTACTTGTGGTGTCATATCAGTAATTGTGGAAAATAATTGTTGCTATCTTCTTAGGTTAAATTATGTTTGTATTTAGATTAAAATCTTCAAAACTGAAGATTTTCTCCTATGAGAAGATTTATAAGAGGTGGATATCATGTGTTCAATTAAGAACATGTTATATATTAATGGAGATTTCTGTTGGCTAGGACTAGATCACCGAAGTTAAAAATACATAATTTTTTTCACAAGAAAATTTTCTATTCATTTTTTTTATATATAGCCTAGCTCAGTGTTGTGTATTCATTTGTGGTATAAGGATATTTTAAGCAAAAGAAACTACTCTGCACACAATTTTGTCTTTAAAATCAAGACTTCTTTGGTTTGGGAGTACTCTTCTGGAGTAAAAGGGTTTTTGAAATCACATTTTATCCATGTTCTTAGAAATGTCTGGTTAAAAGATATCTGATCTTTAGTGAAAGAGTATATACGAGTTTCAACTCCAGCCTGAGACTGACCACATTATTGGAGGGGCTTAGGTGTTTTCAAATAAATGTCTTAGTTTTAGCCCATTTGTCTAAACATCACAAGGGAGAGTGCTTTTCCCATCAATTCTGGGGCCAATCTATACAATTCTGGTCAGCTTTATTCTACCTCTCTCATCCATTATATATGCTTCCAGGAAACTTTCCTGATAATGGTACAATGAATTTACTCTCAGTCCTGGAATTGTTCAGTGTTAGAATTGCAAGGGTCCTTAGGAATCATTGTCCAGCTCTTTTCTTTACAGGTCCAAAGAAGTGAAGCAACTTTCCCAGTGCCATACCATGAATCTTTGCCAGACTGGACTTAAGATTCACTATCCATGAGATACCATATTCAGTCTCTGGAATTATCATTCTACCTAGATTGGTGGGTTTCCTTTCCACATATGAACTTAAATATCCCCGTACATTTTGGGACTTTTGAAAGGTAGGAGTTATCCACTCTGTGGTGGTGGCATGAAAGACAAATCTGATTCTAAACTAAGACACGTATCTGATTCTAAGCTTAAACGTGACCAGTCTTTAGTACATTAGTGTTAAAGCTTGGTAGTTACTACAACTTTCTAGAAACAATTGCTGCAATCCTCCAATTGGACAAATTCAGTTCTTCCACATGCAAGGTAGGAAATAAGAATTTCTACACAATTAGTGCCTTTTTCTGTACAAGCGCTTAAATCAATGATCATTTTACATTGTTAACAGATGAAGTCGATCTTTTTGTTAGCAAAGTTTTTAGTCATAGCATTTCATACAATCTGAAAAATCATATCTATCAGTGTGTTGACTTTTCTAGACCTATACTTAAGATAGAAGTTAGAACCATATGGAACATAGTGGAAAAAACTCTCAGGAGTTATCCTTATCCTGTGCTTTGGTGTTGGAATTGTGGGGTGGGTTGAAGGATTGACTTTTCATGGTTTGAAATAGTTTCTCACAGGAGAGAGAGGCAAGATTTTCTTGAAATGTATAGAAAGGGATAATCTTAAGCAAAATATAGATTTTTCCTGGATGCACAACATGCTGGAAATTTTTTATAAAAGGTTGTTCAAGTTTGAACTATGTAATAGAACTCTCCAAAAATTATGTTTGCCTGTTGAGTAAAGCTCACACCAGAGACCTGCACTCAGAGCTCCCTAGCTGGGTTGGGCGAAAAAGCATGTTTGTCATAGAAGTGCCCATCTGAGAAAAAGCCGATGTTTTGCTGTTTAAAACAGAGTCCTGAAACCAGATCACAGATGTCCTAGTCAATATGACCTCTGCATTTCACCTCCCTTCCTACCCTCAGTAAGCCCTGGATGGGCCAAGGGAACCTGCTGAGTACAGGAGGAACTGGAAGAGCACCTTGGAGGAACAATGGAGAAGCCGGTCAGGCTCAGTCTCTTTCCGCCATGCTGGTTTCTGAGCTGAGGTCAAGGAGAGAAGTGATAAATTGGATAGGAAATCAAAGTTTTGGAATCACCTGGATGGCTTTTCTTGATAATGCAGTGGTATCTTCAAAAGGTTTTAGCCAGGGGTAGGAATAAATAATTAATAAAGCAGGTGAAGGAGGAAGATTTATGAGAAAGAATAAAATTATTTTGTTTGTACTCTATTAAAATTACTCAATAAACTAGTAATACTTAGGAAGTTTTCTCTGATAGGTAACTTACTAATTATGAAAGTGTTTCAATTCTGCAAAATCCTGACCTCTTAGAAGTCATTTTTTAAATAATAATCTGCAACTAGTCCTCCAACAGAGTTTATAGTTTTAGTGCAAATTCATTTCTATGGTCCATCCAGAAGGAAACTAATATGTATAATAACTCTGCTTTACCTTCCTACTTTAATTCTGAGAGAGCTCTTACTTTAGGTAATGTCTCTATTTCTTTTACCCTCCTGGTCTCAGCTCTGAATATGTTCCATTAATGTATTAAATGGTACTGCCAGAGTTCAAGGTAATTGCACAGGGAGACGATTCTTAGTTGAACTTAAAAAAATAAAGAGATTGAAATACATAAAGGTTTAACCTTTGCAGTGAAACGTTGGTCTCTTTCAGTCTATGATTTGGGGAGTGGCTCTGTGCGAACACACCAAAAAATAATCCTGCACATGATGGTGACTCGATTCTTGAAGAAACCCTTCCCATCTTTTTATGTTTTGCATTTTCAGATGTAATTTTTTGAAGGGATGGTGAAACAGCCAGTACCATCCTTACTCCTTTGATTTCATAGCCACTGCCATCTTGCTGAATCCCCACTATTCAACAGTTGTGAAGGATGAACGCTTTATGAATTGGGCAGGCTAGGGAGAAAAGTAAAAAAATGCAGTCCAGACAGATGTGAGTCTTGCTTCGAGTCTTTGTTTTTATTATTTCTCCAGGTTGCAATTTTACCTCTGGCTTTCATTGAGTACTTAACTCCAGCAGATGAACACTATTTTGGCAGTGCTGCATATTGAATGAAAGAGTGAGGATTAATTTTGGGGGTGCTTCCAAACCATAGAATTGGTGGCAGAATGCCAGCCCTTTGGAAAGTCAGCAAACTCTTGGCTGTTACAGTCAAATGAATGTTGCAGTTTTCAGTGGTACCTGTTACATTAAATCACATATTGATGGGGAAATAAAGCAGACATAATGCTGTTGTGTAGAAAGAAAAGAGATCCAGAAACTTTTCTGCCAATATTAGGCTTTTTAAATAAGTGAGAAACAGTTTTGGGGTTTTATGGTCTCCTATTTATTTGGATGGAAACCAACAGAATTTTTCACATGTTAATATGAGTTTCTATGTTAGCACTGAGGCTGTTTCTTCTCTGGCGTGAGACAACCCTTGAGATTGTGCTTTCTACTCTCCCTAGGTGTAGAAAGCAAACCAGATGCATTAAGCAAGGCGCAGAATCCTAGTTAATAATTCACTGAGCTGGCAGAGAGATGACTAACAATAGTGTTACCTTCAAATAAATCTAGTAAATTATCAGCACACTCCTGGATGGATGAAGCATAATGACACAGCCTAGACTTACACTGGGCAGTGTGAATTGGATTTGTGTTATTCAGAGACATTCACACTCCATCCTTTTAACCCATCTTCTAGGTAGTCTGTGTTCTAACCTGGCCCATTTCTCATGGCCCCACTTACACACTATTCTTATTGTTTATTATAACAAAGCATTGCTAGTTCTGTTTCTGTGATTTGGAGGAATTATTATTCTGCCTGCCTACCACATTGGGCTTATACAATAATCTCCCAAATTGTCCCTTTGACCCTCAGCTGGCTCCCACATATGCTTGCCAACTGTGTGTGTATATATGTATACATATATCCATAATATATATTTATATATTATGGATAAAATACATATAACATAAAGTTTCCAATTTTAACCATTTAAAAATATATTTTGTATAACCATTACTACTATGCAGTCTTCTTGTTTCATAAAAATATACAATATGACAACATCGACTGAAAGATTTTCCACAACATAAAGCCTTAATATATTATCCAAGACTAGGAACAACTTTTAAAGATAAAACAGACTTTTGAATACAAATAAGTTTTTAAGTAATGATTTGAATTTTTAATCTGCTTTTACAAATTATATTGAGGGGAACTGAAAATTTGGGTTTTTTGATTTTCTCAATTAAAGAAATAACCACTCAGTTTTAGAATAGAAAAATCTTATTTAATGTAAATAATAAAACAAAGACAGTTGTAAGTAAATTTTACATAGGAGTCTATATTAAATATTATACTTCTGTTATAATGTGGTTGACTCAACAATGTAAACATAGAATGAGGAGAGAAGGAGGAAGGGGAAGAGACATGAAATATCTCTATTTACATGCAGATTTCTGCTCAAATGGACTGATGTCATTGATCCTTCATAGGTCCTAATGGGATTTAAAATAAAAACTGTGAGCTGTTGAGTCATCTACTGATAATTTGGGTAAACTTTCATAGAAACAGTAGAAAGGGAAAACATTCATTGAAACTTTTTGCATATATTTTCTGAGGGACTCCTTCAGCATGAAAGAGCTCACAGACACTTTGTCCAGGCGATAACTGGCCCATAGCAAGTTCACAAGAAAAGCTCAATGAATGGATTAAACACATCTTCCCTCTATCTCAACCCCAAGTGTATTTGCAGTTACACCTGAACACACATACACACACATGCGCACACACACACACAGGGACTTCCAGAAGGAACTCACTCTCCTTTGTACAATTTTAACTGTTAGATTTTTTTTTTTTAAAGTCAGATCTGTCTCCGTATAATATTTGCCAGTTAACCTTTGTTTAAGCCTCTGGGATCAAAGATAGAAAATCTAAACTTTCTTGCCTAATCAAATGGGAGAGGGCAAATACTGTGACATTTTAACTATTTTTTATTCCTTTAACTATAAGATAATGATAGCTCTAATAAACCTTCACACAAAAGAATATCTTCATTATATCAGAAAAAAATAAATTTTTCTCCTTCCTGAAAACAGCCAGAATCAAACATACATAGTGAAGGCAGCTAAACTAAATATCATAGAAATCCATTTTTCTTTATTTGCCATAAGAAGCACCACCAGCACCATTTAAGGGATTTTGAGGTTATGGGAAATTGTTATCTCACTAAAGGAGTTCTACATGTCTTCATAAGGTCACATAATGTTTTAATTGAAGACTGCAGAACTGGCTTGTTTGAAGGTCAGATTCCTCTGCTTAGCATTTATGATATTGTGGAATGATTTTGAAGTTCTCAGTCTGAAGAGATTTGGACATTCGGACTTTAGAAAAGATTTATAAATATGTTTTGAACACTTGAAAGGACCCAGAGATACATTGCCATTGAATTTGTTTATGTCACTATGGTAGGTCAGTGACTAAACAGAATGCTGAGTTCCAATTCAGTTAAAGTATCTCATTAAACCAGGAAATCATGCTATTAGGTAATCACTAATTGTACAGCAGTGGCCAGTAGGTTAGAAATAGAGCGATGTGTTTTTATATACTCGTATGTGAGTAGAATGTTGCTTTAATGAAAGCGATCAGTCTGATAAGGTATGTGCAAAAAATGTCATAGATAATGGAGTAAATTTTTTTTCCCTCTTTCTTTTATTTTAGGTTATACAAAGGTGGAAAATTATCCCCATGTGCTGTATATTAGGGCCATCAGACTCAGTGACCAGAATGAATAATTGGTCTGGGTTTCACTAATATGTCTTTACAGGCTTGGTAGAAACTTCACAATGCCTAGCACTCCCGCATAGGAAAAGCTAGCTGCCACAAATATGCAGAAGACCTCTTTTGGATGCTTACTCAGTGAAGGAAGTTCCTCCCGTTCTTGTAACCATGGTGTAGGTGTACTTTATACAGCTCCTGGCCACATGGGGTGAGCATGGAAACATTTGGCCTTGGCTAGCCAGCTTTCCCCCTACTGATGCTCTGAGTGAATACAGCAGGAAGAGGAAAGCCTGAATGTGCCCTCTGGGGCAGAGGGTAGCCACCCCTTTTATAGCTGTTCAAATTGGATAAAAGATGACTTTTGTTTCCACCAAAAGGCCGGAATGTAGTTGACTTCTCCTTCACATCCAGGAGATGCTTCCCTTCCTCTCTGACCTCTTCACATCCCTAAGAAAACCTTGGTAACCAGGATGAAGTCTTTCCCTAAGTCAGTGTCATCTGAGATCGTAGGTAAATATGCTTCCCCAGTGAGCCTGTGATCCCGGAGCTGCCCTTGTGACTCTGGGGCAAACTACCCATGATTACTTTGGAAGATGAGGGATGGAGTGGATTGACCACTGGTAGTGTTTTGCTGTTATTTCTGCAAGGACACTCTGAGAGGCTTTACGTGTATCTGACAATTACCCTAAAATGCTGCTCACTATAATGATGTGTTGGAGAATGGAAAATGCTCAGGGGTTATTTAGCAATCATATCCTGATAGTGTTCTTTCAACAGATTATAGGTTTTTTCCCCTCCCTCTTTATAGTAGTATACAGGAGGAAACACAGCATCTTTTCACAACACTAGCAGATACATATTCAGGTGAGGGCAGGTTCTTACCAATTTTAAGCAACTAGGGAAATTATCTGAGAAGAGGCCTCTTGGAAGTGCCTTGGAGGTTTTCATGAATAAACCTTGGGGGATGTACATTCTAGCTCACCTCACCACAAATATAGTTTTTAAGCTTGTAAATGCCCACAAGTGTATACGCCTGAATACACACATGCTTCCACTACTGCGTACAATTCCCTGCCATAATTACTCTGGAGAAGAAAAGAAGGCTATAAATGTGTGAATTTCATACTTAGTTCTCTTTCAGGGCTGTTCATTTTGATTAGAATTTGCTTGATAATTTAAGACTATCTCCAGGTCTGAAAATCTGTAACTCTTAAGGAGGCCAAGCTGAAATTTTAACTTGTTAAAAGTATCTTCTAAATTTCATCTCAGCTTTTTAAAAAAAGAGATTGATGTTAGAAAACTTTTAAAATGTTTATATTTAAATAGATATACAATTCTATTTTATTGTTTATAAATTAATAATGCATTTGAATTGAGTTTGCCTAAAAAATAAGTGTGATTACTATTGGAGATATAATTTTATTACTTTAAATCACTAATGTGAAAGTGTGTGGTCAGATGCCTATCTGTAATCTCTAGTTCAGTTTTTCTCTTACTTGGTTTAAATCTGTTTTTAAAAGACTAAATCATGCAAGTAGTTTTAGTTTCCTTAAATATCATTTACAACTGTTTTTCCATTTTTTGAAACTTGATCAAATATATTGCGAAAGGACTTTTAAATCTTTCTTGAAATGTAGATAAAAGCTATAGAGATTTCCTTCTACATTTGCTATTGTAATTTTTTACTGAAATCCCACAGACCACAGTATTTACTAAATCAGGTTCTCAGAATAATCCATTGTTTACCAGGGCATGTAAATATGGTTTCCACAGTTAATAGGTACCATTTACTGAAGGGAACCACCAGAACAGCGGAGTTACAAGGGATACTTTATATCACATGAAGAGAAGTTTATCACTAGATTATTAGGTTTTTTGTGATTTTTCTTTTTTTCGTAGACGGTGGGTAGGAAGAATCAGTAGACTGGAGAAAGATGGCAAGTTCAATAGCATTACTTGTGTGTAAATAGTCAAAACCTACTGTTTAGGTTGCCAGACACCCATAGGAGATTGCATTACTAAACTAAGAATTTAAGCCTTCAAAATACAAAGTTGCAACATTTCCAAACACGCAGGTCATATGTATTGATGTAGTTTCATGGCAGAATGTCCAATTTGTTTCTTTTTCCTTGTCTTCCTATTGGGTAATGATGATGATTGCCAACATTGATTTTTTGAGCACTTATTACATGGCAGGGACTGTTGAAGGGCTCTAGGTGCACTAATTTATTTACTCTTCTCCAACCTATTTTTAGTCTCATTTATAGATGGGAACTCTGACCTGGTTACAATTTGTATGGAAAAGGAAAGATCTTAACACTCTCCCCAAGTGCCCCTTGTTTATCTCCCTTACCTTTTACTATCCTTTTCCATACATGAGAATACTCTGTTAAGTTTTGTTTGAGATACTTTTTGGATTGCTAGGTTTTTTTTTCCCCCTAGATTTATTGAGATATAATTGACAAACACATTGTATAAGTTTAAGGTGTACAGGTTAATGATTTGACTTCTATACATCATGAGATGATTATCACAAGAAGTTTAGTAAACATCTGTCATCTCATAGAGATACAGCATTAAGGAAATAGAAAAAAATGTTTTTCTCGTGATGACTGGTCTGTTTTTATTCCCTCCTCTTGTAAGCTTCTCTACTCCCAAGTTCACTGTTCAGATAAATTACATCACAGAGGCCTGCTTGCTGCCTTTCCCACCTCCCACACCCAGCTCAGCAGCAGTGCTGGCCTTTTAACTGGACAAGAGAAGCTTTGTTTGTTTTACTAGGACACAGCCATTATTCAGCTTAACTTGACTGTCACCAGAAGGATGATGTTGCTCTGGAGTTGTCTTAGTCTGGGTTTTTAACAAGAGAATAGAAATCTATACAAAACTTCTGACATTGAAACAATGGTTCAAGTTCTGAGGAAAAAAACTGAAATCCAGGGGGAAAAAAAAAAAAAAGCCCAGGGGCATATCTAGGCTGTAAGTTTTGAAGTCTCCATTTCTACTCCAATCAGTGCTTACTTAGTTCATTGGCTATGCTTGTAGGTGTTAAAAAAAAAAACAACTGCTACTTTTATAAGTAGAAAACCTTCTATCCCACCAATTACAAATGTCAAAAAATTTAAAGAACTGCCACAAGGCCTTGCAAAACTCACTGACTCTAAGCATTAAAAACTTAATTTAAGAACAATATAAGGGTATTATAAGGTTCTTAGTTTTCCTATTCTGCTTCTCCAATCATATTTCTTAGGAAATTTCTTGAGGAATGCTGAAAGGTTGGGTAAAAATGCAATGGCAAAGGTTGCCAAAGGGGAGGGGGGCAGGCTGAGGAGAGAAAAAGACGAGGGAGATGAAGAGGTACAAGCTTCTAGTTATAGAATAGATGAGTCAGGCATGAAATGGATAGTGTGGAGAATATAGACAATAATCATGTAATATCTTTATATGGAGATAAATGACAACTAGACTTACCGTAGTGATCATTTTGAAATGTATAGAAATAACGAATCAATATCTGGTATAACAGGAACTAATATAGTGTCATAGGTCAATTATACGTCAAAAACAAATCAACCAGCAAACTCACAGAAAAGGAGATTAGATTTGTGGCTACCGGATGTGGAGGGGAGGGTAGGGGGAACTGGCTGAAGGCAATCAAAAAGTACAACCCTCCAGTTGTAAGATAAATAAGT
This sequence comes from Camelus ferus, assembly GCF_009834535.1. Taxonomy (NCBI): domain Eukaryota; kingdom Metazoa; phylum Chordata; class Mammalia; order Artiodactyla; family Camelidae; genus Camelus; species Camelus ferus. The sequence continues at coordinate 54,974,197 of NC_045698.1, forward strand.
GCTAGGATTGTAATATACAACATGATAAGTGTAATGGACACTGCTGTACGTTATGTGTGAAAACTGTTAACTTCTCATCCTAAGGAAAAATATCTTTTTCTTTTTATCTTGTATCTGTGAGATAGTAAGTGTTTACCAAAGTTAACTAGGGTAATCGTTTCATGATGTAATGTAAATCAAATCATTATTCTGTAAACCTGAAAACTGACACACCACTTTGTTAAGTTTATCGCAATAAAACTGGAATCAAAAACAATGCAATGGGAATAACTTTAAAGGGAAAGCAAAGAATATCAAAGACTCAGCGATGATGATTCCACTTGATATCTGGTCCACCCAAAGGAGAACTTTTTTTAAAAACCTAGCAAATGCTGACAGGCATGGCACTTTGTACCTGTAGCCATCAGCATCCCTTTCGTCAAATGAGGATCTCACCTACTCCTAGTCCTTTCATCTTTCCTTTAGCCACATTCACAGAGCCTCAAAATAACAGTAAGAATTATATGTAGAGGGAGATATTGTTGATTTCTATCAGGATATTTACTGAGAGCCTGCTGTCTGGGAGTCTGTAGGGGAGTTCTTTGAAGCTCTATGTCCATACCTGGAGAGACTAATGTATTTGATATTTACCTTTCATCTTAGTCAGCTGAAGCTGCTATAACAGACTACCATAGACTGTGTGGCTTAAACAGAAAGTTTTTATTTCTTAGAGTTGGAGGTTACGGCTCCATTGTGGTCAGGTTCTTAATGGGAATCCTCCTGGTTTACAGACAGCTGCTTTCTTCCATGTTCACATGGCAGAGCTCTGGTTCCATCATCCCCTTTATAAAGGTGCCAGTCCCATCATGAGGGCTCTACCCCCTGACCGTATCCAAACCCGATTACTTCACAAAGGCTCCATCTCCAAATACCACCATACTGGGAGTTAGGGCTTCAACATATGAATTGGAGGGGCAGAACACAAACATTTAATCCATAGCACTTTCCACTGGAAAGTTTTAGAGACATTAAACTTAACTGCTGTGTGATTTTAGGGCAAGTTACTCAACTTCTCTGTGTCTGTTTCCTCATCTCTAGAACGAGGATAATGATGTTACCTACTTTGTAGGGTTGTTGTAAGCACTGAAGGGCTTCATCCATGTGAAACATTCTTGGAATATTGGCTGACACAGGTTAGTAGCATTAATAAGTGTTGGCTAGTACACTCAGACCATAGGAAGAGAAGACATTCACCTAACTAGATGGCACACGTCAAAGGTGGCATCTCCCTTAAACATTTGTGTGCAGCCAGTGCAACCAAAAATCTTAGGTCATGGCAAAATACTATGTTTGCAATCTGGGTGGTACTGAGAATGTGTTCTGAGTTTCACTAGCCTGTTTAAGTTTACATTCATATTTATAAGCCATGAGCTCTTTCTCTCAGGCTCCTGTCCAAGTTAGCACATGGAACAATTAGGCAGGTCTTCGTTAAGAGTAGGTCACTTGGCTGGGAAGATACAGTTCAGTGATAGGGAGCATGCTTAGCATGCATGAAGTCTTGAGTTCAATCCTCAGTACCTCCATTAAAAAAAAAAAAAAAAAGAGTAGGCCACTCAGAGCAGGAATTCCAGGGTAATCATGAGGAGGATAGGCCAGAGTCATTGGTTTGAAATGTGGCCCAGAATCCTGGCTTCAAGGCCTCAGTGCAGATTGTGTGGACTTTGTTCGAGTACTGAAGGAGGAGGAGGGAGTGAGAAAAAGAGTTGGATGTTAGAGGAGGGAACATATGCTTAGCATTTCTTATCAGAAGACTTTCCTCCAGAGAAAGACCCAACAAGGCAGCTTTCATAAGTTATTTAGCCTGTTTCATTAGTTACATAGAAAACAAAAATGGTGCTCTCGATTTTGAACATCTTTGATTTCTTTGGCAATTGAATTTCTTTATTGACCATAGTAGTTCTTTTATCAGAGTACATCTGATTTTTTTTAAAAGAAGGAACACAAGTGAAGTACATTTACAGTGACATGGACACCACTCTTTAAAATTTTTCCTAAAAAGACCGCTGAAAAATAATGAATATCAGAAAAGTGTTCACTAAAACTTTAAACTTATAAAGGAATATGCTAAGTGATACCATTCCTAATGAGTTTCCATCAGTTCATAGGCTCCATAAAATGGCTCATTATCTTTATCTCTGGGATGCAAAATAATACGACCAAGGAATTTTTAGCTTTATTTCTTTCATTTTCCAAATAGATACCATGGAACAAAATAATAATCGAGAATTGAAATCACGCATCTGTTAAACATTCTTAGGTTTGGAGGGAGGTTGAGGAGAGGAGACATTATTCGTCAATGTGTAATCTGAGTTTGTGAGGCCTGTCATGGGAAGAGGAATGCATTGCTATAAAAATGAAGGCTTTGGGGCTATGGAAATGTTCCAGAGTAAAGAAGATTAAGAGATAGGATAACTAAGGCAATACCAGACACTAGACTGCATCCTACAGTGGAAAAAAAAACATGCTATGGAGGACTTTTGGGTCAATCAAGAAAAGTGGAATAAGGATAGTAGATGTAAAGGATTGTAGCGGTGACATATAATTAGAGTACAGTTTATAATTGTACTGTGATCATGTAAGAATATATCCTTATTCTCTGGAAATACACACTAAAGTGTTCAGAGTTAAAGACTCAAGATATATGCAATTTACTTTCAAATCATTTAGAACAATAATGTATCTCTTGTTATACATAATATGGTATTATGTATAAACATATACATATATATAAATATGCACACATATAAATACACACACACACATATACATACATATATAGTCTTAGTCTATTGGGCTCCTGTAACAAAAATGCTGTAAACTGGCTGACTTATAAACAACAAACATTTTTTTCTCTCAGTTTTGGAGGCTGGGGAGTCCAAGACATGGCACTGGCATATTCGGTGTCTGGTGAGGGCTGTCTTCTCACTTTAATCGCATATACAGTGTAAGGAGCAAGGGAGTTTTACTGGACTTCTTTTTTAAAGGCCACTAATCCTCATTTTGAGGGTTCTACCCTCATGACCTAATCACCTTCCAAATACCCCACACTCTAATATTATCACTTGGGGATTTGAATTTCAGCTTTTGAATTTGGTGGGAATATCAACATTCAAACCATAGTGTGTCTATATTTTAAAAAAAAAAAAGAGAGAGAGACAAATGACAAAGTCAATGGTACAAAAATGTTACCAATTAGGTGAATCTGGCTAAAGGGTATACACATGTTGAAACTTTTCTGTACGTGTTACCATTATTTTCAAATAAAAAGTTAAAAAATAAAATGAAAAAATTTAATATCAGCCAAAAAGTTACAGCTCTCTAATTTTCAGCATCCCATTATTTGGATGGCCTTGAGGGTGGCAAAATGACCTTCATTGAAGTAAGTAAATTGTTTAAGAAAATATAATTGGTAAAGAGCAAACTTCAATTAACAGTAGAAAGGCGGGCACTTTAAACAAGCAAAAGCCCTTGGGTCATGTTGACAAGTTGACAAAAGCCATCCTGTGGTAGAGACCCTGACAGTCTTGACTGAGAGCTAGTGGGTCTGTAGACAAAGGGGCTACCTGTGCAGAGACAGTGGGTCTCAGATGTCTCTGGCAAGCCTAAGGCAGAGGCAGGGTAGACATGGAAAGGGAGAGGGAGGAGGGAGGAAAAGGAACAGGGAGAAACATTAAGAGAGAAAGAGAAGAGAATTGTAGTTATGGCTACTGTTCAACAGTGCTTACTGTGTGTGTGCTGGCTTTGTGTTTTGGTTCTTTTATTCTGTTTATCCCCTGAGTAAGCCAAGAAGGAAACAGTGTCAATACTGTCATTTTATAGATAAAACCTGGGGCTCAGAGAAGCTTCTGGACAAGTTAGATAGTGGCAGAACTGGTATTTAAATTGAAGTCTGCCTAACCTCAAAGCTATTTATCACTACGTTATACTGTCCTCCCAGTGTCTCTTATGGGGAAGGGAAATCAGGGTGCCCCAGGAGTTCCTTCAAAGGCAGCTCCTGGACTGGGCCATAGATGTCAAGATGTCAAGAACATCCACCTCGACTTGGGCTGTTCCAGCCTTAAGATCATTTGAAGTCAATAAAGAATGGCTGATGTGTCCCAGGGAGTAGTTTTATAGATTGCCTAGCACTTAACGCCAAGAGAAGCAATTCCATTTCTCATGTGGCCCCATGTGGTTCCAACTCCCTTTCCTTCCTTGCTGTGCAGACACGCACTGTGGAGTGTAAAAAGTGATTTGGGGGCCAAATACTACAGTATGGATGGAAAACCTCTGCCTTATGCAGAAGCAGCTGTGGAGTTCTTGGTATTATTCTTTCTTCTCTGACTGTCCATTAAGGAAGCCAAGTGAAAATGTACTCTCCAGGATAACAGGCAGTTTAAGGAACTGCACATATCACAGAGATGTTAACTTGTTCACTAGGTGTTTGGTAGCTGGATAATAGGTTTCCAGATAAAGCCAATGATACTTACGATGGAGATCTTTAGCATTTAGGTTCTATTTTTCTGACTCCCCAGCACAGTACCGAATGGTGTTTCACCCCTGCTTGTGAGTTCATTTCTTTCTTTCAAAGATCAGGATGCCCCTGTTTAAGTCAATAATTACTTTTAAAGACGGTCAATTTTGCTTTGTTTCAAGACTAAAACCCAAGCTTATCATAACCAAAGTGCAGACTGAAAAAGGGAATATGTAGCCCATTAAAAATGACCTTGCTTATAAGAAGCAGTTGAAACTTTCTCAGTTTTAGGTTTCTTGCCCTTTTTTTTTAAATTGCTGGACTTTAGATTCTTTTGTATAGATAACATATCTTGTATATCTAAATGTATGTATGTACAATACACGTACGTCTAAAAGTGAGAATTTTCCTGAAGAAGCAAAACTATTATTAATCCCCAGTGTAGATAAATTCCAATTAGTTTGTCTTTTATTGGTTAGGTATTTATTTAATTCTGTTTATTGCTGTTAGTGGCAAAGATTAAACAGTACTATTATTAATTTATTTATTTTTAAAAATGTACCAAACATTTATTCTGAGTCAGATACAATGACACCAAGACATAATTCCTGCCCTTGAGATTCTTACACTCCAAAGCAAGAAACAGGAAAATAAACAACAGGCAATAAGCTAAGTAGTTACGGCCCCTGCTCTTGATCGGCGGCTCTTTCTCCTTCATCCCTTTGAAAGTGTCTGCTTCACACACAAATGACTCACCAAAGGCTGAATCACCCTGTGAAAGTGTGCTTCTTATGGGAAAGGGAATTGAGAGTGGATCTGGGGGTCAGAGGAGGGAAGTGACTTGATGTGCAAGATGTTCTTCCGGGCTCGTGGTGGAATGACTCCCCAAGGATGGAGGCTCTTTTCCTTGTTGGTAGCAGTGAAGCTGCTGGCGATTGACTGCAGTCAAAACTGATGTGCAGGGGGAGCACTGGAACCTCCATTTTAAACCAATTAAATAGGATAAGAAGGACAACGGATACCTCTGAGAACTTGATGATGGAGATGGTGCCTCTGTTCACTGAGTGCAGAGAAAAATGGGCAATGAAAAGGAAAGTGTAGTTTCTCCAGGTATAATTTTCATTTTCAGAGCTAGAGTAACTATCTTAGAATAAAATAAAGCCAATTTTTGCCTCCACAAAAATAGTCTAATTAGTTCAGCAAAGCAAACAGTGATTTATCTACATATTTATTCCAGGTAGAGAAGTATTATTTGGAGCACTTGCTAGAACTTCTTCACATAGATCTCTACTTGATACATACACAGAAATATGGTTTTTGATGTTTGGTTCATCAGCCAAAAAGAAGGTTGTATTTGGCTTCCTAAGAGGTGGTTGCGTGTAGAGATGAGTGGAGGAAATTATAAGTCGTATTTTGGGTTATTTTAAATTGAATTGATAGAATCATGAACTGCATTCAAAGGCTACATAGGCCAACATTTTCTGAGAAATTCGCCAGATGTTATGTGGTTATATGTGAGCACACCTGAAAAGGATTTTATGCACTAGTTAACGTCTGAATCTAAAACTATTGAACATTTTAAATTTTTCTTAAAAAGACTCTTCAGACTGAAGAATAATAATGTTTAGGAGGTGAGCGTACCCAGGCCCAATCAGTGAAGCCAGATCTACATGAAGCCCCAAATCAACTTCTGCCTGGTGGGGTCTTAGAATTGTCTTAAATGGAAGAGAAAATTGTCCATAACTGCAAGTAGAAGTAGTCATTAAGACAGGCTCAATCACCACCAAAATAGACCACTTTTAAACTTAAATGTGTTTCATTATTGGACACTATAATAAACCAGAACTGAACAACAATGAGATCACTTATGTTTACCAGATAGTTCACTTCCTGGGAAACTCCTTGTCTTCTTCTCTTTTCTCTCAGTACTCTAATTCCTGATATAGGAGGTGTTAACAGGACAACTTAAGGAAAAATTGTCACTCCAGACTTGATCACACATGGGGAGTCAGGTGTGATTGCCAAAGCTTGCAGGTTTCCACTTGCCCAGAATACATACTTGTGCTATCAGCCAAAGTCACGAGGACATCGTTGAGTCCCTGTGGGTGAAGGAAGGCAAAACTTTACTTCTGCCCATTTTATGTTGTCAGCTGGGACTTTTGAACGAAAAGACATTGACAAGAGAAAAACAAATAGTTTATTTTTTAACACCTTCATTGTGGTATGATTCCTGCTTAGTAACTATACATATTTCAGATATAGTTGATGTTTAATGCACACAGCATGCATCATGGGAGAATCCTAAACCACAAGTAGCTCAAAATGTCAGCTTTGAATTCTAGCTTATATAGCATCTTCAACAACAAAAAAAATTAAATTCATAGAGAACTGACAGGACAGGGGAAGGCAATTTTAGACTTCTAAGGGCAGCAAACTGTGGGAAGGTAAATATAGGGGTGGAAACTGAGGGATTAAGGTTTGTTTGTAGATTCCTCTGATGCCACCTCTGGGCTGATAAGTCTGTCTCCAGTAAAAGGAGAATTTACATCCTGCCTTTAGGCAGAAAAGGGAGAGGTGTTTTTCTGTTTTTTTCCTGCTTTTGCTATTTAATTGCCTTCAGCTTAAAATAATCTTTATGTCAAAGATGGATATTTTAGGGTGACATATTCTGGTTTTCCTGAAGGACCACTTAACAAGGGACTTCCCTAGCCAAAGCGTGTCTTTAACCTTCCTAAAAATGTCTTCTTTCTTCTGGTGTCCTCTCTTCTAGTAACCATGATTTTTGCTAGTGGTCTCAACAATGGAAAATAGTTCCATGCTTTTATTGTAATTTTTTATTTTGAAATCATATTATACTTACAGAAGATTTACAATGATAGTCAAAGCTCTTAACCCAGTTTTCCTTAGTGTGAGTTGCTATCTTATTGTGGTTTGAATTCACATTTCCCTAATGACTACTGATGTTGAGCATCGTTTTTATGCTTATTTACCATTCATATTTACCATCCACATGTCTTCTTTGGTGAGGATCTGTTCAGAAACATATCCCATTTTTAAATTTAGGTTGTGTGTTTTTTGGCTTTTTTTTAATTTTTGAGTTTTGAGAGTTCTTTATATATTCCAGATGTAAGTTAATTATCTATAGATAACTGGCAGATACTTTCTCCCAGTCTTGGGTGCTCTTTATTTCTTTTTGTATATCCAAGTTTTAGTTTAATTTCATGTGCCTTCTGCCTGGTGAACTTCAGTTAACATTTCTTGTAGAGTAGATCTGCTGGCAGTGAGAAGCTGTTGATAGTTATAAACGGTCTCCTGAGAAAAATCTGTGTAATGTTCCCGAGAAAAATTTGTATAACACTTTCTGCTTGGGATTTCAGAGTTCACATACCTTGCAAAGATCTTTTGCAAAACCTTAGGTGAGGCAGTGAGGGGAGAAATAGAATGTTACCTCAGCCTATCAATGTCACATCAGACATCCTGAGTTGTGCTATGTATTATGGGATGGATGACAGTATACTGATGACTGTGAGACTGGAACATATCTTTTTGGTCAAGGAAAGACTTATTTTAGAAAGTTTTATTTAGCCATTATCCTCAGGAGCCAATGCACCATTTGCATATTTATTTATATGTTTGACAAAACTATCCATTACACAGAGCAGCATTTTTCTTGAACTTTCAAAGCACAGCAGACACACTGTGAGGCTGAACTTGGATGATCCATCAATGTAGACAGCCTTGTATTATTTTCAGTTATGTTTCCAGTTCTGGAAGTTTTTCAGAGTGTGATGTGCCTATTTCCTTATGTACTGCAAAGACATCTCTCTTCTTTCCATTTATTTTAAAAAACTAAAATATAGTGGTTGAGTCATTGGGACAGAAGGGTGTCATAGAAACAAAATGATGTTAATTCACTCCATAGTTCTTTCAGTTTCTTGTTCTAGACCGTGGGTTGGAAAAATACAGCTGGGAGGCTAGCCCTGTTTTTGTAAATAAAGTTTTATTAGAACACAGCTATAGTCATTTGTTTACATATTTGTCTCTGGTTATTTTCAATCTACAAGGACAGAGTTGAGCAGTTGTGACAGAGATTGTATGGTTCACAGGCCATATTTAGTATCTGGCCCTTTAAGAAAGAGTTTGCCCTTTTAGACAAAGACCAAAGAAAGGTACGAAAAGAACAAATTTATACATGACCACAAGCTGTTGTGTGTCTCATTTAGTTTCCACAGCAAGGTTGTTGCTATGTGAAAATTGCTTATTTATACTTAAATTCTTTAGAAGCCCCCAAGTTGCCTTGAGAGGCTCAGAGGCAATTTCAATAGCCTCTTTAGACTAGTTTGGAGAATCTCTCCAATTCTCCCTCTGCTTTCATTCCTTATTAGTCCTGGGATAAAAACCAAGTAGGAGTGGAGAGCCAATCAACTTGGTTTGGGGGATAAAAACTAAGCAGACTTGAGAGAGAGAATTAGAAGTTTCATCTCAGCATGAGATCAGGAAAGGAAAGAGAGAACTATGTAATCCAAGAATAAATACATTTTATTTAGGAGTCTTTTATTGTTCCTGGAAATTGTGCCAATGGTTTTAAATGAAAATTATTTTCTAGCTAATTTCTTTCTAAATTAGGAAATTCTGAGTGAGGCATTGCATTTTTCTTAAATAGATCTGTGGAATTTCTTGAAAGGTCACTTGTAAAATGCTCTCTCTCACACACAGATACACACAGACATAGACAGATTTTGAAAAAAATATTATCTGGATTCTAGGGCACAGACCATGGGGTTTGGATCTGGGATTTGACCTTCTTTTCTGCGGAAAGCTGTCAGGCATTATGCAAACTCTACAGGAACCAGTATTGTTTGGGGAACTGTCTGAGATGGACTGGATATCTTGGAGTCTATGTGCAGTTGTCCAGATATGATTCTGGCAGTAATCAGAAGTGTTCTTTGACTCATACTTCTGTAAAAATAACAAAAAAAATTAACTGTGAGCCAAACCCACACTGAAATTAACTTAAATATATTTGCTAGGGGTTCTCAATTAGTGTTCATGGTAGGTGGATGCACTGCAAACATTTCAAGTTGGGCGACTACATTTTGATCCAAGAGTACAGTGTATTGGAGTTGTGACTGAGTGTACATGCTGCTGTAGCAAAGTCTGTCAGAGAAAATGTTGGGCTGAACAGGTTTTGTACCTGTGAGGTGAAAATGCTATAAAAAAAGGAGATGAGAGGTATGTAATATCAAGCCAGAGAAGGAGTATAAGTTTACTGGAATATGCTAGAAATTTGCTTCGTCAATGTATAAGAAACAGAACCATCAATATTCTAGCAACTCCTTGACCTGGTAATACCACGCTAAGAGGGGACAAAGTACATTAGCTTGGGTTCCCGTTCCCCAACCAATAACAGAGCCTGAGATAAGAGCTTCAGTGCAGGTAATTGATTAGACAAAATAACTTGTCTCTGAGAAGAGGTGAACAGGTAGGAGGGAAAGCCAATGAAGGAAGCATAATTGAATTGGTCACTGCTGTGAACAACTGTGCTCCATGGCACTGGGGCCTTCGGAGGGTCTGTGTGGACTGTCAGAACTGCCCATCTGTGCAACAGCAGAGGGGTTTCTACTGGCTTCTCTCCTACACTAGTCTAGAATTGGCCACAAGGAATAACTCCCTTGCACTTCCAGGTGAAGGGTAGCAGAGTTAGCTATCCCCAAAGAGGCCACTTCTGCATCAGGAATACTTTGAGTTGATTTATTCTGAGAAATTACAGACACAAAAGAAGCTCTGAAAACAAGAGTACTAATACCCCTGTTGTCAGGTAAATTTATGTTAGAATGAGAGCCTGTACTAGGAAGAGAGATATTACTGGAGATCACTTTCTCCACTGAGAGATTTGTCTGCAGAGCAGGCAAGTTTGATTACCAAACTTTTCCTCTTCTCTCCTTCCTGTTAATTGCCTTCCCCTACTTGAAGCCCCTGACCTGTCCCTCTCCTTAGCTCAGGATGGTCTGTACACCTCCATCATCTGGGAGCCTTTGGAATCTCTTATCTTTGTGAGCTGCAACTAATTAACATATTTTCTTTTCTCCTCTTAATCTGTTTTTTTTATTACGGTGGGTGGGGTGTCTCAGCCACAGAACCTTGAAGAGTACAGGGAAAATTATTTTTCCTCTCCTACATTGGTGTGTACATGTGTAATGGGGAGCAAGTGCCCACAGGTGTCAGAAGGCTTGGGGCACAAAGTGCAAAACAAACAGTGCAGCTGAAGGGAAGGTGCTGTTGGCTTACACCTGTGAGAAGCTGACGGCTGTTGGGACAGCTGGAGTTGACGTGTGTGGTGAAGACACTAGGCAGGAAGTAGAAGTGTCTATTGGAGTTCTGTGTTGCTGTGTAACAAATTACCCCCAAATTAAAGGCTTGAAACAGCAGCATTTATTATCTCCATCTCTGTAGGTCAGGAGTCAGCCATGATTTAGTTCAATTCTCTTCTTTCACAGGCTGCATTCAAGGTCTCAGCTACTATCACTTCAAGGCTCACATTGGGAAAGTTCAGCTTCCAAGCTCACTCACTTGGCTGTTGGTAGGATTCGCTTCCTCGCAGGCTGTTGCTAGTCTGTGGTATGTGATATGGTTTATGATGGAGCATTAGAAGACACCTACTTACAGGAATAAAGAGTCCCTCACTCCATCTCCACTTTCTTTATCTCCTAATCTTGTCAGTTCAGTTGTTGCTGAAAATAGTCTGAGGCATTTCTCTTGTAAATCATGGCGAGGTGAAATGAGCTCTGATATCCCTCCTTTAACAATTATCCTCTACCATTAATCTTGATGCCTCCTGTGTTGAGAGTATCATGGGTTTTTTTCTCTCTACTCTTTATACTTGTACTTCAAAGTTGACAGTTAATGAAGTCAGAGAGTTTTCTTCGTGATGCACTCAGTTGCCCTTCAGGTCTTGGGATGATGCCCTTGAAGAAACACACCTCCTAATCCAGACTGTCTCCAGGTATGATTTTAGCAACAGGAGTCCTGTGCTGGCATTCAGCTTTCCAGAAATATCAGTTGTCAGGGACAAGGAATATAGAAAGTTCAAAAAGCATCGATGAAGCCAGATGTCTAAACAATCTGCATCTGCTTGAATCCCTTACTTCCACACTGTGGACAGTTAGACCTTTCCTGAACAAATGTGGGCATGCCACATCTCTTCTAAGTGAAGTTTTTTGTTATTATTGAAATACAGTCATTTACAATGTGTCAATTTCTGGTGTACAGCACAATGTTCCAGTCATGCATATACATACATAAATTCATTTTCATTGGATGGAATTTTATATGGGTAGTAAATTGAATGTGTTTGACCTGTCTGTACTCACAGGGAAAGATCTCCATGAGTCACCAATCGAGCAAGCATATTACAAAATAATATGTAGAAGGCGGTCTCGTTTCAAATTAAAATAAGCATTGAAAAAGTCTGGATGAGTATATACCACTGTGCAAACAATGGAAGTTATGATAAAGTAGATTTTCACCTTTTCCCTCGACTATTCTGAAACTTCGAGATTTTTGTAAGTTCTGAATTACTCATGTAATCAAAACAATATATAGCTGAAATATATCATAGTTGCTTAAACACTGGTTAACAGATAAGTATTAACCTCCTCAGCCAGGCACGAAACACACTTCCTGATTTGGCTTCCACCCACCCCTTTTCTTATCTCTCATAATTCCCTCTCTGCAAAGGCCACATTCTAGGCAGCAGAACTATTTCCTGAAGACGCCATGCCCTCTGTCTGTCTCTTGTTTATTAAACAAACTCCTATTTATCATTTAAAGCCCATTCCCAAAAGGAATTACCTCCATGAAGCCACTTCTGACTCCCTGGGCTTCATCCTTAGACCTCCTTGGAAATGTATCTTTTACAGACCTTATCCCTTAAATCTGTCATCTCTCCTTCTGGATGGTGAACACAGGAATTCTGTGTTTATTCTAAATGTTTCCTCTACAATTGGAGAGCACAGATATTCATGTTTGTGTGTTTGTTTACATGTTTATATGTCTTCCTGTGCTATTATATTAAGAACCATTTAGCTCCAGTGATACAAAGAAGACTGAGTGACAAAATTAAAAGTGAAAAGGAGTAATTTTTTAATCTTTTCAAACTGTCTTTGTTGGATCAGGTATCCGAAATTTGAAATCTATTTCTAGAAGTAAGTTTGCATGATCAGAGAGCAAAGGAGGGAAAAAATGGTAAAATATAAAACCTAGTAAATCTACTGTATGATCCGAGGGTGATTTTAAACTCTTGCTTTACCCTGAAATTTTCATTGAACAGTTTTGGATATGTGTATGTAAATATGTGTTGTTTAAATTATAGCTAATTTTCTCCTAAGAAACTGAAGGCATCGAAGAGGGAGCTGGATTCTGTTTCGCTAAACCAAGCTGACAGCTCTGGTTCAATCCCAGAATCTTAAAGGCTACAAAGAGATAGAAAACAACCCAATTTGCAGCTCAGACCATGAGTGAGTTTGCCAAGCTATATGTTAACAGCAAGCTCCACTGGGTTTATAAACTGCCCAGACTTGGTACGCACTGACCTCAGTTTTACTCTTGATCTGTTCACACTTCAATGTCATGTTTTAGAATAATCCAAAATATCATGCTTAGGAAGAGTAATACTAGTCTATGCAGTGGTTCCCTGGGAAATAGCACCTCCCAAACGACATGGAGGTATCCATGTTTTAATTACCTTTCTCCCTCAGGCAGAGCAAATGCTTCAGAGACAGCAAGTAGAAACCCAGAAATAGTGTCTACTGTTAATGTTACGTAGATATTCTCTTAGGCTAACTTCACTTTTACTTAAACCTAAAAATCAGAATTGCTAAGCTTCAGAACTTCTCAAAAGCCAAGGTCAAAAGACAATCTGCCTTGTCTCACATGTTAAGCTTTAACGGAGTAGACATGGGTCTATTTGACCAGTGGCTGCTTATGCAAGACAGCCGTTAACCCTAATGTGGAGAAGTGTCAATCAAGACAAAAGAAGAATTAGAGGGAAGTGGAGCAATTACTGATTAACAGTTAAGTGCCAATGAAAATGAAAATTCAAGAGAAAATTAACTGCCTATAAAAATCACTGGGGAGAAATGGGCTGTCAGCTAGATTGTATTGTCATTTCTTAATACTCAGCTCTCTATTTGGAATGAAAAGGAGTCCAATGTTACTAAAACTGGTCTTGGAAAAATCTTAGTACCTGTGCTAGTTTTTTGCATACCAGCCCCCTGCCTATGTCAGATCCATTCCCTGCTGTTCTCTGCCCTACCCTGGATGGCAAAACACTGACTCCTAAGCACACTACTACGAAGGCTCCTTGATGAATGGCCTTGGCCAATGGCAGACACCAACAGGAGATAGGAGGGTGGTGTGACAGAGAGGACAGGGCATTCTTTCCTACATCTTTCCTGCTTTGGGCTGTCTTCTGGCATTGAGTGCACCTCTCTACTATGGGAGGTCCTTCTGCATGGATCTATCTCTCATTGGGCTTCTCAGTGTTACTGTTTCTCTTGCCCCTTCAAGTCTTGGCATGATACTGCCTTCCTGTGTTGCTAGTTCCTAGGCAAAATTCCAACATGATTCTCTTCACCCAGCCTACTCCTCTGTAAATGGTCCCTTATGAAAGTCTCTTTCATCAAGTGAGATGGATTCTATTTCTCCATGGGAATTCAGTGAGACAGTTCTCCTCTGAGTCCTGAGAGGTAAACTTACTCCTGAACATCAAGTCGCCTGATTTCACATCCTTAGACCTCCTTGCTCACACTCCTGGAGATGGGTTTCAACTGTGTAAGAAGATATGCTTGTTGATTGTAAATGCCCTACTGCAGTTCTGATGAATTCTACTCATCAGACTTCACCCTGACTCACCCTTACTGACATCTTACTGCTTTCAGTCATTTACATCTAATCACAGTACTGCCTAGAATATGAAGCAGGCCTTGCTCTGGAGCTGATCTTATGCACAAGATGTTTGGGCAATGGTTGTCTAAAGGGGTGATGAGTGTTGTATTGGGGGCATCATTAATGAGAGTGGTGACAGACTGCCCAAGTAGAGAAAAAGTGTGTGATGAAATCTTTTTTTTTAACCCACACTGATATTTGAAAATTTGTTTCAGTGATACTTGAGAGAAAGTAGAGAATGTTATTGCTGGAGGGAGTAGAATTCATGTAATCCAGTGACTTCACATTATAGATTAGAAAACAGAAGATCAGAGAGATTAGATGACTTAGTACAGAAGCAGAACTAGAACTCCAACTCGAAGTGTCTACATAACATCTTTTGTTAAATGAGATCTTAAATTGTGATCTCATATACTCACCGTCTATTGAGTGGACAAAATAGTGTGCCAAAGTTTGCAGCAAAAACAATTGTTTTTCTCTTTGATCAACATAAATTAGGAACTGATTCTTATTTCAATTTTTGAATGCCAGAATTGCCATGGAATAGGAGATGAAACTTTAATTTCATAGTTGTGCTATGTTTCAGGATGGCTTCTCTTGAGGAAGGAAAGAAGAAAGAAGGGAGGGAGGGAGGTACTAGTTTATTTAAGACTAAATTTCCTGAGAAATCAAATGTCTATCCTACGTATATCCTCAATCTGCCAAGTAGACGTTGTTACTCACCCATGACAAAACACACTGAGTTTTCCTCGTTAAGACAAGGAAGCCCCTGGCTCTTTCAACGTGGTCTCAAAATACAAATAATTTTTCTGTCATCCTGAGTTTAAAGCCGTAAGTTCTCCTTTTCATTCGTTTAAGATTTCATGTCCATTTGTAGAAAGTTTAAACTTCCTTTCCATTATAACACATGACCCCTCAAAAGCTAAGCAATATCCTGTAGTGATTAATTCATGGGTTTGGAAGCAGACAAGCCTGCATGTAGGTGTCCTCTCTGACATTTCTATTAATCACATGACTTTGGGAAAATACAAAGCCTCTCTGGCCTTAGTTGCCTGCCTTGGTAATAAAATGGGGGTGATAATAACAGTACTTAACTTTTAGGGATGTTGAAATTAGAAATTTAAAACTAAAGTCCTTAATACAATGCCTGGAGTATGGTATGTGTGCAATATAGGATAACTGTTATTAGTGGGAATAATTATTACTACAGTCTTCTCTCTTCTCACTTAATTTGCCAGTTAATTTAAAAAAAGCAAAACCTTTGCTGCATAAACTGTATTTCATTACAGAGATGGCATCTAGCTCAGAGGACTAATTGCTGATGGTTTAATGTAAATTTTATACTTCTACGCAAGTAATAATAGTAATTAAAAAGCAGAGTTGCCTGTTTAAATTTAACCTTTTTTTAATCATATCAAAAAAACAAAGGGTCCATTGAAAATGTTAGCAAGAGGAAATTACCTTTGCCTCCTGTGTGGCTATGGGAGATTTTTTTTGTTTTTTATTTTGTTTTTTTCCTGAAACTAATTCTATGGCTTACTTCATCTTGTATTAAAAATTTTAATGGTTAACAAGAAATTTTTTCAACAAGGCAAATACTGGCCTGGAAGATTAAAGTACAGATTTTCATAAATCAGACTGTTTTCTTTTTCACTTCTCCCTACATCCCAGTTAACCAAATAAAAGTTTTGATTCTTTTTTGTAAATGTTCAACATAATGTTTTAGTTTTGCACCTTAAACAAACTAGATAAACCCAATAGAAAGCATAACTAACCTGACTAAAGTCATTGCAAAAATAATTTCCCAATAGTTACCAGTTACTATGGAAGTTCAAGGAATCACTTTTGTGATCCCTTTTTAAAAATATAAATAGTACCTTCAATTGTTAGTCATAATGCTCAATGAAGACTATTTCATATATACTATGAATAACAGAACATTTTAAATTTTTTTGGTTGATGTTGATTTCATCATAAACAGTTTTAATTTGAGCTCCTAGAAGTTACATGTGTAACCTCTGACCAGATGTCCTCTTCCAGTTGTTCATATCACCAAGTACATCATTCTAAAGACTTCATATGAATCTCCCATTATGCATTTTTCAGTCCCAACTTTATCCTTGTTCCTATTTCAAGATTTGTACTGTCAGCATATAGGATCTTTATTAAGTATTGACATATTAGTCAGAAATACTCTTTTCCTTTGAGGGTAAGTGTGGAATCATTATCAGTTGCTTTTAAATAAGAGTTAAACTGTCTCCTCAAGGTCAGCCAGTGGGGTTTGAATTCTTTCCATTACCCACAGTATCAGAAAGGATTAGGTTTCACTACTAGTAACGGAATATTCAAAGGTAGCTTAATGACTGGAGAAATTTACTTTTTGAAAGCATCCAGGTAAGCATTTGCTGGCTTAGTTCAACACCTCTAGGATATGTCAGCCTAGATCTCTAAGATTCTCTATACTTTTTCCTCATGAGTCCAACATGAGTACTGAAGATACTGTGATAATTTTCACTTCCCCACAAAAATGTTTTATGAGAAATGCCACTGAATAATTTATACTTGTATCTCATTCGCCACCTTCATCTGCAAGAGAGGCAGGAAAATAAATTCTTTGTAAGAAAAAAGAAGGGAAGAATAGGTATTAGATTGCCAGCTACTGTTTCTGCCATCCCATTCAGTCTTCGTTGATGTTAATTTTTCTATCTACACCCATCTAGGGTATTAGAATTCTTACTTAAAATCATTTCCATAGTTGACAATTATTCTTGCATATTTGTTTTCTTTCTAAAACCTACTGCCCATTTTTACAAGCTTATGTTATCCTCAACATTTTCAAAAAACAAAATAAAATAGAATTTCAGTGAAGGAGAAGGACCAAACATGTGGCTTAGCCACAAATGAGAAATAACCTGGCAAGGGGACCACATGCATCCACTATATTGGATAATCTGTGTGCAGTGGCACATGAGTGACTAATGCAGATAAACAACAGATTGCTTTTCCAGAGCCCTCAAAAATCTCCTCAGGGTTGGAGGGGACAATTGCAATTGTTTTCATCTCTTGCCCCTTCAGCTTTGATTTGACCCTGCATTTCATGTATTTTTGATTAGCTTGGCTTTTGTGTGTCTGGTAAAGTGGGCTGTAATTCCTGAGCTTGAAAGAGTGATTGGATCTCTCCTGAGTTGTTAAATTCAAGCCAGTGAATCTACATATCCATGAAAAAGCCTGAACTAATTCCACAATAACAACCAAAATATTTAAATAATTCCCAAGTGTCAGAGAACATCATATACTTGGAAATTCACTGTTAAAATGTGATTGGGGAAGTCCGGGTAAAAATGAGAAATAGATCATTAGAATCAGGAAAACTGAACTGCTAGGTTATAATTTAGATGTGGCATTTGCCATCCTAGCTTTATATACCCTGAGAGCTATGTGTAAGGCTGATAATGTGATAGGTCGAACACTTCCCTCACTTGATAATTTTTAGCTTTTAAAATCTATAGCAGTTGGAGCTCTTGTTTGACTGTCAGTGTCCTGATACGTGTAAACAATAAACTACCCTGTAATGAGGCTTACAGTTCCATGCTTTATGGGAAATTTTAGAGATTTAAAACCATGTTCCCCCAGCTTCACCTTTCATTGACCTGCCTTTGGATATCTCTCTCTGACTTCCACAAAGTAAGAAAATCATGTTCTTTTCTACCTAGAGTCTTTTGTCAAGCTACGAGTCATCTGTTCAATAGATTAACGCTGCTCAATAAACACCATGTTGCTTACAAAGACACCATTCCTGCTGCTGAGAAGCTCTCAGTGAGGAAATGCCACTGGTTTTCTTTCCAGCAGACACATGACTCTAGACCTCTCAGTAGCCTGGACTCTTTAGGTTAAAACTTTTTGAGACTGCAGTTATGCTTTTTAGTTAGAAAAGTTAGTTATCACCAAAAGCTAATGTGGTTTAAACTGACTTTAGCACATAAGATGCCCAATATCATTAGCCATCAGGAAAATGCAAATTAAATCCATAATAAGAGACTTTGGTTTCTGGTCTGGCATCTAATGAGTTTAGAATCTGTTACTTTATCCTAACAGTGGGTAAAAAGTTGAACAACTGAAAAATCAACAATTCTTACTAAAGCTGCCAAAGAAGTGAGATCACAGGAACAACTGTGCCCCACCCCAATACTGGAAAGACAGACAGGCAGATACAGAGAATTACAGCTTATTGGCACAGATATCCACGAGCAGAAATCTCCCCGGGAATCAGTGCCTCTGTAGGAAAACCTGAACTGTAATCGACAAATCGCTGGAGCTCACTGTGGACGAGGGGGAGCACTAAAATCTCCAGCCCAACACCGTTAGACAGGGGCACCAACATTTGTGAGTTTTACTTCCAGGAACTCTACCATGTTTCACTGTGGATCCTGGAGGAAAGTCCCCTCATGCTTCTGGCTGGAAAAGGGGAAAAGTCACCATTTTGAAATAGCCAGAGCATTCTGTCCTTAACAGGGCCTGTCCTTAGGAGAAACAGTGTTTTCAGAGTCTGACCTGCTGGGGCTTTATCAGAGCCTGTAGAACTCCAGAGGATAGCTAGATGATTTAGGGGTATGGCAGTGACTTTTTAGACACAAAAACATGATCCATGAAAGAAATAATTGATAAACTAGACTTTAATAAATTTAAAAAGTCTGCTCTGTGGAAGGCAATGTCAAGGGATTGAGAAAATAAGCCACAGACTGGTAGAAAAAATTTCCAAAATACACACCTGAAAATAATTTTTATCCCCCAAATACCAAAAACTCTTAAAACTCGACAATAAGAAAACAAACAAGTAGATTTTTAAAAGGGACAAAACTCCCTGTATAGCCTCCTCACCAAAGGAGACATATAGATGGCAAATAAGCATATGAAATGATGCTCCACATTATATATCATTAGGTAAATTCAAATTAAAACAATCATAAGATACCACAACATACCTATTAGAATGGCCCAAATCCAAACCACTGACAAACAAATGCTGGTGAAGATGTGGAGCAACAGGAACTCTCATTTGTTGCTGATGTGAGTGCAAAATGATCCAGCCACTGTGGAAGACAATTGGGCAGTTTCTTACCATACGATCCAGCAATCTCACTCACGGATATTGTTCAAAATGCATTGAAAAACGTCTACACAAAAACCTGCACATAAATATTTATAACAGCTTTATCCATACGTGCCAAAGCCTGCAAAGAACCAAGAAGTCCTCCAGTAGGTGAATGGACAGATACATCTAGGTAACAGAATATTATTTAGCACTAAAAAGAAATAAACTGTCAAGCCATGATAAGACATGGGAGACACTTAAAATGCAAATTTCTAAGTAAAAGAAGCCAAAATAAAAAGGCTACATACCATATGATTCCAATCATGTGACATGCTGGAAAAGGCAAAACTATAGAGATGGTGAACAGATTATTGGTTGCCAAGGGTTAGAGAAAGAAAGGGACGAATAGGTGGCACACAGAGAATGTTTATGGCAGTGAAACTATTTTGTATGATACTACTATAGTGTAGAACACTATACACTTGTCAAAACCATGGAGTGTGCACCACCAGTAATGAACCCCAAAGTAATCTATGGACTTTAGGCGATATGATGTGTCAGTGTAGGTTTGTCACTTGTGACAAATGTATGGTGTGGTGTGGGATGCTCATAGTGGGTGAAGTTGTGCATATGCAGAGACAATGGGTATATGGAAATTCCAGACTTTGTGCTTAATTTGGCTGTGAATGTAAAACTGTTCTAAAAAAATTAAGTTTATTAATTAAAAAAAACAAACCATGGCAAGCTATCCATACACACCTATCAGAATGGCTAAAATAATGACAACACTACACGCTGGCAAGAATGTGGAAAAACTAAATTATTCATACATTGCTGATGAGAATGTAAAATGATACAGCCATTCAGGAAAACAGTTTGGCACTTATTTAATAAACTAAACATGCAACTACCATACAATCCAACAGTTGTCCTTCATCCTCTGGGCTGTTTATCCCAGAAAAATAGACTTCTGTTCACACAAAAACCTATACACAAATGTTTACAGTAGCTTTCTTCATAACAGCCCCAAACTGGAACAGCTGAGATGTCCTTCAATGGATGATTAAATGTTAAACATTACTGTGGTAGATAAATACCATGGAATACTACTCAGTAAGAGAACTGATAATAAACTATTGATACGAGCAATAATCTGGCTGAATATCCAGAGAATTATGCAGAGTGAAAAAGTCTATCTCCAAAGTTTACATCCTGCATAATTCCATTTATATACCATTCATGAAGGGACAAAACATAGAAATGGAGAACAAACTAGTGGTTGCCACAGTTGAAGGAAGATGCGGGCATGAGGGAGGAGGATGTGACTATAAAAGGAAGCTAGGAGGAATTGATGGGAACGTTTGGTATCTTGACTGTATCAGCATCACGATCCAGTTGCGATAATGTACCAGTTTTGTAAGATGTTACCATGGTTGGGAGGATGGATACTAGGGAGAGGGTTCACAGGATCTCTCTGTATTGTTACAACTGCAGGTGAATCTATAATTGTACTAAAACAAGAAGGTTGAAAATTTAAAAATGTAAAACTAAAATACACTGATTAAAACTTGATGATTTTTTCTTGAAAAAACAAACAAAAACCCCACAACATTCCTCAGAAGCTATTTAGCTTTTAAAATTTTTCTAGCCAAAAAGCTAAAGACTTTCCTATGTGAATATTTAAAGAGACTGGTCATCTGAATAGAGAGAAAGCAAGATGAGGGAGATGAAAAAAGATGGAATGCATGTCTCGTTGAATAAATGATAGTCCATGCAGGTAATCAGTGCATCTATTGTCAAATCAGTTATAGAAAAATAGTTTCTAAGTGGGAAAATGAGTGCTTTGTATTAATATGTTAACACACAAGTAGAAACATATAGATGTTGTAAAATATATATTCATATTCAAGAATTCATTCAACAAACCTTGCATATTCAAAAAAAAGTGCACCAAGCATGTCTGTGCAAGGCATTGGGTATAGAACAATGAGCAGAAAAGCTGTCACAGTATCTGCCCCCATGGAACTCACGGTCTATTGGATGTGTGGATTTCCTGTTCTTCTCTTTCCTTTAACATACTTACATTTAATTTTTCACTAAATATTTTCTGAGCATTGAGTCTATGCTCAGTGCTCTGAAAGGTTTCATGTGGGATTCAAAGGGCATGTTTTATATAGTTTGTGACCTTAAATTGATCATAATTTGGGTGGAGCGACAAGATTCATGAACACAAAATAAAAATCAAAGAAAAGTAGAATATAGGGCATATGCCTGCTTTGCTAGATAAGGTTTCAAATCTGAGATATCATGTTGCGTGGGTGTGGGGGATGCTTAGCCCTGCTGAGGGTGCCCAGACACCGCACACACAAGCCAGGAGCAGCAAAGGGAAACGGTCTCCCATGGCTGGCCCTGTGTAGCCAACACTTCACTCTTTCTTCAAAACTAATTTTACTGTTTGAACATGCTTGCTGTGACTCCTTCCCTCCTAGCTGACACCAGTGTTTGACTTCAATGTAGTCTGTGCACTTTTTGAGTTGGAATTGCCTGAGGCTGAGCCCAGTTTCCTTGTGATATTCTTGTGTAAAAGTGTTTGACTTTGTGTGTGTGTGTGTGTGTGTTTGTGCTAGGGACACCACTGAGTGCATTAAAGCCCTCTCAGTAAGTAGACCTCAGGACAGCCCTGGAATTCTTTTTCCAGCCCTGAGTCTCTGATGGCTGATAAAGACATTCCCGAAAGCAGTTATGACAGCCTGGAGAAGCACAGGCTGTGGAAATGATGTGTGTCCACAGTGGCATATGAAAGAGGAGTCTTTCATTCAAGAGAGCAGAAAATGGCACGTGTAGGAATGACTGTAGGACACCCTGCTGACAATGCCATTAAATAAGCTCCGTGTAGACTTTCCAAAGTAGAGCATTACTACTTGGCACCGCCACCACTATACATTGGAGAGAGAAAAATGACTTTTCATTATACAGTTTCTATGTATCCTTTTTATTTAGGGGACTAACAGACACTTGCCTCCACCTCTGTTAAGCATTTTGCGAACTAAGGCCTTTCTCTGACCAGACAGAGACACAGTTCTACTGGCTCTCAGGACCCTAAGCCCTTCTACATACCTCCACAACTCAAAATTCCATGAGGACTCTAATTTTTTGGACATTGTTCAGTGAATGGGGGGAAACTGTTTGCAGTGAGTCTCATTCAGCAACTCAGGGAGAACCTTCTGTGTTCTGTTTTGTCCTAGTCTGTGGAATAAGCCTTAATAAAATTCACATGCCTAAGGCCTGTGGTTGCCTGTGAAACTATTTCATCCAACAATGAAATGTTTAGGTTGGCTGACGTGAACTACCAGCTGGCTAAACACTGGTGAAACTGGGTGTATTGAAATGGCGTCATTAGTAGAGGTTGGCATACAGTTTGTGGAGATACAGCCACTGTAGCAGGACTGTGTCCAGCAGAGAATGGGAAACACTGTAAGAGAGAAGGTGAAACCTCCAGCTTACAGTATTTATAAAGTGCTTTGCAATTGCAAATGGACTTTCTAAAGAGTCATTTTTCTCCCTTTTGAAAGTTTACTTGTATATCCAACATCGTGATACCCTGATACAAAAGTAAAATAGTAAAAGTAAAATAGTCCTCTAAGGAAACAATGGTGGTTTGTTAGGGGCCCCAGACCAAGTTTCCCAAGAGACTACTTACTGTTATTGTTTAAGTCATATTGACCTGGGGCTCAGTAAATGCAATCTTAGCAGCAGTCTTTCTTCTTTCTGTGTGTTAGCTGTCTCCCATGACAAGCCTTTAGGGTAACCAAAAAATGTACATTGAAAACTCTCATTGTTTGTTTTTCCTGAAGTTCCCTATAAAATGTCAGTATCTTTGAAGGAGTTCTCCTTGAATTGAACTCCTGAGGTTGGAGATTTACCAGGTTGATTTAGGAGTTTGAAATCCTGGAGTGTTTCCATAAAACGAGGATTTACAGTTCATAAATATAATGACAAAAGTGTGAAGATACATTTTTTTGTTCTTGAAAAACTATTGGAACAAAGGTACTTTTCATAAAAAGCTCCAGGGCTGCCCTTTCCTTCAGACAGAAGTCGATTCTGGCTCCATGAAGTGGCTTTTTCTTGCCATTTGTTTAAGATGGTCTCCCTCCCTGCTTCGTGGGGAGCCACTTCCTCTCAAACGTGTACAGATGGAGAGAGGAATTGAACACTGGGGCATTTAACCAGTGATGAGCAAAAAGAAATGGAAAGAAAACATGTTGCAAGTTGGGCATAATCCTCCTGTGTGTCTCGTCCCTGCCTGGGTGCAGCTTCCAGATCATTACAGTCTGGTTTTCACATTTATTCGCAGACAGGTAGTGACATTCTTTCTTGCGTATGACAGCAAATGACCTGGTTATTAATTGACATTAAATTGGCTCTTATGACTGTCTGTTTGGTGAAAGAAAAACATGCCATTCCCCGGCCTTCTACAATGGTATGGGGAACAAGAAAGAAATTGTGTCACTAATGGAGCTTCTCGGTAGGTGATAGAAGTAGTATGAGACTAGCAGTTGCATAGCCCTGCTGAAAAAGACCTGGGTTCAATAAGAGAGGTGGATTCATGAGTCTGGGGAAAATCTCTGGACTTTCTTTCAGTTTAGTTGCAAATTGAATTGACATGATTTCCAAACTCAGGATGACTGTTGGAGCTTACCTTGAGGTTAAAGAAAGAGCAACCTTCTTCTTTATCCCAATTTGCTTACTTTATCCCAGTTCTTAGAAAGGGAGAATCGTGGTTCTGTTTTTCTCTGGTTAAACATTCTACTCGATACATTTCTACTTGCCCAGGAGGAGGGAAGGGGTGTTGTGCTTGCTCCCTGCCCCCTTGATGTTGATATTTGAGTTGTGATTGGAAACAACTTGATACGGTGAAAAGAGCACTAAACCATGCTCTTTGTGTCAGAGGAACTATCATCTGGTCCTGAATTCA
This sequence comes from Camelus ferus, assembly GCF_009834535.1. Classification (NCBI taxonomy): domain Eukaryota; kingdom Metazoa; phylum Chordata; class Mammalia; order Artiodactyla; family Camelidae; genus Camelus; species Camelus ferus. Next base: position 54,998,701 of record NC_045698.1, read on the forward strand.
CCACTGACAATAATTTACCATCCTCCAAATTGGGACACTTTGAGGGTGAAAGGGGTTGCTATTAATACATCAGAACAACAGTCATAAACCAAGTCTGTCTTCGAAAACTAGTATGTGTGGTCATTCTACTGCTTACAGTCTGTTTGGGCAAAATAACCCACCTCCTTAAAGTTATAGTTCCTCATCTGTAAAATGGAAATAGTCTTATTTCATAGGATGACTGTAGGGACAATGAAATATATATGCAAGTTCTTTGTGAACTATGAACTAGGAAACCATATCCAGTGCAGGGAAAATCATAATGAATTATATCAGCTGTAGCTGGAGAAAACGCTCAAAGAAATGCCAATGTATTTCTCCTTGGACAGGAGCAGAGATCTGAAAGCAGCATTTGTGGCAGTTACCCTAGATGAGATATGGTATCTAGGTTTCTTAAGGAATATTGAAGAAGGAACCAAAGTAGGATGGGCTGTTTTTGAGAGTCTTTTCCTTTAAACCAATATAATTTTTAAGAAGTACTAGGACCTAATGTGAGAGGAGGACTGTGTTTGGGGAAGTGTTAGGAACTGTTGTGGATCCTGATGACAAAGTTAAATAAGCCTGTATCTGTGTATATATTCAGAATCTGACCTGAAATACAAAGGTCTGGCATTTTGGAGAATAACTGCTATTAAGTTGCTGCAGCCCTGGAGATTAAAACTCAAGGACTCTTAGTCCTTCTCCTGTCATAATTTGATGTTTTTTGGCCTAACTTTGCTGATCAACCTCAGGCCCTCTACCCCACCATGCGTTTTACAGGGTTAGAAGGAATCAGGATGACTTTTGTAGAGCTCCTGCCACCACACTGCTGACTGTGTTCATGGTCCATGTAGCCCAACCTGCCCCCCAACCCAGCCATCTGCTCAGCCTACTGGCCATAGTTCTCCATTAAGCAACTGGAGGCCAGTCATTAACAAACACCTTCTGTTGGCTTACAGGACCATGACCAAGAAACTTCAATTGGCAGTTTGAGGTCACACGAGAGAATTGACTTTACTATGTTTTATGTAAGAAATTTAATTCATAGGCACTACCATGTAAGCACTATATAGAGGTTGATTACATGTAAATAATGCAGGGTCCTTGGGCAGATATACTCAGAACGGCTCTTTGGCCAAATAAGGGTTTCTAGCTCTGTAAGTATCTCTTTAAATCATCCAGCAAATATTTTGGAACATCTTCTAAGTTGTAAGAGCTAGTTAGGTGATCGACGTAAATTTGTGTTCTGTCTCCATTGAATAGAGTTGGGTGCTGGGAGGCTACTGCCCATTCAGGATTTCCAACACAACGGGTACAGGAGGAAACTAGTTTCTAGTTCTTGACAGTGAAACATGAATAGAAATGGAGGTACCTTCCACCAGTCTCATCTCCATAAACTGGTTGAATCTGAAGGTTTCCAAGATCCTAGAGGAGGGAGGGTCCCTGAGGTAAAAAGAGCCTGGGACCCTGAATAACCATGTGGAAAGCCACTAGCTAAGGAAATTAATGCGAGTGAGAAATATAACTCTATTGTGTTAAGATTTGAGAGGTTCTCTGTAGGAGAAGCTAGTGTGATCTTCAGTAATACACATAGGCATGGGGATTTTATTTATAATTTACTTTATTTCACAAAATATTTGAGATAACCTACAAGAATGCAAAAATTTGAATAAAAAATAAAAATGGGAAAATATAAATTAGATCATAAGGCCCAAATCAGTGGCAATTTAGAACAGAAATACTCAACTGAGCCACAAATTTGGCTCTTGAATTCCTAGAAACCAAAGTAATACTAAAAATAAATTTTTAAAATTACATGATTTATACTGTCCATAAGAGGAGAGCATACTAATTTCTGACACAAAGCAAAAAATTTCCTGATGTTTCAATTTGAAAAAAAATACGAATTTTATGGAGTGTCATATAGAGAATACTAAAGAATAGTGAACAATGTCTTCAGCTATGTATCTTAGTAGATATAAACTGCGGCATTTGTAGAGACATTTCTTGTAAGCTATTGGCATCCACCACAAGGCAACTTGTCAGTGTAATTTGGCAGTGATGGCTAGTTGCAGAGATAAGTAAGAAAGGTACCTCAAACTAGAGAAACCCATTCTCCAGTGGGAAAGAAAGACAGGTTGCACAGTAAATGTCAACATGCAGTAATAAGTACTGGGAGAAAAGAAGTATTAAGCAGCATGTTCTGGACGGTTCTATAAAGTATTTTTCCTTTCCCAAATTCTCTAAAGAAAGACAGCCCTGTTTTTCTTGATTTTATTTAACAACATACATTTTCCAAGATAAGAATGAGGGACTTTCTAGATATGTGAGTTACTCCTGAGACTAACTGATTGCAGTCTCTGGAAGCAGCACAGAGGAGGGGTAGGCAGAGACTGCAGAAAGGACATAGGCTTTGGATCACATAGCCCTGGGGTAAAATTCCAGCTCTCACCTTTATCAGCTACGTAACATGGGACAAGATACTTCACATCTCTCAGTTGTATTTTTCCAAAATGAGACAATACCTGTCTCAAAGATAACGTATATGAAGAGTATAATATTCATCCAATCACAAGGATAACCAATCATCTGAAACACTACTCTAAGTAAGATAAGAAAGCACAAAACCAAGCTTTACTTAAATATTTTCCTCAAATCCTATTTTCAACTCCCTTTTAGAATCAAGAAGTGACTGGGAAAAAAAAAAGAGCTTATTTCTTGAATCTCTGCATTAATCCTTTGGTCAGTTCAAGTCCAACAGTGTTCGTCGAAGTCTGTTCTTCAGATGACTCATATGAAACTCCTCAGAAGGTGCTTGTTGACACTAGCTCTTGGGTTTCACGCTCTCTTACTAAATCAGAATGTTCAGGGGCAGGAAACCAGCATTTCAAACAAATTCTCAAGGTAATTGTTAAGTACACTGAAGTTGGAGGACCATTGCCTTAAACCATCTGGATTCGAACTACTTTAGTGGGAACGAATACTTGCAAAAATGTTTCTTACCAAAGAGGGGTCATTTTATTCACCAAACTGTTTTTATGAAGGCAGGGACATTCTTTTCCCATATTGTTTTAATTGGTATTAAATATAGAAAATAGAACATAAGCAATACAAGGCTAAGCAGTCATGAAAAGAGTTGATGATTGCAAACAACTGAATTTTCAAAAATAGTAATCTGATGCGTAGGCATATGTAGAGATTATTGTACATAAACAATCCTTATAAATTGATATAATTAGCTTTACTTTTATGCAGCCACATTTTTAGCCTTTCTTCTTTCTTTGGTAATTCTCCAGCGTCCATTAGAAGCAGCAACGTAGGCTGTTGTTCTTGATATCACTTACGGTTAAGTCTTACACTATACACTTCTGGTTATACTCAGTTACTAGATGAGAAAACCAGTCATTGGGAAGAGAATTTTTAAGACTTGAAGCTGAAGCTGAAAAAAGTCACTGTATATCTCAACCACTCCACTGCCCCCAGCTGCTTCAACCAACTTCTGATCACTCCTGTATTTACTAACAGAGTTATTTCAGAAATGAAGTCATCACCCTTTCTGAGCTATTCTTCTCTATGACCTTACCACTTGATGATCAAGTCTGATAAGTCCAATGCTGAATTATATAGAAGAATTAGTGTTTCTTGTCAGAAAATGTACATGTGAGAAAACAATGGAACAGCATTTATAAAGTGCTACAGTAAAATATTTCAACCTAGAATTCTATACCCACTAAAAATAGCTTTCAGAAATGAAGACAAATTACAATAGCCAAGATAAGGAAACAACCTAAGTAGCCATCAATGGATGAATGGATAAAGAAAATGTGGTACCGCATGTAGATACAGAGAACAGAGTAGTGCTGAGGGGAAGGAGTGACAGAGGGTGGGAGAAGTGGGTAAAGGGGGTCAACTGTATAGTGATGAATGGAAACTAAATCTTTGGTGGTGAGCACACTGTAGTGTATATGGAAGTAGACATATAACATTGTACATGAAACTTATATAATGTTGTAAACCATCATTACCTCAATAAAAATAAACTCTAAAAAAGAAAAAGTGATATATATGCATGTATATGTATATATATATATAATTCAGCCATAGAAAATAATGAAATCTTATTCTTTGTGACAACATGGATGGACCTCAAGGGCATTAGGCGAAATGAAATAAGTCAGAGAAAGACAAATTAAAAAAACAAATACCATATGATCTCACTTATATGTAGAATCTGAAAAAAAACCTCATAAATACAGAATAGATTAATAGATTGATGGTTGTCAAAGGCACTGATGGGGAGTGGGCAAAATGGGGGAAGAGGGTCAAAGGTACAAACTTCCAATTACAAAATAAATTTGTCATGGGAATTTAATATACAACATGTTTAATAATTAATAATTAATTATTAATAATTAAATATTAATAATTAATAATTATTACAACATGGTTAATAATACTTAGAGTAAATACTTAGAGTAAATCTTAAAAGTTCTCATCACAAGAAAAAGGAAAAATTCCGTAACTATGGATATTAACTAGACTTATTGTGGTGATCATTTTGCAATAAATACAAGTATTTAATCATTATGTTGTACTCCTTAAACTATTATAATGTTGTAGGTCAATTATACTCCAATTAAAAACAAAACAAAAATGAAGAAAAAAGACTTTTCAGACCAACCAAACCTGAGAAAATTCATAGCCAGCAGCATTAAGAAATGTTACGGGAAGTCTTTTCAGATAGAAAGAAAATGATTCCATAGGGAAATGTGAATCTTACAAGAGGAAAAGTATAGCAGAAATAGTAACTATGTGTATATGTTTAAAAAATAGTTGCTTTTCATTTTTAAATCTGGTTAAAATGTAATTGACTATATAAAGCAAAAATAAGAACAATGTTTTGCAGGGTTTATAACATACAGAGAATTAAAATATAGGCCAACACTAGAATAAACAAAAAGAGGGGGAAATGGAGGTATACTGTTGTTTCTCACAGTATACATAAATTGATAAAACATTCTTGGAAGGTAGACTGTAATATGTTAAAAATGTATACTGTAAAGCTTAGAGCAACTACTAAAACAATACAACAAAAAGTTACAACTGAAACAGTCAGCAAAAGAAGTCAGTAATACCATAAAAATATTCAATACAAAGGAAGACAGAAGTAAGTGGAAAAAAGGAACCAGATAAGTTATGGGATAAATAAATATCAAAAACAAAGATGATAGATTAAAACTTAACCATATTGATAGTTATATTAAATGAAAATGACCCATAATCCCCTATTAAAGGGAAGAGAATGTCATTTTGGATAAAAAAAAGATTCAATGATATGCTATCTAAAATAATTCTACTTTATATAGAAAGACAGATAGTTTAAAAGTAAAAGATGGAAAAAGACTTGTCAGGCAAACATTATTTTAAAAAATTAAAAACAAAAGCTCAGAATGGCTATATTAGACAAAACAGTTCAGAACAGGAAATATTACCAATGATAAATAGGAACATTTTATCATAAAGACAAGTCAATACATCAAGAAGAAATAACAGTCGTAAATGTACATATACCTAATGAAAGAACATCAAATTTCACGAACTAAAACCTGAAACTACTGAAAACAGAAATAGACAAATCCCATTTATAGTTGGAAATTTCAACTTTCTTTTCCTAGTAATTTGATAGGACAAAAAGAAAAATTAAATAAGGCAAGGGAAAACTTGAACAAGACAACCAGTTTGACCTAATGATTGTGGAATACCCCACCCTAAAAAAAACCACACACACATTCTTTCCCAGTACACATGGAACATTTCATAATCCAAATCTCAACAAATTTAAAAGGATTAAATTGTACAGAGTACATTCTCTAACTACAGTGAAATTAAGTAATTATTAATAGAAAGATAATATGAAAAAATCAGTAACAGTAAATATGAAAAAAACAGTAAAATATGTTTTGTTCTTGGATTGGATTAGGAAAAAATATAGCTATAAAAGACATTATTGGCAAAATAGTAGCTATACAATAGCTAAAAACAAGTGACATTATAAGTGCAATTTGAATATGAATTATGACTTACATAACAGTGTTATATGAATATTAAATTTCCTGATTTTCATAACTTCACGGTGGTCATATAAGAGAATGTCTTTGCTTTTAGAAAGTATACACTAAAATATTTAGAGGTAAAGGGACATAATATTTTCAGCCTACTCCCAAATGGTTTAGAAATAGTATGGATACAGAAGGAGAAAATCATAAAGCAATATATATAATTTGTGAATCTGGATAAGAAATATTTGGGGGTTCTTTGTAATAGTATATTACAACTTTTGTGTAAGCTTTGAACTCTACCAAAATAAAATGTTGTAAAAAATAATAAACTGGCTTAAAAGGGTCTGGGTTTCTTATAGATTCATCTTTCATTCTCTTAATAACTTGACAGCCATCAATTGAAAATCTGCCGTGTGCCAGGTAGGGATCTAAGCTCAATTGGCTCTACAGAAACAAAGCTCATTATATTGTTTCTAATGTCAAGAAGTTCACTACCTAATAAATACAGAACTGGGATAAGTGATGTAGCAGAGTTGGTTCAGGACAACACATGAGACATAAGAGGCACCAATGCAGGGAGACATCTGGGAAGAAATGACCTTTGTGGAGCTTGGAAAGTTCAGTGGGGGTTAACCAGATGCAGAAGACTTCCAGGCAGAAGGCACAGATACAAAGGAATGAGTTCAAGTTGAAATGAATGTGTTCAAAGATCTGCAAGTTGGTTTGTTATGAATGGTTGGGTAGAGGTGAGTGGAAGGGAAGTGAAACATGAGCCCAGAGAATGGCCAGGGTCAAATTCTGAGCATCCTCAATGCCATGTTAAAGATCTTTTCCTTGTTTCCTGAATGTGACATTTTTGGAAGATACTCAAGTGGAGATGTTCTTCAAAACAGAAAAGGCTGTGGCTCAGGAGGATAGTGTTGAGTTGGAAATAGACTTTTGTAAAACATCAAAGTACAGGGGTCACTGAAGCCATGGGGGTGGCTGAGCTCACCAAGAGAGAGGGAGGTGGAGCATGAAGAGAAAAGGATAATGAAAAACTCCTGAGATGATCAACATGTACAGGACACTAGGAGGGAAAGGATGCAAATTCAGAAAGAGACCAAAAAGTTGGCAGGAAACCAGGAGAGAATGAGACTGCAGAAACCAATAAAAAATAAGGGGGAGGGTGATGGATTTCAACATCAACAACACAAATCCACAAAGCCTTGTATTAACACTTTCATTCCCAGATGAAAACCCCACATGTAGTATCTGAACTAAAAATTCATTTTCTCAGTCTTTTACGCATTCCCTGCAATAGGATTGACGGAGCTATATGAATCAGCGGGTCAGCTGCCTGGCTCCGCTGTTTATAGATCTTCATCAGGAAAAGCAAAGGACTGGACCAGCTGATTTCCAAAGCCTTTCCTGCTTTAACTCTCTATATTACAGATGCTTGCTCAGGAGCCAGAACTCAGACTTTTCTCTGTTTAATGGAAAACAAAGTTACATGTGTTTCATCTATACTGTGACGTGGCAGGAACTGCAGCTGGATGGGACTTATTTCCAAAGAGGGCAAAGGCAAGGCTTGGGAAACATATTCCAAATAATGCTAACAGCCTGCAGTCATGTGAAACTTCAGGAGTTAAAAGCAACAGACAAAAGGGGACTGCTATTTGCTAGGCCTGCTGGACCACATGGCTTCATTTACATCGTTACACTGGGCTGTGATGTGGGGCTGAGGTTAAAAGTTTAGTCTTCAGACAAAACAGGTGATTCAGATGTTGTCACACACAAAGGGCCCCGCCAGAGACTCTCACGCAAACCGTTTCTGGTTTTTACAAGAAAATTAGTTGTTCATCTACTTGAAAGTGTTTGTACACACATGTCAGGTGTGTGCGTTTCCTATCAGCTTTGCTCAGCAAAGAACTGCCGAAGACGTGCTTTGTGTAAACCCAGTGCTGATCGCTGCTGAGGAACAGAAAGACAAAAATGACACAGCCCCAGATCACAAAGAACTCCGCCACTAACAAGGGCAGACAGACACGGAAGTGTGTAAAATGGAATCGAGGCTCTGGCAGGGGTAAAAAAAAAGAAGTCTTAGCTCACTGTGTTCCAAGACAGGCACAAACAGCACACCAAGTCTTGAGATGTGAGTTGTAACAACAGAAAGCCTAGGAAAGAAGAGATAGCATGCATTTGAATTTGGCTGTCAGCTAAAATACTCATTAGAAGTGATTCAGATTTACATAAAAACTGACATACAAGGCAGGTGAAATTCCATTTCCCTTGGCCCCCTTCCCAAGGGAAGGAAGAAGGCGATTCTAGAAGGACAAGGTAATTTGGTTGCCGTTGGGCTCTAATATTCTGGTCACCTGTGAGATTCTTCAACTCCCCTCTTGTTTATGCTGTTCATACTTGAAGGAGGATTCTGAAAAAAGGAAAACACCATGATTTAACAGTCACTTAAATAGCTCTCACTCTCACTATGCCAGGTACTGTTCTAGATGATTTACAGACATTATCTTGATGCTTCTAACAAACATGTGAAACCTTATTATTCCCCTTTTGCAGATATAAAAATTGAGACACAGGTAGATTAAATAATTTGCCACAGTTACATTTATTTCGTGCTATTCAAAGTTCTCAGAGGTGAAAATGGCTTACAATACCTTTAAGAAGGGAAGTGCAGGTCCTGGGAATGACATGATAGATGATTCAGTCCTCAGGCCCAGACCTTTGATGCCATCTTCAATGCCTTTCTTTCCACTTGGTGTGCACTCTTCAGAATCTGTTGCTCATTCCTAACAGTGTCCTTCGAAGAGCTGCTCTTAGTCCTGGGCCAGGGGGCCCCACCTCTGGATCCCATACCTCAGGGCCCCCGTCTGGTTCTTGGATCTGGCTGGGTTTCCTGGTGCCATTCTGGAGGGTGTTCCAAGCCTGATAGGAATCCTGGGTGATCCCTGTTTCTCCCTTCAGGGCATCCTTTGTTGTTCATTGAGGAAGTACAGGCCACGTCACCTCTAGCATCCTCTCCAATCTGACTACAGAGCACCTTTCCATCTCCACCTCTCAGATGTCAGCACACATTGTAGCAAAACTGAACTTCTGGATCGTCTTTAGCGTGTCTGTCCCTTTCTTATCTCCTCTTGTTTGCTTTTGATATTCCTGCCCCACTTTTGTCTCTCCCACACCTCTCCTTTAAAATGATACCGAATCTTGAAGGTCTCAAGTGCCTCCCCTTCCCTAAGCCTTAAATCCGATGTCATAGCTCCTTCTTTTTATCTACTATGCTTATTTATAAAGCTATATATACCTCTTTTGTAGATTTTTTTTATTTTGGTCTCTTTGGAAGCTGACTTAAATGGCATGAAGACTAAGAGACCTGGCCAGGGTTAGGGTTCATATTGGCAGAAACATATTTTGACTGCTGCCAAACCTTGGCACTTAGATGTTGAGTTTTATTAAAGAAACTTGCAGACATTAAAGAGACTCTTCAGCCTGCTTTTAAGTGGAAGCAAGTAACAAGAGTAAGCCTGCAGTTCTCAGGATGAAAAGCCAGGATGCTATTTTGAGTAAAAACTAAGAACAAAAACAATCTAAACCAAGATGGTCTAGAAATCTTATTAAACACCATGCATCCAACAAAGACATTTTTTTTCCTTTTGGAAATAGAGTAAGAGCAAAGCAGATTTCTGTTTACTGCCTTTGTTGTCTTAAAAAAGCAGATTCTGCCAAAACTATGGCAGTCGTGCAGATCTTGGCATCTGTGATCTCTAACAGGTTTCAGATTTCCACAAACGACTGAAAAATCACATGTCAGCAAGTGAAAGGGGCAAGGGGAAATGCTGATAGGGAGAAAGTTAGGTTTATGTGCTCTTGAAATGCTAAGGAAAAATATGCAAAACACGAATCAGAGTCTTCCATCTTTCATCTTCTCTTTATGACAATGATTAAGCTCATAATGTCTTGCAGAGACTTGGGCAAAGAAAACAAACTGGAAAATCAGTTCAGCAAATGACAAACATGCCATGGGCGTGGATGAGACTGAGAACCAGCATCAGCGAGAACATGGTATTTAGGTAACATTGTCCCTGGATTGGTAAACTTAGATCCGTTTTATTTTAGTCTAAAACACATGGAGACACAGATGTGGATGTGAAGGCACAGATGTGATTAGAACAGGCAGCTTGGTGACGAAACCTCGGATACCTCCGATTTCATCTGGGTCTTGCCCACCTATCACAGAGAAGGAAAGGACACTCCAGAATGGTGAAATGGCTTGCTCCAGTGACAGGCTAGCTGGTGACGGGACCACAAGTAGTAATCCAGGTCTCTTGATTCCTCGTGCTCTGTTTGTTCTTCATCTTGCCTCTCCTTTTGAATTCCTCTCCAGTCAGCTCTAAAGTCATGTTATAGCCTAAGATCCTATAGGTGTCTTACTGTCAAAGACAAACAATTAGAAAATAGATCAAAGTTGTATTTTCACTTCTGTTATGAGGGAAGCCAATCTGATGGCTTAAGGAAGCCCTTATTTCAATGACATACCAGATCGTGTGTGATGGGTCATTTGGGGCTGATGTGTCTTTGATTTATCACGAGCTCAGCTGAACTGCCAGCTACAACAGAAATATACATAGGAGAATATTTTTATGCTTTGCAGACTTTAGAATGTCTGTGTGTGTGTATACACACACACACACATATATATAACATATACACATACATATATATAATTTACATATAAAAGGTATTTGCTTTATTTCTGCTGATTTGTGGAAGTCAGGACCTGCTGAAATTGAAAATTGAAATTTTCCTGAAATTGGTAGTCACTGGTGGGTGCCTGGAAATAAAATTGCTATTTAGATAAATGTCTCTGGGACATGGACTAAGAGGATGTGGAAAGAGCCAGGAAGTACAGGCCAGATTTTGATCAACTAGCTAATTTGAGTTTTCCAGGTAAATATGTACCTGAATTTTTTTTAAAAAAGGTAATTTAACATTGTATTTGTTTGAAATAGCTCAGAAATTGATGTGTCACAGGAAAGCTTTCAGACCTATGCAAGTACACCAACTGCAAGAATTAGACTTCCTTTTAAAAAAGCAAGGGAGTGTTTATGTGGTTGAGTATAAACTGCAGATTTCAAAAACTATCACCCAAGGCATTTTAGTTCCCAACTTGAAAGCAGAATTGGAGGGAAGATATAAAACAGGGAGCACAAAGATGTCTCTGCTGCTCACTTGGCCCCTGGAGTCCAGCATGAGCTCCATACTGCAGCAAGCTCACATTCAGAGGGCCAGCCAAAGGCAGGGTGCTGCATTTTGTAGACAGCCAGGACTGTCCCACAGAGATCAGCTCCCATTAATACCAGCGCTTGGACCAAATAGCTCCATTTCAGAAGCCAACCCTAAAGCCCTCATTTCTGAACTGAGAGGTAATGTGTCTTTTTACTTATTTGCATCCCTGTTCTCCTGAAATGGCGGCAAATGGCCAAAACCCTGGTCAAGGATATCCACGTAATGCTGATTTCAAGCAGGCGCAGGTCCAGGAGGGGGTGGCTCATATGCATTTCTTTTGAAAACTAGGTTACAAATGTGACCTAATGCTAGCAGAGTCTGCAGCTCCCAGAGAGGAGGGAGCTGACAATCTGGTGCTGGTGATGAAGGCAACTTGCCATCCTGACAATTGCTCAATCAGCTCCCAGGACACATTCCTGCATCTAGTTTATTTTAGGAACCAGTAAGCTACACTAGAGGGCAGACTAACCTAGACATTTTTTTTCTTTCCCTTCCAGTTTAATCTATTGTGTTTGACAAGAACCATTAGAGAAATGTAGTCCTGCAACTGAATAAAATTGTGGCTGTTTCATTATCACTGATGGAGATCGTGCCTCTGCTGGTATTTCCTTATTGAACTTTGTAGTCAGGCCATTTCTGTCTTAAATGCTTAATCTAGATGAGATTTAAGGACAGTAGAAACAGCAAAAAGCCTGTGAGGACAGTGGATGGCATATGATTATTACAAGCTATGTTAATGAAAAACAAGCACCACTGTCAGAAGGAGGTAATGACCAAGTACAAACAGAAACCTTCTCCAAAGAGAGAGGATACATAAGAGACATCATCACAGTGAGATAAATTGGATTCGTAATGCCAATGTATGCCTAATAGGGTGCACTGCGATTTCTCATTTTTGAAACTATGAAATCTCATTTCCTTTTCTTTTGTGTGACTGTGAAGCAGTTTAGGGACAAAGAGGACAAGCTGAGTGGAAGTGGACAGTCCCAGGATAAACTCAGATGGTCCTATACCATCTCAGAGTCTTTAGCCCTTTCCATAATTTTAAGATACAGTGGAGAAGGGTGCAGAATTTTCAGACTGATAACTGGGCATAGATATTATGATGAAACTGTTCAAGTGACATGACTGTTCACTAGTCAGTCTTTGAATTAAGTCAACTAACAGGTATAAGAAATAAATATTTTTCATGGCTAGTGTATTAGGGCTGTCCAGAGAAACAGAACCAGTAGCAAATAT